>NW_026652282.1:134455342-134625676 GCF_009828535.3 Hylobates moloch
AAGCTCTGCCTCCCGCATTCACGCCATTCTCCTGCCTCAGCCTCCCAAGTAGCTGGGACTACAGGCGCCTGCCACCACGCCCGGCTAATTTTTTGTATTTTTAGTGGAAATGGGGTTTCACCGTGTTAGCCAGGATGGTCTTGATCTCCTGACCTGGTGATCCGCCCATCTCGGCCTCCCAAAGTGCTGGGATTACAGGCATGAGCCACCACGCCCAGCCAAAATGCCTTCACTTAGCAACAGAAAAGCTTGTGCCGGCCTCCAAAATCTGGGGAGCAATTTTGTGGTTCCCAAAACGCAGAAACCTGGGGCCAGCTGCCTAGGAAACGTTTTTCTCGGCTTGGGGCATACGTACAACCTGACGGGCTTCTCCCAAGCTTTAGCTCCATTTTTCAAGCAGGTATTTCGAATCAAAGAGAGCAGATGCTCTTACACAGCTGGCTAAAAGAACCGACTGGCTCAGCATTCCTGAGAAACATGGTGAGTTGGATGTGACAAAGTCAAAGCGAAAAGCCATGGGGGTCAGGAGCCCGTGGAAGAGTCGGATCGGCTGTGCCAAGGGGAAGGAGTGCACCCTGTTTCCTCATAGGTAAAGCAGGGGACTCAGCAGCCCGTGTCTCTGTGAGCACCGACAATTGGAACAGCCTGGAACTCTAAGACTCTAACCGATGGGACCCGCTTCTACTAGCCAGGCTGCAGTAGCCCCCACATACAGAGGACACGAGACACACAGGTGGCCAGGGTACCACTGACACCACTGATGCTTCAGGTCAGGGCAGGGCTGTTGTCTCAGCTGCTGGAATACCTAACGTCGCCTTCCGCTGCAGCGGCAGGAGTGAAGTGGGCCGCCGAGGGGCAAGGTCCTGCTGTCCTCACCCCCCACCTCAGGCTTGGGCAGCTCTGGGCTCTGTAGCACAACAGGGGTACGATAGATAAGAGCCCATCTGGGGGCAGCTGGGGGGCTCATAGGCATGGTCTCGTAGAAGGCACAGTTGGGCCGCTCGGAGGGCACTGGGGGAGACGTGAGTGCTGCTGCTAACATTTGATGTGTTTAAGATTTAGCACAGAAATATTTATTGCAGGCAACGAGAAGAGACTATCTGTGCGGCACCCCTGGCCTGTCCGGGCATTGTGCTTGAGGCAGTAGCCCCTGCACGTGGGAGGGGAGACGCAGGCCATCTGGCGACAAAGCCTGCTCCCTTCCTCACCGGGGCTCTCTGTGTTCTGGCCAGGCCAGGGCATGGGTGACAGTGTTCAGAGTCCAGACCTAAGACATCCTTCCCAGGCTACGCTGTGTTAGGTGCCCAGGATGCCAGCCTCGTCTCCCGGTTCTCAGCTGGAGAGGCCCCTTGGACCCCTGGGGGGCTCTTTAAATGTGGAGTTCTTTGGTGCCCCTTGACCTAGCCCTGCATGATCGTGGTCTCTGGGGACTCTGTAGCTCTGGAAAGTTTTGCAAGGAGCCCGTGGTGGGAGTGAGAGGAGTCAAAGAGGGCTTTGTAAGCATGAGGGCCCAGGGGACGCAGCGGGAGTTGGGGAGGTGCAGTGGCACAGGCGGGCAGAGGGCATGATTGGAAAGGCAGCCGGGGGTGCAGGGGTGCAGGAAGGTTGGGGTGACACCAAGAGGCAGGGGCTTGAAGGCCATGGTCGGGGCCGTGGACTTCATCCTTAGGACAATGGAGAGAGGCTCCACCAGTCCCACTGCAGAGGGTGGTGTTGGAGGGGCTGAGCTGAGCTAAGGCAAGCAAAGGAGGCTGAGGCCCAGGGAGTGGGGTTGCCCTGAGGCTGGGTCCCTTGAGACTCGGCCCTTGAGACCACTGGGAGAGAACACAGGACCCAGGGCACCGAGAACAGCTTTGTGCCAGTTGCATGGATGATTCTTTGGGACAAGCCCTTGGTGATGTGTGACAGATCCTGGGAAGGGGTGTGGCCTCAGGCCCCGCCTATTCCCGCTTGAGCTGGGGCTGGTGGCTTAGGCGGGGCCCTGGCTCGGCAGCCAAGTGTGCAGTGGTGTCCTTACTCTGGCAGGACCTCGGGGAAGAGGGGTCCGTCGCTCCATGTCAGGGGCATTGCAACTGGGGACCCTGGACAGGGCCTGGAGGGGCAGGGAGTGATGGCTGTGACCTGAGACACGGTGGCCCAGGCCTCGCAGAAGGAGGAGGAGTGGGAAGCATGCTGGGTGGCCCTCTGGAGGCTGCTGGGGGAGGGGCAGGCCATGAAGGAGAGGCTGCAGGGGCTGCGGTGGGAGAGGGGCCAGGCCGCAGGTGGGGTCCCCATGGGCTCTTTCTTCCTCCCCGGCCAGGATTTTCAGCACTCAAGGGCCACAGCAGGGTGGGGCGAGGGCTGAGCAGGAGGTGGGGGTGCCAGGCGGGTGAGGACAGCAAGTCTCCAGGCAGTGCCCACAGCAGGCAGGAACGATGCAGGGATAGCCCGACCCCAGGAGCCGGAAGGGAGCCTTGCAGACCTAGGCGAGCGCCGTTTCTGGGGAGTGGTGGGCAGAGGCCAGGCTGTAGTGGGATCACAAGAGAGTTCCAGGGAGGGGTGTGGAGACACAGCGAGTCTGGAGCATTCTGGCAAAACTGTGGGCCGGGAGGAGATGGGAACAAGGGAGCATGGTAGCTCTGGCAAGCGCCTGATACTGGTGGCAGTGGTGGCCATCTGACTTCAGAGAGGAACACAACTGACGCCCTTGGTCTTGGCCGGCCCTAACCCTTGGTGATTTGGATGACCAGAAAGGACCAACTCGGTGGCCAGAGTCCACTTCCCAAATGAAGTCTCCCCATCGCATTTACAGTGTCATCCAGTGAACCCTGAGCTCGCTGGTGGCTGTTTGAAATGGGCCTGTCTTCCCGATAATGTCACTTGCCTATGACCTGGGGCCGTTCCCACCAAGTAAAGGGAGCCCCAGCAGTGATGAGGACAGTGCTGGCCTGTGCCTCTGAGAGAGCCATTAGTCACCCACACACACCTTTAGCTACAGGGGATGCCTGGGCTCTGAAGGAGCTGTCGGGGAGAGGCGACCTCAGTGCCACAGCCGTCAGCGGGCACACCCCGGAATGGCAAAGGGGACACTGGCAGCTGCTTTTGTGACCTTGGCAGCAAGACCAAAGGGCTGCCCTGTGGGTGTCGGGTGCAGACGGCCGGCTCTCGGCTGCTGTTGGCCAGCTTGCCTCTACCCTCTCGGGGTGGAAGTGCCAGGGCGAGAGCGAGGCGGGGCTTACCTGCGTCTGAATCCGGTTCAGGCCCCGGAACCAGAGGATCTGGCCCCTGCGGAGCTCCCGCTCTGCGTGGTCGATCTCTTCGTCGCCGTCGGCCAGCTCCTCGTCGGTCATCTCGTCCTTCCCGGGCCCGTGCCCAGCTTCCTTCAGGCACTTGAGCTGGCTGGTGGGGATGGTGGCAATGACCTGGGAGAGCCACACAGAAGTGGCCGTGAGAGCCGGGCTGAGCGGCATCTGCCTGGCGTAAGGTCCCTCTCCAGAGGGAGACGCCGGCCTCCTTCTTCCAAAGGATGTCATTTGTTTTTGTGACTAAGCAAAGGGAGTAAAGCTAGGGCAGTCCCCCCAGGAACTGGCAGCCCTGGAGACCTGGTGTAGAGCCCCCCGGGGGGGCTGAGATGCTTTTTCAGGAGTACGCGGAGCTCTGGGCCAGCCTCTGGGACTTCGAGAAAGTAAGTGTCTGTCGTCTAAGCCTCCCAGTCTGTGGTATTTTGCTATGGCAGTCAGAGCTGATGAAGACAGAGATAAGCGGATCCTCCATGGAGTTCCATTCAGCCAAAGGGCCCGGGGAGTGGCCTGAGTGGAACGCTGTGCAGCAGGGGCTCCTGGGAGGGATCGCTAAGCCCCTGGAACATCCTGCTTGACAGCAGCGTGGCTCACTGGGGCAGGGGCTGGGGACCGTGCCCCGTAGTCTACACTAACAGCTGGACCTCCAGAGGGCTGGAGACGGAGGCCAGCCACGTGACCACAGCATGGCTCTGCGAACCACCCCAAGAAAAGCCCTGGACACCGGGGCCTGGGTGAGCTGCCCTGGTTGACAATACTCCCTGTATGTCGCTCCACACCGTTGCTGGGAGACACAGGTGCTGTTTGCGCAACTTCCCTGGGAGAGGACAGCTGGAGCTCTGGCCTAGTCTCTCCTGGAGAGGGTGTCTCCTGGAGGAACACCAGCCTAGAGAAGACCTGTGCACTGGGGGCTAGGGAGGGTGGGAGGTGACAAGGAGGGTGACAGCTGGAAAGGGTGACTGGATAAGGAGCCTGGCAGGAGTAAAGAGAGGGCATGGCTTTGCATATTGTAGGCCACTGGGAAGTGGGGGGAACAGTCTAGAAGGACGCAGGGGAAGCCACAGAAAGGGATGATGGGCATCTGGAGTTCTAGAACAAGACGTCTCATCTGTCTTGTGTGTCTATGCCAGTGTATTTGTCGAATGTGGCCGGGGGGGGGACTTGAGGACTGGTTCACAGAGATTCCCTTCTATTCGTTTTTCACTTGAACACGTTTTATCTTTGTAACTGAACAAGGTTAAAAATGAAAAGGACAACCCAGTAGCTCCGAGAGGCCGAGCTACAGGCTGGTGCCACATTCCTGGGGGGACCAGAAGGCCAGTGGCCTGGGAGCTTGAAGAGCAAGAAGAGGGCCTGGCACCCCTCTGGGCTGTGGTTAGAGTCCAGGTTTCGGGAAGTGAAGGGACTCCATGGAGCAACCAGGTTCAAGTGTGATTGGGAGGTGAGGTGCAGTAGCAGAGGGAAAGGAGAATTCTGAAAATGAAACAGAGGAACTGGGTGGGCTGTCCCCGAGGACACTAATGCTGGGGCCAGCAAGAAGGCTGGCATCCGCAGCAGCTGCAGCAGCCCCTGTGGCTGGCACAGACATCAAGAAACAAAAGCCAGGCCGAGCATGGTGGCTCCCGCCTGTAATCCCAGCACTTTGGGAGGCTGAGGCAGGCAGATCACTTGAGGTCAGGAGTTCAAGACCAGCCTGGGCAACACGGCACAACACATCTCTACAAAAAATACAAAACTTAGCCTGGTGTGGTGGCATGTGTCTGTGGTCCCAGCTGCTAGAGAGGCTGAGATAGGAGGATCACTTGAGCCTGGGAGTTCGAGGCTACAGTGAGCTGTGATCGTACCACTGCACTCCACATTGGGCAACAGAACAAGACCCTGTCTCAAAAAAAAAAAAAAAAAAAAAAGAAAGAGAAAAAAAAGGAAAAGCCAGAATGCTATGGACTGAACCGTGCTCTCCGGTTCATGTGTTGAAGTCCTAGTGCCCAGTGTGGTTGGATTTGGAGTAAGGAAGTGATCAAGGTTAAATGAGGTCACCAAGGTGGGGCCCTGATCCTGCTGGATTAATGCTCCTAGGAGAGGAGACACCAGAGACCTTGCTCCCTCTGTCCACCGTGAGAGCACAGAGTGAGGAGGCGGCTGTCTGCAAGCCAGGAAGGAGCCCTCACCAGGAACTGGCCCCGCTGGCTCCCTGGCCTCGGATGTCCAGCCTCCGGGACTTCGAGAAAGTAAGTGTCTGTTGTCTAAGCCTCCCAGTCTATGGTATTTTGCTATGACAGTCAGAGCTGATGAAGACAGAGATAAGCGGATCCTAAATACCCAGGCTGTTTCTTCCTGATCTAATTGTGGGCTCCTAGAAACTTCCCAGTGTGTGGCTTCAGCTGCAGCCCACAGAGCTCGATGTGGGACTCTCTGTCCTTTCAATCAGGTCAAAATATTTCCTAATTTCTCTGGAGACTTTCTTTTCGCCCCATGGATTATTGATCAGGGTGCTGTTTGATTGATTTAAAATATGTGGGGATTTCCCAAGCTACCCACCCAGTTTGAAGAGGCAATTTTTGGCTCTTATCATAGAAAGGGGAGCTGTGGGCAGTTTTCCTGGGCCCTGTCACATCCCAGTCATGTTCCTTTGCATTCTTTTGCTGACACCTTCCCTTGTGGCCTGTCCCTGGGTCCTGGTGTGTCACAGGCCTGAGCCCTCAGTGTGCTTCCTAGGGTGTGGACCCCAAGGCTCTGAAGCAGGGTCAGGGCAAGTGGGCCCATCACAGAAGCTGTCTGCAGGGCAGTCTGAAATGAGGGGCAGGGCTGTCACTCACCTGTCCCCAGACCAGCTCCCCAACGCCAACAAACAGGCACCAGAGCCACTGTTCCGTGGATAGTGGGGAGCAGCTGAAGGGCTTCCCGCCGAACTGGACGATGACAATCTGCGAAGGGCAAGTGGGAGAGAGGCAAGTCCAGCTGCGGCTCCTGAGCCACCCTTGTCCTCCAGCCCCTTGAAGGCCCAGCCACCCTGGTTGGTTCCCCCGGCTGCACGGGCTGCTCCTTGCGAGAGGACCACAAGGCCAGGGGTGCGATGACAGAGCACGCTGGACACGCCTCATTCTGGAGGACCCTAGAACCTGCCGGGGTCACCTTGCCTTGGCCTCCTGCCTCCTCGGGGAGGCATCCAATTTGCACGGGCAAGCTGTCCAAATGCAAACTGACCCCGTCCTCTGTTGGACTGTCACAGTCCGGGCCACTAACCCCTTGCGCTCATTACCCAGGACCAGGTACCAGACAGCCAGGGAGCACCCGTATGCCCTAGAACCGCTGCAGTGACGCAACCTAGCCAGTCCCGAGCCTACCAGCCCTGCCTCACCCGCTCCTCCCCGAGGGAACCACAGCAAAGGCTCTTGTCCACAGCTTTCACACCCCACCTCCTGCCTGGCGCTCTCCCATGTGGGCCCCTATGCTGTGGCATGTGCCCTCCTCTTGGGGTCTGTGAGTCATAAACTGTCTTTCAGTGGCAACTGTCTCCTGACCTGTTGGCCTTACTATACCTCAATTTTTCTACAAATACACTGTATTTTAGAACACTCAGCCCCTCCTAGGCAGTGGGGCTGACCAGCCTGTCCACAGCACTGTGGGAAGCAGAGGTTAGTGTGTCAGCACTGGGCACAGAGGGCATCTCCAAAAGAAGCTTCTGGAGTTCTGGCAGCCTCATGCCAAGGAATTAAGTGCTAGAAATGGGAATGGCAGACCTAGAGGGAGCCAGGGAGGACTCCTTCCAGCATCTGTGAGAAAACTTAGTTCTGATGAAGGCTCACGAAACCCTTCTGGAAGCCAGCGCGCTAACCCAGGGCAAGGCCAGCAATGTATGGAAGATGAAGAAGGCCCTCTCCGACGTGCAGAGAGGACGGGGGCTACAGGAAAGCCAGGTGGGGTGGGGCTCCTTCTGGGAGTGGAGGTGGGGAGGCCAGTACTAGGGGTGGGCGTGGGGTCTTGAAGCCCACCACCTCCACTTTTTGCAAGTGGCAGAGGCCAAGAGTGGAGCCGCCCCTCCTACCTGAATCCCGAAAGTGCCCAAAACGATGGTGCAGAAGATGGGGTTGCTGAAGATGCCGTCGAACACGTTCCTCTCGCCGTGGATCTTGCGGGCGTTGATCTCGTTAAAGAGCTGCATCATGACGAAGGTGTTGAAGATGATGGTGTAGTGCTCTGAGGGTGGCGAGTGCAGCGGCGCGTTCCTCCCGCTGTCGATGTCGAAGAAGAGCTCCCCTGGAAAGCAACATTCCCCACTCAGGCACAGTCAGCTCAGCGCATGATGCATGACTCAGGAGCAAGACTGCGGTGTGTAGCTCCCGAGATGGGTCCCTTGTCCCAGGGGACGGCCACTACCAGCTCACAGCCAAGGCCCAAGGCAGCCACACCCACCCCAGGCTCAACCAACCAGAGTCCTGAGATCCCTCTGGGCCCGGGGCCAGACCCTGAGCCCGAGGGCAGGAAGGAAGAGACTAAGAAGGGATGTTCTTAATGCTAGCTTTCCTCAGACGTCCTCCTCCTCTTCCTCTCTCTTGCGGTCACCCCCCACCCACCTCACAGCTTCCAGCACAGCACCCCAGTCACTCCACAGGAGCAATCTTCACAGGGTCAATGTGGGCTGTCCTGTTCCTAGGGTTACCGTGGCCACTCTGGGGCTGGGTAGAAGCTGCCTACTCTACACAGCTACACAGCCGTGGGCAGGATGTCAAGACATGAACTGTTTCTCAGCTGCTCAGGGGCCTGCGAGGAGAGGCTGAGAAAGAGCTGCAGGCCACCAGCAGGCCTGGCTGCAGGGTTGCTAGCCTGGCCCATCTGCTCCTTCCCCTGTGTGCTGTCCAGTTAAGAACTGCAGCGTCCCACCCCGTACTGGGTGCGGAGGCACAGGTGGAGGCACACCAGACAGAATCGGAGCCCGAGGTGGTGGCAACAGTGTCCCGAAGGCCTCCCGGGTGCCCCTGGCCAGCCTACCGACAAACAGCAGGGTGAAGATGATGGCGAGCTGGTACACGGCGTGGCCCAGAATGTTCTTCATCATGGTGCGGGAGATGAGGGGCTTGTCGCGGCCGTACGGCTTCCGCAGCAGCAGCGACTCCGTGGGTGGCTCCGTTGCCAGGGCCAGCGAGGCAAACGTGTCCATGATCAAGTTCACCCACAACATCTGCACGGCTTTGAGAGGAGAGTCCTATGGAGAGGAGGCAGTCACCTTTCCATGGGCCGCCTGCCCGGGGAGGTTGGGGGTGGAAACCCAGTAGCTCCTGGGGGCTCCTCATGGGGTCCCCATCACCAGGATTTCATGCCCATGAAAACAGACATCTCCATCCCTACATCGCCTTTACGCTAGCGGGGCGTTTTCTTTGGGCTGTCATGTGCCCGCCTCCCTTCTCTCACCTGGCAGCAGGTGTGCTCCAAATCCCTCGCAGGAGGTGAAAAACCCCAGACCACAAAACAGCCCGACGATGGGGTCTGCCATTTGGGGCAACAGAGTGAGGGCTGCTCTCCTTGTCTCCTGCACCTCAGGGGCAGGAGGAGGCAGAAACTCTGAACTGGACCTTCCTTCTCAGCTCCTCTGAGTTGTTGGTTAAAAATCAGCCTCACAGAAGCCAGACACACAAGGCCACGTACTGTCTGATTCCATTCATAGGAAACTTCCAGAACTGACAAATCCATAGAGAGAGAAAGCAGATGAGTGGGTGCCAGGGGCTGGGGTTTGGGGAGTGGAGAGTGACGGCTCACGGGGTCTGGGTGTCCTTTTGGGGTGATGAGAGTGTTCTGGGAATAGACATTGTGGAGGGATATAAACCTCTGAGTTATGTACTTTCAAAAGGTTAAAATGGTTCTGGTGAAGTTTGTTATGTGATTTTCATCTCAATTAAAAAAATTGTTTTGAAAAGACCAAGTTGATCAGCAGGCAATTTAAATCCCTGTCAGCAACAAACAGTTATTTATTTGCACCCTCTTTCTAAGGGGGGGGGGGCGAAGAAAATCTGGACACTCACCAATGGGGAAAATGGGACTATGGAGAAAGGGTTCCCATGGGACGCATAGCCCGTGCAGAAACTCATGCACAGATGCTCCTGGCAGCACCATTCCCAAGAGCCAAAAAGTGGGAACGAGCCATGTGTCCATCAGGACAGACAGACATAATGTGGCAGTCTGTGCCGTGGAGTGTTATGAGGCCATGAAAAGGCAGAAAGTCCTGCCCTATGCTACGGTGTGTGTGAGCCTGAAAACACGGTGCTAAGCGAGATGCCAGACACAAGAGGCCACATATTATTTGATCCCATAGGAATGAAATGTCCAGAACAGGCAAATCCATAGACCCAGGAAGCCTGTGAGTGGTTGCCGGGGGCTGGGATGTTTGGGGAGAAATGGGGGAGCACAGGGTTTCTTTTTAAGATGATGACGAGCTTCTGGAACTAGATAGAGCCAATGGTTGCACAACATGGTGAATGTCCTACAAATTCGAACGCTGAATTATGTACTTGAAAATGGTGAATTTTTGGCATGTGAATTTGATCTCAATTAAAATAATCTGCAGCAAAGAAAAAAAAGCCCTCACTCTCACAATCTGGCCCTCAGGCCTGAGCCCAGGTGTCCTAGCTGGGGCGTGGCAGCCCCAGTACCCACCTGAGTAATGCAGGCGCCCGTGAAGGCCACAATCACGGCCACCACATTGACCGTCAGTTGAAACTGCAGGAACTTGGAGATGCTGTCATAGACGTTGCGGCCCCACATGACTGCCTTGACAATGCTGGTGAAGTTGTCATCGGTCAGGATGATGTCGGAGGCCTCCTTGGCCACGTCAGTCCCCGCGATGCCCTGGGGGGTGACACACACACTCACACACACAGAGTGTTTGTGGGGGCCCCTTCCCCAGCCCCCCTTGATCACCTGGCCTGCCTGGGCTGGCTAGCTGCTCTCCCCTTCTGAATAACATCCCACCCCGCCCCCCAAAGCCAAGAACAGCACTATTTTTTGTTGTTTTTTTATGCAACACATTCTTGTACTACAAACAGTAAGTTGTCACATGTCATGGTGAGGGGGGGCTTTGCTCATAAACACAGACGGTGCTGATGACATGGCATCAACACAGCTTTACACATTAAGCCCAGCTGCCACCACGTGGCCACCAAGCAGCGTGGTCTGTTCTTAGCACTCCAGAGAGGCTTGCTGGCTAAGGAGCCCTGGGAAGTCCTGCATGGGGACACCCTGGGCGGGGCGGGTCTTTGCAGAGGAGTCCCTGTCCCATGGAGGCGCAGCTGCAGCTGTGCCAAGCTGCGCAGTCCTCTCCTCTGCCGCAAGCCTGGCCCTGTGAGAGCTGCCACCTCTCGGAGCTTGGGCTGGAGCTCCCTTCTGGGCTACAGGTGCTGGGAAGGACTGGGCTGGGTTCCCCGGGTGACGCTCCTTTTCGGTAGGGCAGGGAGAGGGGCTCGCCAGATTGCTGCGTTCAGTGGCTGTGGGGCCACTGAGCGGCCGCAACCAGCCGTGTGGGTGGCGTCTGCAGGGCTACCCTGCTCAGTGGGTGAGCAACAGGAAGGAAGTGCAGAGGAAGAGCACTTCTGGGGACTCTGCTCACCTCATCTGGGGCTGAGAGTCCATTTAGAGAGGACAGGGGGTGGGCAATGCCATCAGTGATGAGCCCCCACTCCCCATTCCCCTTCCTCTCCACCGTATGTCTGGGGCCCACTGTCACCTTAGGCATCACAGCAGATATCTTTAACCGCATGTCCCCTGACTGGCAGAGCCCACGCAGGCCCAGGTGGCCAGGATGTGAAAGAAAGAACCTTCAGGCACTCCGTAACCTGCCCCAACACTGGCTCCCACTTCCTGGTACAAAGCTAATGTCCGTGGGACAGACGCAGGCCCCATCTGCCGTGGTGAGCTGGGCGGGCATCAGGTGGCTTACCATGGCGAAGCCCACGTCCGCCTTCTTGAGGGCCGGCCCATCGTTGGTGCCATCCCCTGTCACAGCCACCACTTGCCGCTGCTCGCCAGTGGTGCTGTCGATAATCCCTGGAAGACAGATCAGGGCAGGGCAGGGCTGGGGCCATCTGTCACCACAACCCTGTGTAGCCCTGCCCAGGGAGCTACGGGGGTAGGTTGGCGGTGAAAACCCTTCGGGATTGCCCCGTCCTGACTCTCCCAATTATCTGTGCTCCCCGTCACCTGGATCATCTCCTATCCCCGAATAAGTAAGCAATCTCACTGAGTGACAGGGCCAGGGTGGGAGGATAGGGATCTGGTTAGGACTTGGGGACACAATCCTGGGTCCCTGGCTCTAGACCCACTGCTCCTAGAGACTCACTGTGTGACTTGGAGTGAGTCACCGGCCCTCCCCGAACCCTGGCTCCCTCACGGGCCCCTGCCCTGCTGCTCTGGGCTAATGGGACAAATGGAACCGGCTTCCTAGGCAGGCCCTGGGGACCTGTTTGGGAACCTGGCTTTTGGTGTCAGGAAGCAGACAACCTCGGGCTGGCCACCCCAGGAAAGGGGTGTGGGAGCTCGGCTACCTTTGACCAGTGTGTGCTTGTCGGTGGGAGACGACCGGGCCAGCACCCTCAGCTTGGGCCACACCTTGTCCAGCCGCTCCTGTTCTATCTGGGGAGGGGAAGCACAAGGACGCTGCAGAGCTAGGGCGGGCACGCAGGGGGCTGGGGGGAGGAGAAGGGGGTCTGGGGCGGCAGACAGCCGGGTGCTACCTCGCCTTTCTCATTGCGGATCCGCCGGTTGAACTCCTTCCCTTCCAGGCACAGGAAGTCCTCCCCAGGCTGGATGATGCCACATTTGGCTGCGATGGCCCGGGCTGTGTTGATGTTGTCCCCAGTCACCATGCGGACCGTGATGCCAGCACGCTGGCATTTTCGGATAGCTTCAGGGACCTAGAAGAGACAAGAGAGGTGGGTGTGACCATCGAGGCAAGACATATTTTGGGTTGAGGCAGTACCCCTTCCTCCATCAGAACTGCAGGTGGCCCAAGGTCTGGCAGAGGTGACAGTAAACCCATCCGATTCACGTGCTCAGAACACTTATGTGAGCCTACAGTTGGGCAAAAGCATTGAACACAAAGCCTATTGTGGCATACAGTGCTGATTATCTCATGTAACTCATTGAATACTGCACTGAAAGGGAAAAACAGAATGGTTGTATGGGACTCGAAGTAAAGTTTCTGCTGAATATGCATCACCTTTGCACTAAGTTAAAAAAATGTTAAAAGCTGGGGACCACCTGCATCATATTAGATTCTGGAGGAAGAGAAAGAGGTTCCCCAGTGCTGAGTGGAAAGCGAACAGCCTGCAAGGGGTTGAGAGCGGGAAGCCAGGAGGCCGGCCGGGAGGTGGTGGCATTGTCCCAGTGGTGGGGGGGACAGGGAAGACAGTTCCCAAATGAAGAGGTATGTGGCTCTTCAGGCTCGGGGACAGAGAGACAGGGTCAGGCAGCTGATGCCACTGAGGTGGACCGGCAGGGGGAGAGGAGAAGAGGAGCCAGGTTCAGAGTTTGGGAACCTCAATGAGGAGGTCAAGCCTAGGCAGTGGGGCTTGTGAGCACCCTCGGGTAAGTGCAGAAGCCTAGGTGTGGCCGAGCCCCCAGGCCTAGGGAGCCTGCGGGGGGGGTGGGGGGAGTAGACACGCAGGAGCGGGAGCCAGGGGTAGGGCAGACGGGAGACACCAGGAGAGGACCTGGGAGTCCCCGCATGCTGGCACCCCCTGAGGCCATGGGCAGGGGGGCTGTGATCTTTGCCAGGGAGACAGCTGGGCGCCCCACTCTAAGCTGTGGCAGGGTGATCCAATGGTTCCTGCAGCATATACCACCAAGTGGCCCCACTGCCAGCCTCGGGGACACTTTCTACCCTCTGAGGATCTTGGGGTGTTGGATAACGAGATCACGAGCCACAGGAAGACAATTCTCCTTTGAGCCAGTGAATGTCTGTCCCTGAAAAGTCTGGAAGCCCCCCCTCTGCTGCCACCAAGTGGCCGTGACGAGCCTGAAAACCAGCAGCTGCGAACCCAGGCCTCCTGCCTCCTCAGGCCCACAGCGTGTAGCCCAGTTCCTTCCCCATGGCCCCAAAGGGCTAGGCCAGGCTGTCCTTCCTTGCCTGCTCAGCCCTGCTGCCTGCCTTCTCCCCAAGGCCCCACAGCACAGCAGCCAGCCAGGTGTCTGGAGAAGTTGCCAGTGCCCCCGGCCGGTCCAGCTCCAGCATCAATACCACCGCAGCCACAGCCCAGCCTCGCGGGCCCTCCTCCGGCTGCAGCCCTGCCGCACCACCAAGCACCCTGGCAGGTTTCAGTGAGGCCCTTGTGTCCTACTGCCTGTTGCCGGCACCCAGGACTTCGCTGGGCCCTCTGTGCGTCCTCCTCAGCCACCACCAGGCTGGCCAGTCTTTGTGGGGGTCTGCCCAGCCTCCATAGCCTGGCCCTGTCACTGTGGTCCACCACTTGGACTCTCTCTCAGCCACTCTAGCTGGAAAGGAGCTGTCCCTATTCCCCGGGCCCCTCTGGCAAGATTCCTTCCTCTGCTCCGTGCTTCGGTTGCTCCCTGGTCCAACAGAGGGACTCGATGGCTCCTGAAGGGAAAGGCCTCTAAGCCTGTCCCCAAGTGTGGCCTTGCTTCACCTCACCAGCACCCTCTCCTTCTGCTCTCCCAGGCTCAGCGGGGCCCGGGACTCGTGCTGCTGCCCGCCTTTGCAGGGCCCATTTCCCTCGCTGGACTTCTGTCCCCTGTCCTCCTCCGCTACCACCCATTTTCTCCCAGGGCAGGCTCAAGGTGCTCCCTCTCTGGGAGAAGTGACCATATTCTCCTCGGGGCGCAGGGCTGCTCTGCTGACATGACCCACGGCTGGCGTTTAGATGCACTGTCTTTGAATTGAGTGTCTTTGCTACGTGATCCAATACATGAATGCCTGTCTCCCGAAGGAAAGCCCAGAAGCTTCTCCTCCCAGGTTGCACCTGCACCCCCAGGGTGGCTCCTACAAATACAAGTTCTCAGGGTAGTCGGCAGGATCAAAGTGGCCCTGCTTCTGACACAGGTGGGTGCCATGCAGAGGCCCTGGGGAGACAGAGGGGCACCCCATGCCTTGCACTCTCCCTCCGGGGCCGGCCATCCTCCACACTCTCCAGGGTCTGGGATCTTTCAACAACAAAGTGACTTCCCAGTGTCAAGGCCATGGCATCTGCCACGCGGCCCTCGAGGTCCCCCTCATCTGGACTCCCCTGGTGGCATCGTCCATATGGAGATATGCTTCTGGGCTCCCTTTCCCGCCAGGACCTTTGCCGTGAGCTCCCCACAGGATGTCCTGACCGTAGAGTAGCCCCAGCCAGACCCTCAACCAATAAACGCCCACCCTGTCCCCCAAACCTGTGTCCCCTCAGGCTTCAGCACCACCTGCAGTCCATCGGTCCTGGGTGGATCAGATCCCAAATGTCGACGGTCTCTCTGCCACTGCCACCTTCTCACCTGGTAGAAGGTGGAGCCTGAGCTGGGCCCATAGGTCAAGCAGGAAGGGGCTTCCAGCAGGCAGGACAGAGCCTTTGTGCGGGTGTCAGGGTGACAGCACCCAGGAGAGGGCTCAAGTGTACTACGGAGGGACTGCAGCAGCTATGTGTGAAGGAAGGCCGCCCCTACCAGTCCGGACAAGCTCGGGCAGGGGGCACAGTTACCAGGGCAGCTCACAGAGAAGGTGGTGGCTACCTCGGGCCGCACAGGGTCCTCAATGCCCACGACAGCTATGCAGGTGAGGTCACCCACGACCTCATTCTCGTTGTCCCAGTCGGGCTCCTGGCCTGCAGAGAAGTCCCGGTAGGCGATGCAGATGGTGCGGAGGCCATCGCAAGCCATCGGCTCGATGATCTTCCTCACCATGTCGTCCCGGTCCCGAGACCGAAAGCCTCGGAGTTCGCCATTGCTGTTTAGGATGTTGGTGCACCTAGGCAGGGGGTGGGCAGAGATGAGGTGGAGGTGGGGAGACAACAACAGGAAACAGCGCTGGTCACACTGGATTGGGGCCTTAGCCAAGGACTGGGGTCCTTATCAGAGAGGAGAGCCCCGTGTAAGAACACAGACACACAGGCAGAAGGGCGTGTGACAAGAGGCAGAGATTAGAGAGGGGCAGCTGCAAGCCAAGGAATGCGAGGACTGGCGGCCGCCACCAGAAGCTGGAGGAGGCGGGATGCAGCCTCTCTGAGATGCTTTGGAGGCGCTTTGGCCCTGCCCACGCCCTGCTTTTGGACTTCTGGCCTCCAGAACTGGGGGAGAATCCATTTCTGTTGCTTGAAGGCACCAGGACACTCATGCACTGCTGCAGGCTGAGAGACCGGGAGGGAGGCAGGAGCACGTGGCTCATGGCAGCTCCACCACAGACTCCATGGGGCAAGGGGGTGGAACATGGGCAAAAACTGAAGTGTGTGGACAATCATCATAACCATGTCCAGGCAGCCACAGCCTCAGTAGAGCGCTCATGACTCCAGGAGCTTCTCCAAAGGGACAGGACTTGGGAGGATTCAGGTGGGGAGAGGAGGGAGCAAAGGAGCCGAGGGCCACAGAGGCGGGCGTGGTGGAAGAAGCCAGTGGGGCTGCAAGTGCCAGGTGCTGCCACTGCACGGGAGGCTGGTGACGAAGGAAATGATCATAACAGAAGCTGGGTGGACGGAGGGCCTCCTACGGATGTGGATTCACGCACAGAATCCTCACACCCCTCCCCAGAGATAAGTGTTCTGTGATCTCCATGCCACCGGGGAAACTGAGGCATGGGAGTAGCAGGGAGTAACTTGCTCATGTATGCACAGCCAGCAGAGTGAAGCTGGGCTGGGCCTTTTGTCCGCAGTGCCTCAGTGTCCCTCAGTGCCCACCAAAAAAGAAGCACAGAAACAGGGCTGAGGCCCCCACACCAACAGGGATGGCTCCAGGGAGGAGGTGGTCCTGGCCCTGGCGGTGAGCGCTGTGGGTGGGGCTGCCAGGCAGGGTGCACTTGGTGGTCCAGTCCGCTGAACACAGGAAGGAGGGTGGGCCTGGGCCTCTGGGGAGCCCTGGGCGTCCTGCAGAGGACCTTGCCCTGAGGGCCCTGGGACGGCAGTCATGAGGAGCCAGGTGAGTGGGGGACGGAGACGCCAAGGCCAAGGGTGTGGAGTCTGGGAAGGCTGAGTGGGAGTGGGGAAGCCAGGGCATTTGGAGGTGACGCTGTGCACTCTCCCTCACTTTGTTCTAATAGCTTTATTGGGATATAATTCACGCACCACACAGTCCACCCATTTAAAGTAGATGATTGAATGGTTTTTAGTATAGCCACAGAGCTGCACAACCATCACCAGTCTCCGATTCCAGAAAATTTTCATCATCTCTAAGAAAACTTTCATCATCTCTAAGCAACAACAAGAAAATAGATCAACTGGACGTCATCACGATTTCAAACATTTCTGCATCTAAGGGCATGATGAAGAGAGTGAAGACAGGCCACAGAATGCGACAGAATGTGTAGAAATCGCATAGCTGATAAGGATCTAGGATCCAGAATACAGAAAGAATGTTACAGCCCAACAAGAAAAAGACAAACAAAGCCGGGCGCGGTGGCTCACACTTGTAATCCCAGCACTTTGGGAGGCCGAGGCGGGCGGATCACGAGGTCAGGAGATCGAGACCATGGTGAAACCCCGTCTCTACTAAAAATACAAAAAAAAATTAGCCGGGCGTGGTGGCGGGCGCCTGTAGTCCCAGCTACTCGGAGAGGCTGAGGCAGGAGAAGGGCGTAAACCCGGGAGGCGGAGCTTGCAGTGAGCCAAGATTGCACCACTGCACTCCAGCCTGGGCGACAGAGCAAGACTCCGTCTCAAAAAAAAAAAAAAAAAAAAAAAAAAAAGAAAAAGACAAACAACCCAACTCAGCAATGAGCAAAGGGCTAGGACAGACATTTCCCCAAGGAAGACAGGCAGATGGCCACTCAGCACAGCAAAAGAGGCTCAGCGTCGTTAGTCATCAAGGAAACACAGATCAAAACCACCAGGAGATATTGCCTCACACCCACAAGGATGGCCCCCATCAGCATTGTCACACCAGAAAATAAGTGTTGTTGAAGATGGGGAGAAGGTGGAACCCTCCTATGTCGCTGGTGGGAATGTGAAACGGGGCTGCCCCTGTGGAAAACAGTTTGGTGGACACCACGACCCAGCCATTCCTCTCCTAGATGTCCACACAAAAGAACTGAAAACATGGGTTCAAACAAAAACTTGTACGTGAATATTCACAGCAGTGTGACTCGCGACAGCCAAAAGGTGGAAAGGACTCACGTTTGGATGGATGGACGGACCAACACGATCCGCTTTAGCATACAATGGATATTACTCAGCCTTAGAAAGAACGGAAGTTCGGGCTGGGCGCAGTGGCTCATTCCTGTAATCCTAGCACTTAGGGAGGCCGGGGTGGGTGGATCGCTTGAGCCCAAGACTTCAAGACCACCCTGGGCAACATGACGAGACCCCAGCTCTACAAAAAATTTAAAAGTTAGCTGAGCGTGGTGGCATGCCCACGTAATCCCAGCTACTCGGGACACTGAGGTAGGAGGATGGCTTGAGCGAAAAAACAAAACAAAACAAAAAAAGAAAGGAAGGTCTAATACCTGGAGGAAACTGAAAAACTTTACAATAAGGAAAGAAGCCACACACAAAAGGCCACACAGTGTATGAGTCCCTTGATAGGAAATGTCCAGACAGGCAAATCCACACAGAGAGGAAGCACATGAGTGTGAGTGGGTGCCAGGGCTGGGGAGGGGCGTGGGGAGGGCTGCTCATGGCCTGGGGTTTCTTTCCGGGTTGATGGAGGTGGTTTGGAACTGGGTAGTGGTGATGGCTGCATGATATTGTGAATGTGCTTAATGCCATCCAACTGTACACTGTGAAGTGGTTGAAATGGTGAATTTCATGTTCGGCCTCTTTTACCGCGACGATAGAATCCGAAACTCCGTGCATACCCCGGCGCCTCCCTGCTGCTCACTCACTTTTTCAGCAGGATCTCGGAGGCCCCCTTGCTGAAGAGGCGGAAGCCACCGTCGGGCATGCGGATGACTGTGCTCATGGACTTGCGGACCGAGTTGAAGGTGTACACTTTGTAAAGCTTGTCTTCCGGGATCTGCTCGCGCACGGGCTGGAAGTCCCGCTTCAGGTCCAAGACGAAGCCCAGCAGGGCGCACTCCGTCTTATTGCCCACCTGGCGTGGGAGGGCGCCTTCCTTCTCAGGAGGCTGCAAGATGAGGAGGGCTAGCATGGCACTGGGGGCCTGAGACCACCCTCCATGCTGCCCCTGGAGCCCCAGCTCTGCCCCCTCGTGGTCACCACATCGTTAGAGTGTGGGCGGCGGGGAGCAGAGGAAGGTCTGCCTTAGCTACGGGCAGTTTCCCAGCCAGAGCCACCTGTGAGGCCAGGGATGGGCAAAAGTTCTCAAGGGGGGGCCTAATGAGCACCTTGCAACAGCTCACCTGGCACCCTGGCCAGGCCCCTCCCCTGCTCCTGCCCCCAGCCCTGCCCGCCCGCTCCTGCCCCAGCTCACTAGTATTTTGGTGGTATAGGCACTGTTGATGGAGATGGCATGGACCAGGAGGTCGAGGATCTTAGGGGTCAGGGCGCTGGGGGCTGGAATCTCTTTGTAGTGGGTGTCCCCTAGGTAGGACTGGACCACGGTCATACGGTTGGTGGTGAGCGTGCCCGTCTTGTCGGAGCAGATGGCTGTGGCGTTGCCCATGGTCTCGCAGGCATCCAGGTGGCGCACCAGGTTGTTGTCTTTCATCATTTTCTGCAAAGGGCGAGGGTGTGGGCATTTGGCCCCGGTGCTTGTTGGGGTGGAGGAGTGAGAGATGTCAACACAAACATCGCGCGACTCTGTTCCGCTCAGCTGGCTCCGCGTGTGGCACTAAAGCCCACTGGGGACCTTGGTCAACCCTGAGCCGATAGCAAGGCTGTAAGGCATCAGCAACCTCATCCAATGGTGGGGGCGGGATGCGCACCCGGGACCTCCCGTGCCCGAGCCCCCTCTCAGTTACCCACCAGCCCTGCAGCTCTCCCACCCCACCACCCCACGCCTGGCTCCCCCCACCTCCTCCCACTGCCTCCCAGTGTCCCAGGCCCTCTGCTGATTCTCCGCCTCCCCGCTGCCTCCCAGCCCCTCCGTCCTACTGCCCACATTGTGCAGATGCTGACCCCCTGGGTATCCCACCGCCTGCCTGCTTTCTGGCTCATCTCATGCCCAGGGACCTGAGCTGACAGATCAGCAAAGCTGCCCCCTGGGTCCCTGCTCGGCACCTCCTCTCCTCCCTTGAGCCATCCCAAACGTCCCCAGTTTATACTGCCACCAAGGCGCCCAGTGACTTCTTACCCCGGTTTCTGAGTCTGTAAACAGTATCAACTGTAAGTTTTATGATTACCTTGACAGAGTAAGCTAAGGAGATGGTGACAGCAAGAGGCAGGCCCTCTGGGACAGCCACGACCAGCACAGTGACACCAATGATGAAGAACTTCACGAAGTATTGCACATAGACCGGCGTGCACTCTGCCAGCCACGTCCGGCCTTCCACGACAAACGTCTCGATCACAAAGTAGAGGACCAGGATGATGACGGTGATGGCAGACATCACCAGCCCTGCCACAGAGCGGGGAGGAGAGGAAAGGGGTTGCCATGGGTGAGGGAAGGAGGGGGACAGGAAGAGGGAAGAAGAGGTGTGCACACGGTCTCGGAGGCATTTGTGGAGGCCTTGTAGATTTGCCCTGCGTTTCACGATAAACAGCCCGGGTTTGGCTCAGCAGGTGAGCTGGGGCCTGTTTGCAAGGGGGCTCTGTGTGGCCTCTTCTGGAGTGCTGCTGGGGTTGGGGAGTGGACTTTGTGGTCTGATGGCACGAGAAGCACCGCTGGGGAGGACTATCCCCCACTGCCCCCAGAAGGTGGAGTACCAGCCCTGCATGCCCCCAGCTGCCTTTGGAGTGTGCCAGGGGCAGAGCCTGGAGCCTTGGGTAGGGGCACCTCATGGGCAGTGGCTCAGTGTGTGACCCGGGGCCTTCGTCGAGGGTTTGGGACTTACGCTCACTAGGGAAGGGCTGCGCCAGGCCCTGATGGCCGCTGCCGGCCTGGCCTGTGCCCCTGGCTGCCTGGCCCACACATCACCTGCCACATTCCTTCCCACTTGCTCTGCACAGCCTGGGCTCACCTCCAGGAGCCCGGCATCCTCCATGCCCAGTCAATGGCCTGGGCCCGCCACCTCCTGCTATCCCTACCTGCTTTCCCGATCTGCACGGCTAGCTTTGTGAGCTTCCCCTGAAGGACAGACTTCTCCTTCTTGGGTGCGTTGGCTTTCTTCTTCTCCCGCTCCTCCATCTCCCCACCCTCCGCGCTCTTCAGGGGCTGCATCTCCATGGCCACTGCACCATCCTGCTTCTTAGCTGCACACAGAGGAACCCCATGGCCAAGGTCAGTGCCTGGCTGGGGAGAAGGGGTTATAAGGGGCTTTCATGGGGAAAGACATGCCACACCATAGAGAGGAGACGGGATTCAGTGGAGCTCTCCTATTTCCAAGTCTATCAGCTTCCCTTCTCTCGCCTCCTAAGCCCAGGCCCTCTTGGGGTGGGTGGGTGGGCTCCAGCACTGTTCTAGGTGGGACAGAGATGGTTCTCTCGCGAGAAGGGAGGACAGACACAGCACAAGGAATTTGGGCACACAGACAGGGTGACTGGTCCTGGAATGCCCCAAATAATACCTGAGAGCAGAGGCCTGTGGCCCAAGGAATGTTCCAGAACCCTGAGCTGACTCATCTGCCTACTGGTGTCCGAGCCACCTCCCACCTCCCTTAGGGAGGCCCAGGAGCCCCGTGCACTCTCCTCCCACCAGCCAGCCCTGCGCCTGTTCAGGCTCCATCTGTCGCTCCAGCACCCTCCCCGCCTCTCCCCTGGAGCAGACGGCTCCTCTCCCTTCTTCCCCGGTGGGTCCTGTGCTCCTCATCCTTGCTGCCCTTGACACGGTGGTGGTGTGTCTCCCACTCCGGCTCCCTCCTCTCCCCACTCCTCTGCTTCTGTCACTTCCTCATCTCCCTCCCTGCCAAGCTCTGGCTGCACCCACTCCACGGCCCAGAGTAATCCTGGCCACTCCACCTCCCTCTTCTGCCCCGGGACCGACGCAGCGACCTGGGGAGAGCAGACGCGTCTTTCTCCCTCAATACTCTGGTCCCCCATCCACTGGGGCTCTTGGCACTACTGCCATCACCTCTGCCGCCTCCTGCTCCTCCTCACCTGCCAGCCCGAGGCCATTTGCCACAGCTCCTCTTCCCAGTGGCGTCAGGACACAATTGCCCCACCCAGCTGGGCCCCTCTAGCTTTGTGCCCCATCTGCTGCCACCTCCCCAACCCAGGGCTCCAGCCATCGGGCTGTCCCCCAGTGCCCTCCCAAACCCAGCTCCGCACTGGGCGTTGCCTGGGTCATCTCTGCCTATGACCTTCCTGAGGGTCAGGACCTGCCTTGTCCCCCATGGACTCCAGCACCTAGAGCTGGCTGCTGCATTGGCAGACATCTCCTCTCCTCCGTGGGCCACGGCCGGCCTCCTCCCCCCTCCTCCCACCCCTTCTCCTGCTTCCTGCGTCTCACAGCCAGGCTCATGCTGGCCCCAGGGTGTCGGCACCTGCCAGGTGTCCGGGGCTGAGAGGAGGGCCGGGCCTCTGGCCCTCAGCCGACCACTCTGTCTCCCAGGTCCACAGGCTTGGCTGAAAGGAAGCTGGCCTGGGAAACACACTGACAGGGACCCAGAGCTTCAGGTGAGTCAGCCCTTCTGGGCCTCAGTTTTCTCATCTGGCCAGAGTGGACTCGGGGCGCCCACTCACAGGTGATCCTTACGCCCATGCTGGGCTAAGGTCTCCTCTAGGTGGCTGGGCCGAGCCGCCAGCAGTGTCTGTGGCCAGAACGCCCTGAGCAGCCCCAGGGGTGTGCTCGCTCCTCCCTCCGCACTGGGACGGGACTGTGCAGCCCACTCACCTGGTCTCCAAGTGTTGCTCCTGCCACTGAGGCAGGTGACCCTCCCCCCACACTGTGCCCTCCACCAGCCCCACCCCCAGGGCTCCAAGCTAGTTGTGCCCAAGCAGCGGTGCCCGTTACCTTTGGTCTGGCTACTCTCCATGGCCCCATCCTGCTGCTTGCCTACAATGGAAGAGGGATGACAGACACGAAGGCTTGAGGACACCGTGTGGCGCACGCATGCACATGCACAGCACAGCCTGGGGGCCGCGTGGCAGAGGGGGTGGGGGGGAGGGGCCTGATTGCTGGTGGCCCTAAGCACTGCCCACTGCAGCACCTTCCTCATGCCCCGTCCTTTCCAGGCTCACCCCGTCACCACCTCCCAGCACACGGTCACCATGAACACTGGCATTCTTGAGCCAGACCTCTGCCCAGGGCTCCCCCTTGGGCCTTAAGCTCAGCCCTACACTGAACCCCTAAAGCCAGCCTTGGAAGGGCCCTGGGTCACACACGGTTGGCAGTGGGAGGTTCCCGGAAGCTGGAACCTCCCCAAGTCGGGATGTCTGCTCCCTGCAAACCAGCTCAAGGGGTTCACTTAGATGGCCCCTAAGCCCTGGAAGCCAGGCAGACAGCACCCAGCTGCCCTTGCCTAGGGATCGGCTTCCCCCGCAGTCATGTCCAGCAGTTAGCTCAGTGTGTGTGTGTTTGAGCACTGCAACCTCCACCTCCCAGGTTTAAGTGATCCTCCTGCCTCAGCCTCCCAAGTAGCTGGGACTACAGGTGTACACCACCACGCCCAATTAATTTTTGTACTTTTAATAGAGACGGGGTTTCGCCATGTTGGCCAGGCTGGTCTCGAACTCCTGACCTCAAGTGATTCACCCGCCTTGACCTCTCAAAGTGTTGGGATTACAGGCATGAGCCACTGTGCCTGGCCCCAGTGTGTGTTTTAAAGGGACAAAGGAATGAGACTCTAGGACTCTGCGGGGTGCTTTTAGGTCATTGGTCAACCCAGGGCTACCGCACGGGGGCGCCAGCCTGAGCACCGGCACCCAGCAGCCCTGCAAGGCCAGGCTGGGCCCCAAGTGGCCCTATCCAGGGGCTCAGGTGGTGGGCACAGTCACCCCTTCTGAGAGCTGCAGTTAGAGGAGCTTCCTGGGGGCCACATCTGCACTCCCAGGCAGTTGGGGTTGGGATCTGGGGTCCCCAGGGAGCAGGGAGGGCCCGCCCCCCCCCACTCAGCCAGGGGTGGAGCATTGATCAGGCCCTCTCCGCCCAGGGTTCCTGTGGGCACAGAGGGCCTTCTTGCAGGGAGGGGAGACCCCCATGGACACAAGATGGCCGTGGGATGACCGCACAGCACAGCAGGGGAGATGGCAGAGCCTTGGGGCCGTGGGGGCCCGAAGGAAGCATGGACTCCGGACCCAGCCTGCACACAGGCCCTGGGGGGCCTCTGGAGGTCTGGGAAGAGCATTGCTGGAAGAGGAGGGCTGGGCCCCGCCAGAAGAGGCAGGAGCGGGGGGAAGGTGCGGAGGAGAAGCACACTTGGAGAAAGGTGCATAGGAGTCAAGGTCAAGAGACAAGAGATAGGGGGTTGGGTGCAGGTAGAAGGCAAGTATCCTAAGCGTGTACTGGGCAGGCTGCACCAAACAATGGGGATGGGGCGGGAGAGACGGGGAGGGCCAGCAGGGAGCCCCCTGGTCTTGCTGGTACCCTCTCCCCAGCTGGCCAGCTGCTGCTCTCCCTCCAGGGCCTCCTCAGGGTTCCCTTCCTCCAGGAAGCCCTCTAGCTCTGACTCCTAAGTAGCGCAGCCTGAGGGGTGCTGGAGAGGAGGGCCAGGTGGGGCCTGGGAGGGGCTGAATGGTCTTGTCAATTTCAAAAAAAAAAAGGAGAGGCCTGGAACAGTTAGGAAGGACACACTCATTTAAGGTACAGAGAAGGTGAGCAGCCTGAGAAGGGTGGCTGGAGACTCCAGAGGAGCGTGGGTTCCCGTGGACCCACAGTGGGAGAGGGCCATTGGGTGCAAGGCATGAGGAGGCAGCCCAGGCAGGGGCAGCTGGGCTTCCCAGGACAGAGGCCTAGGGACTCCGGCCCAGCCCAGATGAGGCCCAGGGCCGCCCATCTGCCTGTGCACCCCCAGGGCACTCACCGGGGTGAGACACTGCACTGAGCCCTACAGGACTTGGTGCCACAAAGAAGAGCCGGTGCAGGGAGACACAGGCCCAGGCTGCCAGAAGGCAGGGCTCGTTGAAGCTTCTAGGCCACAGAGGGTCATCCAGCTACTCCCTTGCTGCCTCCAGGGAGCTCTGGGCTCAGGGCTAACCTTTTCCCCGGGCCCTGACTGCCTGCCCCACGTCCCCGCGCCCCCACGCCCCCACGCCCCGTGCACTGGCCCCAGGGCCCTGGCTGGAGGTCGCTGGCAGGAAGCAGAGCTTTCCCATGCGGGTGTGGCTCCCTACCATGTTTTGGCTGCAGGAGAGGCCAGAAGGGGCTGTGGCAGCCATTTCATCTTGTCCGTCAGGGCCTCCCTGAATAGTCCTCAGGTTAGAAGGTCTGAGGACTCCGCCCACTGCAGGGCCTGATGGTGGCAGCTCCAGCCACAGGGCGAGGAATGGGCCCTCCTGGCTCAGGCTTGCCTAGCTTTGTAAGCCCCGGGGCAGGGCCACCACCCACAGGTGGGCTGCCCGGCCCTCACCTGTCCCAGCCTCCTCTGACCTCTGACCCCCACCTCCCTGGCTGCCTCCCACGCTGGCCTGGGATCCTCGGCACCTTACTGGGCACGGGCCCCTGTCCCTCTGACCCCATTCCTGCCCAGGTAGGTATGGGATCCCGAAGCCTTTGGGGCTGGTGGTCTCAGGGAAGCTCCCCGTCAACGGCACTGGAGGGGCCCTTGGCCTGCCGGCTCTCAGGGGGGAAATCCTCAGAAGAGGAGTCTCCAAGGAGAATCAAAAGAGAGGGCCCGGCCTACCACCCACTTGGGCTGGCTCTCCCTGAGCCCCCAGTGGCACCGGGCCGCAAAAAAAGAATGGGCTGCGTGGAAGGAGCTCCCGCCAGCACCAGGGACAGGCGGCACTGCTGCGCTACCTTTCTTATCTTTCTTCTCTTCCTCCTCTCCGCCAGCTCCAAGCAGCGTGAAGATGATGCCTGTCTGGGAATTCACGCCAACGGCGGTCACCACCATTCTTCCAGAGCCTTCCATGACATGAGTGCCTGGAACAGCAACACAGAGACTGAGACAGGAATTTGCACCACCCAGTGGGAGACATATTCAGCACCCACAACTTGTCTCCCAGGGTCTCCCGGAAGCAGGGACGCGGTGTCCACCTTGAAACTAGGCTGAAGCCTCCTCCCTGGCTTGGAGGAGACCCCGAGGCCCACAGGGCCCACCTAGGGCCTCCAGCCTTCCTGTCCCATTTCACACTACGTTTCCAACTGGGATAAACACCGGACTACGTTGAAACCTCCTGGAAAGGGAACACTACCCCCACTGGATATTGTCGAGGGTCTGGATTTGGGAGAAGCACAGTGCTGTGCTGGCTCCCGCGAGCCTCTCCGCTTGGGGCTTCCCATTCAGGACACAAAGCACTCTCCTGGGCCTGGAGGGCCAGCTTCCTCGCCCTGTGGCTGGAGCTGCCACCATCAGGCCTCGTGATGGGCGGAGTCTTCAGATTCCCAACCTGAAGGTTATGCTGGAAGGCCCTGGTGGAGGTGGAGGCTGAGCCCAGCAGGCAGCCTGGACAGGATGCTGGGCCACATGGCTGCCGACGCCCCTTGGTGCCAGGCCGGCCGGGAGGGTGGCCCTCACCTGAGAGCAGCATGGGATCTTTGTCGGCTGACTTGCGCACGTGGTCAGACTCGCCTGTCAGGGAGCTCTCGTCGATCTTGAGGTCATTGGCCTGGATGAGCACGCCGTCGGCTGGCAGCAGGTCGCCTAGAGCACCGGGAAGCAGAGGCCTTTCTCCCCACCGCCTCCTCCCGGCTGCCCCAGGGGAGGTCCCGTCAGGTGACATGGGCCGCCTGGGAAAGGGACTTGGGAGCCCTCCTCCTTCTGGGGAACGAGGACATTTGCATCCTTTGTAGGGGGAAACCCCGCCGTGGAGGCTGTGGGGACAGTTGATTCTTCAGGGGCCTGCTGTGTCTGAAACTCTCCCACTCTGCCCTGCCCCGTGTTCCCCCACCTCCCCCACCTCCACCACCTCTGGCCTCCTGCAGGTGACGACACCCAGGCCACCGGGGAGACCCTGTGCTGGGGGTCTCCTCTGGCTCACCCTCCCCAGAAGCAGGAGCCGAGCTTCCTCGACAGGGTGGGTGAAGACCAGGGCACTCACCGTACTTGACCTGGGCAATGTCCCCCACCACCAGCGCAGCCACGGGGACCTGGAGGAGCTGCCCGTTCCGGATGACCGTGAACTTCTGCTCCTGCTCAATTCGGCTCTGCAGGCCTCGGAACTGCTTCTCCTTGCTCCAGTCATTGAAGGCCGTGACCAGCACCACACAGATGACAGACAGCAGGATGGCAGCCCCCTCGATCCAGCCAGCCTCGGCCTCGCCCTCATCTTCTGCGCCTCCCGACACATTCCCACAGGCTGTGCGGAGGACAGAAGCAAGCAGTGGAGGAGACGTCACCATCCTGTGACCGTCCCTCATCTCAAGCCCCATTCTTCTTCCTCCTTCCAGCCCAGGCCCCCGGCGGGCCTTACCTTCACTCTCCTCTCCCGGCGGTGCATAGAACGAGAGGCCCAGAGAGACGATGGCAGCCACCTCCAGGATGATGAGGGTCACGTCCTGCAGGGCCTCCCACACCAGCTGCAGGAAGGTCTTGGGTTGCTTCGGGGGGATGAAGTTCTGCCCGTAGATCTGCCTGCGCTTCTCCAGGTCATTGGTGTTGTCCGCCAGGCCTGCATGGTGCCCGGGAAGCACAGAAGGAGAGAATGGGATGGGACGGGTTGGCCTTGCGTGTCCCAGGCCTCCTATGTGGCCCTGCCTGACTGCTCCTGGGGTGGCAGCAGCCCTCTGGGGCCGTCTGGCCAGCACCTGGCTCTCCCTCTACACAGGAGCCTTTCTGCAGACTGCTGGGGGCGTGCACGTGGGAGTGAGCATGCGGCTCTCTGGCTGCTGTCACGGGGAGTCCCTAGCCATCCTCCTCCTGACACACAGATGACAAAACAGGCCAGGAGGCTCCCGGACTCCAGCGGGTCCCAGGTCCCTGTGCTGTCCTGGCCACCTCCACACTACCGCTGAGGGGGCACTGGAAGGCAGGGGACAGGACCCAACAAGGGGGCGCAGAGGGGACCCAGCAGGGTATGACCAGGTAAACAAGGGTTGCTAGGAGACAGGACAGAAGAGAACGGCCAATGGTCCCCTGGGGAGGAGAGCGAGTGTCCAGGGGACTTTAGTGGAGACATGGGGAAGGCTACCAATCAGGGGAGGCTGGGATGGCACCAGATGCCAAAGACTAGGCCAGGGCTCTTTGCCTGTCAGGAAACACCTCTCTAGCTCCCAGCCTATGAATTCCCTGAGCAGGCTTGTCACCAACACCCCCCTCCCCAACCTGTGGGGACAGGACAGCCTGCAAAGCCGGTGGGCAGGGCCCGAGGGATGGGGGCATGGGCATGGCCAGTGCCAAGGGATCAGGAGTCTGCAGGGTGCCTGTGGCTGCTGGCGACAGGGAGCGGAGGCTTACTTTCCAGAAGTTTCTCAGGGAAGAAGCAGTGGGGAGGGAGCATGAGAGCTAATGGGAGATGCAAGTTCTTGAACGGTGTCACGTGAGGAGAGAGAGAGGCACGGGAGTGGGAGTGGGTTCCCGGTGGGGAGCAGGCGGGGAGAAGCCAAACCGGAGTCGTGGTGCTGAGGGAGGGACTGGGAAGTCTTCAAGCCTTTTCTGGGCTGCATGGCCTCGCAGGGGTCAGGGAGACACTGCCCACCCTGGGCTGCTCATCAGCTGCTCTCTGCAGGGTGCAGACAAGGCCACTGAGGCTGGAGGTGGAGAGGGCCCTGTAACCATGAGTCAGAGCTCCGGCCTGTGGCCCAGGTCGGGACAGAACCTACGCTGCCCGACAGGACCCGGTGAGCACAGGGCCCTCAGGACCCAGCCGTCTTGGTTCTAATGCAGCTCCGGCGCCAACTTTGATCCCTCAGCCAGGGCTCACAGCTTGTCTACATGGCGACTTGAATGACACCCAAAGCCACTCAGAAGCCCCCAAATTGGCTTTGCCTTCACAATCAGAGCCACCTGTCCCTATCCAATTCTGTCACTTGTCATCCTTGAGGACGCTCACTTCTCAGTCTTCCTTGGCCTGAAGGTACTGGAAGCTTACATGGGTGACTGGCATCCAGGCCTGGACACCCACTCAGCCACCTTCTACCAGGGTAGGCATGTGCGATGACACCCTCCTCTGGCCCCACCCTTGGCCCCAGGATTCTCAGCCCCGGCTGAGGCTGATCCGGAGGAGCCCTCCCGGGCTCTCACCTGGCGCCCGGTGCGGTCGCGGCCGTGACCGTGACCAGACCCACACTGACACCTAGTGGACAGACAGCAGCTTGCAGCTCCCGGCTCTGGGCAGCTGGGCTCACGCCTGCCATCTGCTGCAGGGACGGGATGACCAGAGAGCCCAGCCCCAGCCCATGGGGCACTCACAGTGGGTCTGCGAAGGCACACAAGACCCTCCAGATGACTGGAGAACAGGCGCATGCTAACCTTGGGGCTTCCGAGGAGGGGCAGGGGTAGCCCTGGCCGCAGTGGAACAGAAGCTGCCGCCCGCACAGCCGTGGCTCATTCACCCCAGCTAGGCGATGGCCACATGGCGTCCTCCCCACCCAGAAGAGCCGCAGCTGTCCGTGCCTCTCTCCCCCTGGCTCAGGTTTCTTCAGGAGCCAAAGGTCTCTTGCTGAGGCCCGAGCCTGCCCCAATCGGGAGCCTGGGGTTAACTCACGACCTCAGCTCCTGGGTAGTGGGGAGGGGGCGGGGGACCAGGGACCCAACCGAGGGGTGTGCACCTCGCTCTGGACTGGGACTGTCTCCTGGAATTACAGGAGCGAAGCCAGGTGGGGACAGTACTAGGGAGTACAAGACCCCCCGAGTGACTTAAGAACAAGCGCGTGCTAACCGTGGGGCTTCTGCAGAGGGAGAGGAGTAGCGGAGAGCTCCCCAGACACCTGGGGTCTCCACTGCCCTTAGCCTGGAGCCTCCATGCGAGTCTGTCTCCTGCCTGCCCCACCTCGCATGCCCAGTTTGTCCCTGAGAGCAGCCGGGACCCCTGGCCCATTCCCCAGGAGCTCCCTCGCCCTCGCCAGCCTCTCCCTTGGCCTTGATCTGCCCTTGCAGCTGTAGCCTTGCTCGTTTCTCCTTAGCCTTCCTGTGCGCTCGGGGTCCCGACAGCTGCCCCGCCGCAGCACCCATTGACGGGGAGGAGGAACACAGCTGCGGCCCCTCTGGCTCTGAGCACGTGCTTCCCCAGCAGGCCCGAGGGCAGTCCAGGTCCAGGGCATGGGGGCAGGGGCTGGCCGGTTGGCATGGACACAGATGGGCGGCCTGCCCGGAGCAGAGGCCAGATGCCATCGGAATTGGATTAGGAGCATATCGTGTCGGCTCCCAGCTAATCCGCCCCCTCCTTTCCAGGACTGCCTGTGGAGCCCAGAGGGGGACTGGGTGGGGCCAGGTTCCCGGGCGAACCCACCTCTGAGTTCAGCCTGAGACCTAGGTTTCCTGACAACAGCAGCGCGGTTTCCAGGATGGGTTCTGGAATCCTCTTGGAGTGCTCCCAAGGCAGGGACGGCAGCGGATTGATGAGTGTACCGCCAGAAGATAAAGTCCCCTTCCCACAATGCACTATTCGCCATAAAGCACCTGCCCCACGGGGGAGTGCCTGCCTCCTGGGCAGCTCCAAGTCTGCCCACCTTGTCAGGGGGTTGGCATGGGGCTTGGGGCACAACAAAGCCAGCTGCCCCCGTGGCTCAGGCCCTTGTGTCTGAGGAGGACTGAGGGGCGGGCGGGTCTGAGCACCGGGGTCTGGGTGCACGGCCGGGCTAGGGGATGCGGGGAGTGAGTCACCCGCTCCTGGCACCCAGACAGCTCAAGCCCGAGGACCTTGAGGGTTGAAGAGGGGAGGGGCCGGTCCTCTGCTGCTCATTCTATGGGCAGCAGATCCAGGCCTGGCCGGCTCCCTGCACTGTGGCCTTGGGGACCCAGGTGCTTGGAAGCCCTTCAGAGGCCAAGCCACCCACCTGTGCACCTGCCCTTCTCCGTGCCTCTGCCTCCACAGGCACGCGAGAGCTCCTGCGCTCCATGGCAGACTCCGGCAGGTTCCCAGGGGCCTTGACATTTTAAATATTTAACAAGGCCTGGCAGACAGGGGAAGAGCAGACAGCTGAGGCCCATCTGCTTCCTTTGATCTGGGAGAGGCCAGAGCCCTTGTGGATAAATGGCCCTCCACAGCCTCCTCGGGGGCTGCGCAAGGAGGAGGGAAGGCAGGAGATGCTCGGGAGCGGAGCCAAGCCATCGGCCCCAGCAGCAGCTGCACCGTGAGGGCGTGCGCGGCGGCGAGGCCGGGTGTCACGGGCGCATCAGCTCCAGGGCACAAAGCTAGGGAGACCCAGGCAGACCCCGGAGTTCCTGACCTGGCCCGCGGCCCCCCTCCTCCATCTCCACTCCTCCCTGCAGCCTGAGTGCCACCTGCAGACAGACGGGGCCGAGACCGGAGCCACAGGAGAACAGTCTCTGGGTTGAGGGTGAGGGCAGAGCGGGAGGCTGGAGGTGCCAAGGAGCCTCGCGGCTGGGAGCAGAGGAGATGGGTGGGCCCAGGCGTCGCCCAGACGGGCAGCAGATCAAATCAGCCCGCACTGGCTGGGGGACAGGCCTGGCACTAGGCTGGGATAGCCCCAGCAGCCCTGCCAGGCACGCAGGGCCAGAGAATGCTGTGGCTCCTGGAATCTGGGGCTGGGCCTGGCTCCTGGGGGTCCCCGCTACATGGCAGACCGCAGCAACCAGGGCTGGGCAGGTCTCACAAGGCCGGGTGGAGCATTGCCTCCCACAGGGATAGTCAGGCCTCCGCCCCAGATCTTTCTAGACAGTGAGCCTCCCTCAGCAGCGAGACTGACACTACCCTGGGCTTGTGCCTCTTTGGGACAGCCTGTGGCCAGTCAGTGCCACCTCTGATCAGCACTCTGGGCCTCCCGTGCCCCAGCTTTGGTCACCGCTTCCTGCCAGGCCCAAATGGCTCGTGCCATCCCCAGGCCATCCTCTCTCTTCCCAGGAGAGGCCCCGGTCACCCGAAACTCCGAAGGCTTGCACCCCGCATCCCTTCCTCCTGTTCTGATCCCCCTTAACTGAACACACGGTTGAGCACACCGGAAATCCCCAAATACACAGATGGGGCTGTCTTCCTCCTCCCCGCCCTGCCCTGTTCCTCGGAAGGGTTTCTGTTTGGGGGCCCATTCTGCCTGTGTGTGCGTCCCAGTCTGGCTCTATAGAGCGGAGAACTCCTGATTGTGGAGGTGTGGAGACGAGGGGGTCAGGTCACACCCCCTTGAGGACCCAGGTTACCCGGGGCATCTCCCCGTCAAGGGAAATGGCTGAGGGGAGGGGCACAGGTGGCCCTTGACCCCCGCCAGCCTTGGGGGTAAGGACACCTTCAGGACGCTCCTCTGAAGGCTGGGAGCAGGGCTGGGTGGCACGCAGCCTGAGAGGGACTTACCCTCTGTGGGTGAGGTCTTCAGCCTCCGGCAGAGCCCGCTGACATCCCCGTAGGCCTCCTCGATCTTCTGCAGAGCCTCGGCCCCTCGCAGCTCCATGAGGGCGCGCAGCTCCGCCAGCGTGCACCCAAAGCCTCCAGCGTGGGGGGCATCCCGCTGCTGCTGGGGCTTGGGGTGGAACTCGATGGAACTATTGGCCATGTCGCCCATGCTGCCTGTCAGGCCTTCTCACAAGTGCGATCTTGGCTCAGCCACAGCTAGGGACAGGCGGCCACCCACGGTCCCGGTGCCCAGGCAAGGTTTGGCGGTGGTGAGAAAGCTGCTAAGCGTGGACACCTGGGGAGACGGAGGCGAGAAGAAGCCAGGGGAGTGGTTGAGACAAAACTGAGGTCCCATCTTCCAGAATATTCTCTGCGAATCTTCGCTCAGTCTGTGCCATGACCCTCGACGTGCAAAAATCACCTCCCAGGCTGGGCCAGTGGCCCTCACGGTCTGCCAGGCCCCACCAGCCAGGCCACTTCTGGGTCCTGCCCGCCACGGCTGCCCAGAACCTGGAGGGCTTGCCCAGGTGGGGGAGGGGAAGTGTCGATGCCTCCTGCCAGGACCCTGCAGTGGCTAACACTAGCTAGCTGGAGGCAGAGGCTCTCACTGCCCCCCAAATCCATTCGGGAACCCACGCTGAAGTGAGCAGTGTGCTGGGACTGATCAGTGGCTGGTCTTGCCCGTGCCCCACCACCAGTCCTGGGCTTGTCCACTCCGGTTCACTCCCTGCTCTTGCCTGGTTAAGATGTACCCTGTGCAGCGGGCATGCCATGAGTCCCTGGTGGTCTTCTGGTGTGGCCTTAGTGGCTCACGGTTTCTGTGGCCCTGAGAGTACCTGGGGGGCCAGGAGTGAGGAAAGGAGGAGGCCCGGAGGAAGGGTGGGAAACAGGGGAGGGGAGAGAGGGACAAGACGGAAGGGCAAAGAGAGGGGGGGAGAGGGGGATGGAGGGAGGGAGAAGAGGGAGGGGACAAAAGGAGTGGCTGAGGAGGAGAGGAGGAGGGGGCACACAGGAGAAAGCCAAAGCAGCCACAGGTCGCTGGCGAGTCTGCCAATGTCCCAGCCCACAGCATGGTGCCACCCGCTCCCCTCCACGCTCTTCTTCCCTCCAGATGACAAAGTAAGGAGCTAAAGTCTCTCCACACTGAAAGCATCCAGGCCACGGCCCTGGCCACACTGCCTTCCCCCCTCTGCCGAGCATCGCAAAGTTGTCATCCCTCTCCCTGTCCCCGTCACCTTACCTAAGGATCTGCTAGGGCCCAGGCTGCCCCTCCTGCAGCCATCACAGTGTTTGGCAGGGCCCACTGCAGCTCTTCTCTCTCCGCTCCTTCCCGGCCTGAGCTAAGCCTGCCACATCCTCGTGGAACTGAAATGGCCTTGGTGCACATGGCGGCACAGCAGGGCCCTGAACCCCCGTCTCTGGGGAAGCTCCTGGCTCAGAAGCATCCGTGGGAAACGAGTGGCCCAGAGCCCTGAAGAAAGGGGAGAAAGCCCTCAGGCAGCCAAAGCAGACACGGCCAAGTCCATGGCCTTATTCTCAGGAGAGGCCCTGGTGGGTACTTCACGAAACATCCATCCACAGTGACCCACGTTTGAAAAGCGTGGGCACCTGCGTGTTTACTCTCGCGACACTTTGCACATGAAGCAGCCTTCACTTCTGGGAGATGTGGGGACAAAATGATGGCCACGTGCCTGTGCCGTCCTCTGTCCCCACCTCTCCCTGCCGTGTCTTGCAGTTGGTCACCTGACACACATTCACCGAGCAGCTACCACATGCCTGGCACTGGCTTGATGCGCTGGGACAGGTGCCCAACAAGTTTCCACTAACCCCGCCCCTCTCTAGCTGGGCGGGGAAAACGGCAGGCCCGAGGGAGGGCCAAGAGCTGTGGGGTTGCAGCTGGGGCAAAGGTGAGGCAAGGCGTCTGGGGACAGGCATGGGGGGAAAAGACTAGAAGGAGTGAGAGCTGAGGAGAGGGGGCCAGGACAGCAAGCAAAGCTGTCCCAGGTGAGGCGGGCTCCTTCTGGGGGTGCTGTGTGGACGAATTGCCCTTGCTTTTCTGACGCGGGAAACTGAGGCTGACTTGGGGAAGTGGCAGAGCCAGAGGACAGCTGGGTGTCCCGCTTCTGACCCCTCAAGGCGGCAATGGCAGCTTTCGGCTGTCACCTGGACTCCTCGTCTTCTCGAGACAGCCTCCCCTCCCCACCCCAGGACCTTTTCTTGTGGCGGTGCGCCTGCCAGGCCGCCTTCTCCCTGCCTTCCTGAGCTCCAGTCACCTCATGCCTCAGCAATCCCACCATGTAGCAACTTTGTGCCACCGTCAGTTTCAGGCTCTGTGCCCCCAGTGGGTGACACACGGCCATGACAGAAATGCTTGTTCCTCAGATCACGAGTTCCTCGTGGCACGGTCACCGAGGCCTGGTGGCCCTCCCCTGGCACGTGCTCACCCTCCCTCCTCTGACCAGGGCATACCCAAGGCCAGCTCTGTCCTCCCCAACCCGGTCCCTGCCCCTGACCCCACAGTGGTGGCCCAGACAGAACCATACTAGGTCCTACAGCTGCTCCTGACTGCTGCAGCCATGGCCGTGTCTGAGTGGACCCACAGTGACACATGGGGAGGGCAGTGGGCAAGGAGGCAGTCCTCCCCTCTGCCATCGTCCCGGGGCCAAGTTCCTTCTCCTTGGCTGGCCCTGCTGGCCCTCCCCACTGCAGGATCCCCATCCCTCAGCAGGCAAGCTCCACGTCCTGTGGGCCACCTCCTAGGTCTCCCTCTAGTCCAGCAACTGGTCATGACCCTGCTGTGAGTCGCCACTTTCCTGGTTCAGGCACCATCGCTCCAGCGAGCCCCCGTTTCAGTCTCCCATCCCCGTCAAGCAAGAGGCCAGATTCCTTCCGAGCACCTCCCAGCCCCACTCCCACCCCAGGCGCACAGCCCTGCCAGCTCTGAGCCCTGACCGCACGCCGCACACCCTCTGTTCCAGCTCCACCTGCTGACCTCCCATGAATCCTCTTAGTCACAATTCAAGTGGAACATTCTCCAGGAGTCTCTGCCAGTTCCCCAGCTAAAATTGACTGCGCCTGAGTCTGTAATCCCACGACCCATTCCTATTTCACTCTGCTTGGCATTGCAATGATCTGTGAGCATGTCTCCCACGAGCTGGGTCCTAAGCTCTTTGCGACACGTGGTACGGAGTCGGCATGTGGCCGGGGGCCTGGAGGAATGAGTGAATGGGGGCCCGGCCCGCAGAGGAGGAACTTAGAGGCCTGGGAGGCGGAGTCTCCATTCTGGAAGACGGGGTGGGGTCGAGGTGCTCTGCTAACCCTCATTGTCTTCATGAATGCAATAGGCTATAGGGCAGACAGGATCCATCAGTTAAAGTAGGGCCCATTTAGAGCGACTGTTGGCTGCTGTGGAGACCAAATGGCGTACACTTTGCTTTTCTGGGTTCTATATAAGCCTGGGCGATGGCCTCCCTGAGGCCCAATAAAGACAGCAGCCATCGCTGAAATGGCCAAGAACTGAAGTGACTAGGCCTATCAGTTCTGCAGGCCTGACAGAGTTTCCGGCCTGGGCTGGCTGCCGAGAACGGTCTGTAGGCACCAAAAGGGCAGGGAACATACCATTTCTGTGCTCTTTCATCTTTCTGACCTTAATTGGCTAAATTGAAATGAGAACCTCCACAGAGAGGGCCTCACACCTTCCGGCATTTGCACCATCCCCGCACAGACTGGCCCGCCGCGTGGTGGGAGACAGCCAGGGGGGTCCCTGGCTGCTGCCTCCAGGGGCTGTTGGAGGGGATGGCCCAAGTCCAGGCCCATTACTCAACCGCCTTCTGGACTCTTCTCTCCAGCAGGGCCCAGACACCCTCACCTCCCCACTAGGCTCAGAGTGCCTACTCCCCACCCAGTGACTCAAACCCACCTGACCAGAGACCCAGGGGTCCTCTTTCCCCTGTGTTGTCCCTCCCTGGCTTTGGGGGCTCTCCCGGCACCTCCAACTTAATCCCCCATGGACTTCCTCCAGGCCCTGGGCAGCCCAGCATCCTCCAGAAGGCTCGGCACTTTCTAAGTAGGGGGCACACCCGCTCCCATGGGGCCCCTCTCAGGACCCCATGGCACGCACTGAGTTTTGAGCCCACATCTGCATGCCAGCTCTTGACAGACATGTTTCTTTCACTGCACCCTTGGAAACACCCTACGAGGGCCAGGAGAACTCTCCCTGCCTTACAGAGGGGGAAACTGAGGCTCAGGAAGGCTCCTGCTTTTGCCCTGGTTCTCCCAGCCCTGCCTTCCATGTGACTTGAGGTGGGTCATGGCCGCCCGTGCTGGGGCGCTCTGATGACACCCCTCAAAGCCTCCCCAGCAGGCCCAGGCTGCATTCCACTTGGCCACCTGCTCCGCCTTTATGGAGGAGAGAACAGAGGGAGGGCGAGATCCCACCACCGTCCTCCAGATCTCAGGTGATGCACACGTCGGGATTCACCCCATTCTCTTTCCTGAAAACAGCCCCACTGCACCCCAGTCGAGCACCCCTTCAGTTTCTGGGGTCTGTGTGGACATATATCCCCACAGGGATGATGGGGCATGTACTGCCAGGAAGTCCCAGCTGCCGTCACCCCCTAGTCACTGGACCCTCAGTGATGAGAACATGCGGCTCCTGGGTGTTCAGACCATCTGGATGCCAGAGCCAGGCCCGGGATGCCGTGGCCCCCAAGCAAGAAGGCAGCAGAACTCAGGGGCAGAGGGTAGGAGGTGGAGGCCTGGGGCCTACCTGGGCACATGCCCTCCACCGTGGGCCCTCCTGGAGGCAGACTGTCCGTCACCTGCTCCCTACAGACCCACCAGGCAAGGGCCCGCCTTTCAGAAGGGCCCATCACTCAGCGACATGACTCACTACGGGGATTCCTTAAAACAATAGTCCCCCATCTCTCTCCACCTCCAGGCTCCTAGGACACAGGCCAGGCCCGGCAGAACCCAGAGAGGAAAAGCAAGCCAAGGCAACAGCGAGAGGCGTGGCCCAGGCCTCATAGGTCAGGCCCGGGGTGGGCTCCTGGACCAGCTGGGGAGCAGGTGGGGAGAGGGCATGGAAGGAGGGCGCCCAGTCTGGCAGCCACCCTGGCCTCTCCTGGGCCCGGCACGATCCTAGGCAGGTGGAGATGCTGGTGGCTGGTGTGCACCTGGGAGACCCCTTTTATCCCTGATTCCCCACGTGTTCCTGCCCTTGCGCCAGGCCCTCTCCTTCCTGCCTCCCCCGTCCCCTCCCCTCTGCTTGACGCACCTTGGCGACCACCCGGGAGGGGAAAGGAGGGTTCCAAGGACAAGGCCTGCGTGCAGCCAGGGAAGGGGGAGGGAAGGAGCTGAGGCAGAGAACAGCCTCATTAATATTTCAGAGGCACCGTCGCTGCAGCTCCTGGGCCCTCACGGCTCCACTTGTGCTGGTGGAGGGAGGAGGATGGGAAAAGAGAAGGAAATAAAACCCGAGAAAACAGATTTAAAGGGACAGGCTCCCCCTCTGCCCCCCCACCGGCCCCCAGTGCTCTGTTCCTTCCTCCCCCTGTTCCTGGTACAATCTGTACACATGACAAGTGGCTCTCATGCCTGGAACAGCTTTGGGCAAAAACAATAGCCGTCACCATGGCGCCCCCTCCCCACTCTTGCATGCACCCACCTGCCTGAAGCTCTGCCCTGCAGGGCAGCCCTGGAGGGGCCACCTTGGGGACCCACTGGCAGTTGCGTGCAAAGCCAAAGCAACCGCCTGTCCGGCGCCGGGTGCCACAGAAAGACACAGGCATTGGAAGTCCTCGTTAACAAGGGTCCAGACAAGGAGGATTCTGGAACCCACAGAAACCCCCTGGAGGTGGCAGGAGCCCAGGAGTTTGCCCGATTCAGCCTGCGCCTTTGGGTGGATGCACTTCTGCAGCACTCCTGGCCCCTAGGTGGCCCAGTGCTCTAGTCTAATCTACAGCAGCCCATGCCAGACCTGGGTGGGCACCCCTCCCCACTCAGGGAACTTCACGAATACAGAGTCTTGGGTCCAGAGCTTCCCACTCAGAAGTGGGAGGACCAGAATGCTATAAAGCACCCCAGCCCCTGGGGGATCTGGGTGTCTAGCCGAGCTCGAGACCACACATTTGCCTGCCTTCAGAGGCTCCAGGGCTGGCCCAGAATTCTCATTCAAACAAGCGCCGCCATAGAATGGAAGACGGTGCAGCCACCGTGGAAAGCAGTAGAATTCCCACAGGAACCCCCACCCCACTGCTGGGGTAGGCCCCAAAGAATTGAAAGCAGGGACACAAACATATTTGTCCACTCAAGTTCATAGCAACATTATTCACAATAGCCAAAAGGTGGATGCAACCCAATATCCGTGGAAAGGCAGCTGGATAAACACGATGTGGCCCATCCAGCCATAGAATAGGACTCGGCCTTCAAGAGTAAGGCCATTCTGAGGCGGGCTTCAACATGGCTGACCCTTGAGGACGTTGGGCTCCGTAGAAGGAGCCAGTCACAGAGAGGCCAACACTGTAGGATTCCACTCCTGTGAGGGCCTCATAGGAGAGCTGTGAAATCCGAGGGGATGGACCGTGGAAGGGTGGGTGCCAGGGGCTGGAAGGGTGGGGAGTTGGGGTTGGACGGGGCCAGAACTTCAGTTTGGGAAGACGAACAAGTTCTGCGGCTGGAGGGTGGTGATGGCTGCACAGCACCGTGAATGTGCTTCTGCCCCTGGGCCGCACACTTAAACATGGTGAACGTGGTACATTTTATGTGATGTCTATGTCACCACGATAGAACACGCAAGCAGCCCCCACCAGCCACTTCGCCCTGTGTCCAGGGTGGTGGACACTGGGCCTGAATGGCCTCCCGTGTGCCCAAGCCACACGCTGTGATTGCAGGAGTTTCACTGCCTTGACCAGCCCAATCAGCCAGCAGTTCGCTCGTATGGATTTTAACTTCCAGGAAACCCCCCTACTGGATATGGAAACCCAAGCAGACCCTTCCCCACACACCCTACCCCCACCCTACGGCCTCTGTGACTTTTAACACCACCCATATCCTGCCCAGCCAGGTGGGTGCCCTATTTGGTGTCACAGGACCAGATCAGTGGAGAGAGGCCATCACCACCGCTCCCGCCCTCTTGCTCACAAATGGCCCCCTCTTTTGCTGCACTTCTTCAGAGGTACTGACCCCATTCCATCCCCAGAAGGGCTGGCCAGGTCACCTGGGGAAAGCCTGGCCTCAAGATGGGTACCTTCCATTTCTCAAATGTGTCTTGAGGAGGTGTTAATGAATCCCCAGAGGTGTGTGGCAGAAACTTGCTAGCTACTCTCCCACTTCCTATGTCATGTTTTAATTTTCAGCTGTCTTGTCATCCAGCTAATGATTACATTCCCCCAACTCCCTTGCAGCTAACCATGACCATCTGACTATGTCCTGGCCAACCGGGTATGAGCAAAAGTGACAGGGACGACTTCAAGGGCCGTGTCCTTAAAGAGAAGGAATGTGTTCTCCTCTGCCCTTCCCCTCCTTCCTGCCAGCTGGAATGCTGATGTGGGGACAGGTGCTGCCGCAGCTATCTATCTGTTGCCATCTTGCACATGGAGTCCATGTATGACACAATCAAAGGAGCTCAGATTCCTGAGGGCTAAGTAGCTGTTGCGCTGGCCCTAGGTTGCCCACCTAGACTCTTACATGAGAAAGAAGTCAACTTCTCTCACTGAAGCCACTGTTATGCTGGGTCTCTGTTAGATAGGCCAAGCCCATAGCCTGAGTACATGTTCACTCCTAACTCAAATCCAGCCTGGTTCTGGGAGAGCCAGGAGGCCTCCCTGAGGTCTCCAGGACCTACCAAATCCCCACTTTCCCCTGAGCTCCCTGGGGGGTGAAACTGTCCTAGAAGTTCTAGCTAAGGCAGAAGGGAGAGGATAGAGCCACGGACGAGAGGCAGAATGACTATCACTCTGCCAGAAGCCTCTCTGGCAGGGGGTGGCCATCCCCACCAAAGAGCACACGCAGCTCAGCCACAGAGTGGTTAGAGAGCCTACTCAAGGTCACACGGCAAGCCAGGAGCAGAGGCCAACGTGACCTCAAGTGGTCTAGCTCCAGAGGATTGATTCTACATTGCTCCTCTGCCAAGTTACGGCCCTGAAAACCCCAGAAACGCAACGAGCAAGTGATTAGAACCAATTAAAAGAGCTCAGCAAAGTGACTGGACAGGAAATCTGTCCCCGTCAACCTCAGGGCTCCAGAGTGCAGGTGCTGGCTTTGGTCACTCAAGCTCTCTGGGCCTTCACTTTTTAATCTGTGAAATGGTCCTCGTTCCTTTTCGCTGGGTTGGTGAGAAGGCAGGGCTCCACCTACCCATACACCCTGAGGCTGGTCCCCAGGGGACTGGGCCCATTTTCCCCGAGGTTCCTTCAAGCCCATGAGATCTCCAGGAGCCGAGCAGGGCAATGCTCTTTGCTGAGTCAGCCCCTCCCACCACACGCGCCCCTCCCAAGGCTTGTCCTGAAGTCTTCAGCTGGACTCCAGCTGGACCCCAGAGTTCACAGGTCAGGACCAAGCTCGACCGGTGAAGCCAGAACATTCCGTTCAGCCGGGGGCTGAACCCATGTGCCTCTCTGGATGCTTCCCCAAGCTTGCCCGGACTCCCGCAGTGCTCCTGTCTCCCACACAGGCGGCCCTCACAACGCTGGGTGTCCCTGGATCCCACGGGGAGGTTGGAAGTCCCTTTGTGATTGGGGCCAGAAGTCTACACTGAGGGTTGGGGGACAGTCATTTGTTTCCTGCCAGAGAAGGCAAGAGCTGCAGAAGGAGAGAGCGAGGGAGCAGGAAGCATAATGACACTAATTATCCAATTACAGCGGGTGTGCGAGCTGCATTGCAGCGTGAGCCTGGCCAGCCACTACCCTGCCCCCACGCACTCCCCACGCCCCTCCTACCAGCCTGGGCCTGCCCAGCAGCCCCGAAGGCACGGACGGCATGGGGACCTAGAAACGCTGTGGCTGTGGCCTGCATGGAAGACTCTAGCCTGCAAAGGGATGGAGACCTCGTGTTTGGGGTCCAATAGGAAGCCGGGTCCTTGTCCTCCCAGCCCTTCATAGCCAGAGAGCATGTGGATGGGAGGAGAGGTGCCCCAAGTTGCCCCAGCTCTACTGTGGTACCTCGGTGCCCGTCCCAGCCCGCTTCCAATCTCGGAGCCAGCTCTGAGGACCGGAAGCCGTCAAGGCCTAAATAGGTAATTAAGGAAATTACAGGCAGCTGGAGGCCATGGGGCTGTGGGCCCCGGGCTAAGTCCTTCCAGCCTGGACAGGCAGTGACTAAATAAGAAGCTACCAGGACACATACACGTGTCCTCCTAGGGAACGAGTCCCATGGGGCCCCATTAGGCATCCTGGCAGGGGCAGTAGAGAGGGCATCCTGGTTTCTGGAAGCAGGCCAAAGTCCTTGGGAGGACAGGCTGGGGGGATGCATTGGTGTCAAGGTCAGAGGCCAATAAAAGGATCTGGAAGGCAGACCTCCGACTGAAGGTGGGAGTCAAGCCTGCCCTTCTGTGACCCAGACCCAAGGAACGAGCACACTGAAGTATCCGTGCCACTTTCCCCAGCTGAGGGGGCAGGATGCCTGCTGCCAAACGTGGTGATGGAGGAAGAGCCAGTGGCGAGGGTGCCCAGAGAGAGGGTACCTCAGAAGCTGCAGCCAAGGCTGTGACAGCAGGACCTGAAGGTCATCAAGGGCTTGGCTGCTGTCTGAATCGCATGAACTGAGCATTGCTGGCTCATTTTTGAATTGCCTAAGACACTATTTCTGACCGAGGAACCTGGCATACGAGCCCAAAGCTTTTCCAGCAAAGCCCAGAGGAAGCACCACAAAGCTCCTGCAGTGCTCCAGGAGTGCCTGAAGGGAGTGCAGAGGCAGAGGGCCCCCTCTCAGGCCGGGACCCAACACCGACGCAGGGCTCTGAGTCTCTCCCTTCGCGCGCCCCACAGCCCATCAGGTCCCCCCTACCCTCCCACCACCAGCTGCTCCTCCAGTTCCTGACCCTCTTATCGTCACCTGTCATCAGCACCATTCCTCCCGCCCCCTCTGTGCTCATGGACAGATGCCCGCCCTCCCCACTGGGAAGGCACCGGGAGAGCACAGCTGCGCTGGGGACAGGACCCGGAGGGGTGGATTTCTGCTCTGTGTGCTCACTCCCCTCCCCTCTTCCCTTAGGGGAGACCCCAACCCTGCCCTTCTCCATCTCAGATACCCCCTCCCACGATTGTGCTATAGCCCAGCTTCCTCCTTCGGGGAAGGGTGGATGGGGTGCAGAGGGCCAGGAGGTGGCCTGGGAGCCCTGACCCACCCCATCCCACCTACAGACACAGCCACGAGTGCCTCCCTAGGGGCTACCAGGGCAGGCGCCTGGGGCAGTGGCCCCCAGGTCAGCGCATTCTTACCCTCTGGCCCCATGGATGGGTTACAAGGGGGCACTCTTGCTCCACTCCCCAGGACGGAGGTTTCCAAGCCTAGCTGCTGGTCCCAGTGCTGTGGGCAGGTGAGCCACAGGCCAGGAGGGAGAGACGAGACTAGGTGGAAGACATGCCCTGCCCGTCCACAGCCCTCCCTCTTCTCCTGCACCAGGCGTGGGACCACCAGCTGGCAGCCGCCCTCTGACTACAGGAGAGCACCCAGAGACCCCAGGAGCCAGAGGAGCCAGGACCAGCTGCTCCTGAGCCCAGCTCTCCCGGGCCTGTGGCTCCAAGCCAAGATGTGGCAGTGTCTGGTCCTGGATCCTTCCAGGAGAAATGGAGCTGAGGCCCCTGGTGGGGGGTGGAATGGACCCTTGTGCCTGGTGAGCCCTTGCTCTGCCCGGGAATTGGGGCTGGACACACTCTCCTGCCCCTGCTGCTGTCTGAGGGAGCCAAGCGTTTACCGCCGGGCTGGTCCAATCTGGAGAAAGGGCCCCTTCCCATTTGGTCACGCCCTGTGCCGCCATCACACCCCTGGCCCGCAATCTGTGGGAATGTAGGTTCAGTTTCGAACCGGCCACTCCATATGCCTTAACCCAGTTCAGGGTTTGATTTGAAATGCTAGAGTGCAGGGAATTCTGAGGGTCAGGACAGTGATTTCCAAAAGAGCAGCAGAAAGGCCAAAGTCCTGTCATTTGAGGTCATCTTCTGCCGGCCCACAGTGGCTTCCCAGTGTCCCGCGCTCTCTTGTACTGCCGGCTTTGTTTTCGTGTTTCTCAGTCAGGAGGCTGTGGCGTTCCCAGGGCCGTCTGGCTATCCTCAGCTGGGGGCCTTCACTCAGGATGGCGCTTTCCTGCCCACACCCGCCTCCCGTCTGCCGAGAGTCAAACCCACAGCGTCTGCACAGAGCCAGCCGCCACTCCACCCCATGGGGACCGGACTCATCTGCGGCTTCAGAACTCTGAGGATGTCCAGAGAATGTATCGCCCAGTGCTTTATCTTGGCGGGGAGGGAGGAAGGGGGACTTGACAAAGTGGTTCTAAGGTCCACCGGACAGAGAAGCAAGCTGTAGGATTGCTGAGGTGAGGCCAGCGGGTCAGGTATTAAATGATACCAGGTACAAGAGGCAAAAGCACATCACCAGCACAGCAGCACACAGATGGGCCCATGGTTCAGGTCAGGCAGCCAGCACCAGGTCTGACTGCAGACCAGTGTCAGTGAGTGCAAATGAGCCAGGGAACAACCGATTTGCTACTACAGATGGGGACAACTGGCTAGCAATCTGCAAAGGATGCACCTTAGATCCTCACCTCAAACTATTCCCTAAGACACATCTCATTTGGATGCAACAGGTTTGGCAAATTACAGCTTAAGTGCCAAATCTGGCAGCCCAGTGTTCTTGTGAATAAAGTTTTATTGGGACACAGCCTCGCCCACTCATTTTGCATTGTCTGTGGCTACTTGCAAGCTACCATGCAGAGTTGGGTACTCGGGACAGAGACTATGTGGCCTGCAAACTGGCCTTTTGCAGAAAAAGCTTGCCAATCCCTAAATTAAAGAGTTAAATATCTTAAAAATGCAACTACACCACCCCTATACACACACACACACACACACACACACACACACACACACACACGAAGACACATGGAAAACTCAGAAATGAACAGCTCTCAAATTTCCGAAAGGGATTTTGTAAGCCTGGAAACAATGGAAGAAATCACAAATAATTGTGAGCAACAAAGTGTTTACCTTTTGCATGAAAAAAAAATGGCAAAGAACAAAGGTGTTAAAAATTATTTGCAACAAACCTGTTAAATTGTCACTGTTTTTTCATGCATACAGTTTATTCAAGCCCACAGAAGAAACACTAAGACTTCAATAAACGCCTTTCATTCCAGCACTTTGGGAGGCCGAGGTGGGCAGATCACCCGAGGTGAGGTGTTTGAGACCAGCCTGGCCAACATGGTAAAACCCCGTGTCTATTAAAAATACAAAGATTAGCTGGGTGTGGTGGCAGGCCCCTGTAATCCCAGCTACTCAGGAGGCTGAGGCAGGAGAATGGCTCGAACCCTGGAGGTGGAGGTTGCGGTGAGCCAAGATCACCCCACTGCACTCCAGCCTGGGTGACAGAGCGAGACTGTCTCAGGAAAAAAAAAAAAAATGAAGGGAGGAGCAGATAATTCACAAGGAAAAGACAACTTATAAACATGAGGAAAAACGTGCCCCCTCATCAGCAATTAAAGACATATAAACTAAAGTACATATTTTTGACCTAGATACTTATGACAATTTGTTTGATTAAAATATCTAGTGCTGGCGAGGTTCAGTGAGCGAGACCATCCAGTGCGATGAAAAATCCCTTTTGGAGAACAAGTTGGCAGTAGACACCTCTGTCTGGGTCCTCTCCTCAGGACAGAGGCTCCTCAGCAGAGCTCACGTATAAGAGCAAAATAAATCTGACTGCCTGGGTTTCCAAAAATAGCCAAATAATTAAGTGAATTACAATCTCTTGGGAGAATATTATTCAGCCATTAAAAATTGTAATTACTGAAGGCCGCCTGACACATCCCGGGTGCTTGGTAAATAACTGTTGAATGATCAAATTTCTTCTTTGCACGGTTCAAGATCATTCTTTATTTTTACAATAAGCACTTACTGCTTTTATAATCGTAAAAAAATTAGACTATAACCATTTTGAAAGAAACCATTCATTTAGGAAGGGATTATATTAATAAGGAAAATGCTTATGTGAAGTAAAAAAACAGATCGCACAATGGAGCCCGTGGTATAAGGACAGCAGTGTGAAATGAGTCAAATGGAGACGTTGCATTTACATTACATCTTCGACTTCTCTGTGTTTTATACGTTTCCTATAGAGAGCATATTAAGAGTATTGTTTTTAAATAGGAAGAAATCAATTAAAAAAAAAAAAACCCACGACTCCTCCCTGCTGTTTCCTGAGCACAGGCAGCGCGCTGGGCATATGGTGGGGTCTAATAAGGACCAGGCGGTGGCCGGATCTGGTTTTTGCCCCATGCTGGGTGTGCTAGGGCCACTGGAGTCAGTACGAGGCGAGGTCTGGGCATCCCCCACGGCACAGTGAGCTGCTGGGACAGAGGCCCTTTCCCTCCTCCCTGGTCTATGTTTGTCTAGGTATTTGCGCAGCCCCTGGAGAGTACATGCTTGGCCACTCCCTTCCAAGGAGCCATGGGACAGTGGGCTTGGCGGGGGGTGTCTAGGTCCATGTGAGGACTCGGGTCTCCATTTGCTCTAAAGCAGCTCTGTGTGACAGTACATCCTGGAGTCTCTGCACTGTCCCTTATGGTAGCCACCAGCCACGTGTGGCTGCTGAGGAGGCGGGGTCAGGGCAGGATGGGCGGGGTCTCAGGTTGTGGACCCGAGCCCTGGGAGATACCGGCTGGCCTGGTGGCCTCAGTCCGTCCTCCCGGCCCCAGCCGGGTTTGCACTCTTACTTTGGTGAACACTTAGCAAAGCACAAAGGCTCCAGGAGGGCAGGAAGGGCATTGCATTTGCTTTTTGCTTTCCGTCGTCTCCCCTGAAGCAAACACAGAGCCTGGCACACAATGAACCAGGGCAGTGTCCCTCATGCCCATCACATCAATAAGATGTGGCCCCTGGCATAGCTGGCGCCATTCTGACGATAGAATGCACTCATCCATTCTGAGGAACGACCCTCTCAAGCCCAGCCTGGCACTTTCTGTCCCTACCTGTTAAGCTCTCAGACTGGAGCCTGTCCCATCACAGAACACCTCTTCAAGTATCTGTGAGCAGTCAGCCCTCTTTGGGGCTTCTCTTCAGGATGGTTCTCTAGGGGAGCCCAAGCTGCTGCATTAGTGGCCTTGTGCCACCAGGGAGTGGGTGTGGGAGGTGGCTTCAGGGTCCGTGTGAGGACTCGGGTTTCCATTTCCTGTAAAGCAGCTCTGTGTGACAGAACATTCGGGAGTGATGGAAATGTTCTCTCTCTGCACTGTCTGTGACGGTGGCCACCAGCCTTGGGCGGCTCCTGAGCCCTTGAAATGTGGCGGGTGCACCTGAGGAAGTGCATTCTAATAAAATCGCTGCTTGGACAGTGCAGCTGGGGAAAGTGCCTCGAGCCTGTGGCCTCAGGGGAGAACTTCTCACTGGAATAAAGTGGTTGCTCGCTTACTGAGAGACCCACCTACAGAGCAAGAGAGGCTGGCTCAGAACCCCTTTAAAGAAGATGCTCTTCAAGGACACGGACATACTCGCTTTGCACAACTTTGATTTGGAACCAAGACTCCGGAAAGCTCCTTGTGCTCTAAGAGTCCTGCCAGTCCCAAGATTCCCCAACCACTGGCATTTCCACCCTTGCCTTGTTGCTCTGATTCAAGTCCTGCCACCTACTCAGCCATGTGAACTTAGACTTGTCTCCTTCCCAACCTTGGGCAGTCCAGGATGCCCGAATTCCCCTGCATTTGAGAGCCTGCTTCCCTCTGCCCCGGTGACGCGTGGCTCTGATCCTTCTCCGCAGGCTCCCAGGCCCACTGCCAGCACCGCCCACCCCAGAGAAGGAGCCCAGGCAGGGGAGGGCTTTCCAGCCCGGGCGCTGCTTGGCCTGGCTTCTGCCAGCTTAGCCAGGGCGGGGAAGGGAGGAGCCCTGTGCATGCTCCAGGTCTCTGCCTGGCATACCCAGCCCAGGGCGTTGCTGGGGAGCTTGCTGCAAAGTCACAGCAAGAGCCCAGTGCCTCGGCCCATCTCAGAGATGGCACTGGTGAGGCTCGCACGTGCTTAGATGGAAGTGTCTGCCTTCAGTACCATGGCACAGGTCCCCATCTATCAGCTGCCATTTACGTGCACTACCAGTGCTTCTGGGTGCCCTGAAGGGGCCACGAATGCAAGGCAAGCCGGTCCCTGAGTTGCTGGAGATTGATATAAATCCACCTGTTGTCCATTTCTCTCAGTGGGTAGGTGGGGCAGAGGTGCAGGTGGCTCAGCTTCTGAGCTGCAAGGTCTTCCCAAGAATCCCTGGCTTCAGCCCACAAGGCCGGGAGTACCCGAGACAGTGAGTGCACACGAACCACACTCTGTTCTGCTGACTTCCGCACACATTTCTGGAGACACAGGAAGTAATGGCTACAAGCACAGACCAGACTCCGGAGCCTGATGGACTGCATTCCAGCCCTGGCTTTGCTACCTACTGGCTGTGTGACCTTGGGCAAGTTACCTAGCCTCTCTGGGCCTCAGCCTCAATGCAAAATGGGGATAACAGCACTTGCAATCATTTGTTGTTGTTTCAATTAAGTGGGCAGGGAAATGTCTGTGCAGCACTCAGTGTCTGACATAAAGTGACTGCCATTATAACTATTATCATTGTTGACATTACTTGATGTGCTACTGACCACTGATGGAGACAGTGGCCATTGGTGAAATACACAAGCCATCAATTTAAAATCAGAAGGGAGTTAGTTCATATGTGCTGATGACTTGCTCCGTGAGGTGGGGGAGGAGGCGAAAAGGCCCGAGGAAGCTCTGCCTGGCTCTGCTGGCTGCAAGAGGCCCAGAGGGTACTCAGCTCTCAGAAGCCCCTGGGGCTCTGGGGCGCCCTCATCCTGTCTACTGGGCAGGGAAGGCACCCCTTTCCACAAGACATTCTCAGAGGGTCCTCCACAGCTGACCCCGGCACTCCGTGGCTGCATCCCTGGGCTGGGAGCAGACGTTCTGGGATGGAGAGCACTCACTGACTCACAGGCTTGGCTTCTCCCGCTAGTGAATGATTCAACCTCTGAAGCTCCAGCTCGCCCAGGCCCACCCCCACCCTCCGTGGATCTGGAATGGAAAAGGGACTTGGCCAAGGTCACAAAGACCATCAGGTACGGGGCTGCTGTCGCTGAAGCCCCAGGCGCCCACACGAGCCTCCTCTGGCCCCTTCCTTGCCCCTCGGGGGCCGATTGGGGCATCTCCATCACCTGGCATTGCGGCTGTCCCCTGGCATGCTCTTAGCCTTAGGGCCTTCATTCCTCAAGGGACCCGCTCTCCTTCTGGCTCTGTGCAAGCCCCCCCCACCGCCCCACGCCCGCCCCACTTCCATCTGCCTGTTACCCCCCTGCTGTGTGAGAGCATGCCTACTCCTGCACTCAAACCACCTGGCAGTGCTGGGCACGGCCCAGGTGGAGCTGATGGAGACTGGCTGTGTCCTTGGCTCTCCCCCCGCCTCGGGGCCTGCAGCAGTGACAATCAATGGCCCGGGACCACAAGTTCCCAGCCCCTTCCGATGGTGCAGACTTGAGGGGCTGACCTCACCCTGGGACCCTCTGCTGGGTCTCAGCTGTGTCCCACAGGGGCCCAGGCATCCCCAGCCCTCTCCTCGGCATCCCAGCTCCCCTTTCTTGAGCCACAGTGGCTTCGGTTTCCTCATCTGTGAAAAGTGGCGGTGGGGGGTGGGGGTTGGGGATGAAAACAGCCATTCACTCGTGTAGTTGATGTGAGGCTCAGAGGGAGCTCAGGAAGTGGAGCTGGCCTGTGATTATTACGATAACCTCTCCCCGCCTCCCTGCCCCACCAGGTTCGTAGGAATGTCCCCAGCCATCTGCTCATGAAAGAAGGGGCCTCAATTCAGGGCTGAATCCTTTCTCCTCTTGGGGGCCTCAATGATCCCATCTGAAAAATGGGGACAAAAATCCAGGCCTTGCCTCTCCTGTTCAGTGAGTCTGCAGATTCAGTGAGGTCAAGGTCATGAATATGCCATGCAGAAACCAGGTGCCCACTCTGTGCCAGGCCTGTGCAAATGAAGAGCCAGTCCTTGCCTTAAGATGGTCACTGACTAGTGAGGGGCGATGGCAGGGGGTGAGGGCACAGAGCCTAGTGGGCAAAGGAGGGGAGGAGGTGCAGGGGGTGCCTGCCAGACTGGCGCCCAAGTCAGTCAGGGGAAGTCGGCTGACTTTTAGGGTGCCAGCGGAATTCAGGATGGGGGCCAGTTGGGGACAGGCTGGACTTGATCCTTCAGCAGGCAGGGACTCCCTTGAGGTCGGAGGCCCTGGGGCTTCATCTTTGAAAGTTATATGACCTCGCCAGGAAATGGCAAGCATCTAGTTGAAGAATTCTGGTCCCTTCCCTGCCCCTTGAGTGAGCGAAGGAGCATTTCCACAGTCTCTCCTAAACCCTCATGGAGCCCTCACCCCGGGGGCTCTCCAAGACTCCCTCCAGTCCTGACCTGCCCGGGTGCCATGCCCCTGCCCTGCCTCCCACCCCTCCTCAGCTGGCTGGCTGAGCCACCAACCCCCAGAAGGGTCAGCAGAAGGAAGGACACCAGGTCATAGAGAGAGAAGCCCATCGTCTCGGGCTCTGGGAGATGCGGCACCTGCCACTCCAAATTCCAGAATCTTAAAGCCAGAGCTTTCACCCGTGAGAAAACGGAGGCGGCCACGGGAAAAGCTGGCTGGCCAAGGTCACACAGGAGAGGAGGGGGAGACAGCTGTTCCTGGAGGGATGGAGAAGTTACCTAGGTGCGGCCCCGGGCGGCTCCTCGTGGGCACTGCCCGTGACCGCGGTGGGGTCTGCTGGGCAGCCGCGTGGGCGTGCGGGGAACGGTGTGGGAACGCGAGAGGGGAAGGATGATACAGTGTGAGGGCGCGGGGGGGAGGGGGTGCCCGAGGCTCCTGGAAGGTGCGTGCGCACTGGCGGGCTCCCGGCCCAGATCCCGCGCCCCCGGCTGTGCCCACCCTGAGCCCCGGCCAGCAGCCCCCAACGGCCTTGTTCCTCAGACACGGATGCGCGTGCGCGGGCGATGCGGGGCGCAGGGTGCAGGGTGCGGGGAGCTGCCCGCCGGCCTGGGGCCCCGGGGTGACGCGCGGCCGCAGTGCCGCAAGGACACGCAGGCCCGGCGCGGGGCTCAGATGCCTCGGGCGGGGACCCGCGTCCCCCTACCTGCCGCCGCACCACCTGCCGGGTCATCCTCCCATCTCCACCCGCGCCTGTGCCCGCGCCGCGCCCGCGCCCACCCCGGCGGCGCCCGCGCGCCCCGAGCACCACTTACCCCGGCATGGGCACGGCCGCCGCCGCGGCCTCGGCTCCGGCGGGCGCTGTCGCTGCGGGCGGGCGTCAGGCGGGCAACGATCCGCTCCAAGGACGGAAAGGCCCGGGCACGGGGCGGCCTGGCCGGCGGCGCGGGACGCGACCCTCTGCGGCGGGCGAGGGCTGCGGCCGAGTGCTCCCCACGCTCTGCACCGGCGGCGGGCGACGCGGCGCGCTCGGCTCCAACCGCAGCTCTGAGCGCGGAGGGAGGGAGGGGGGAGGGGGAGGGAGCTGGGTGAGGAGGAGGGAGGGAGGAGGGAGCGGGCGCGGGGGGCGGTGCGCGGCGCAGGGTCCTCGGGGCTCCGGAGCTACGCGCCCGATGCGCGCCCTTCTGTCCCCAGGACGCGCGAGGGTGCCCGCCCTTCCTGGCTTGGCATTGCCCCCAAAGGGCACTGGCCGAGTGGGGGCGGGTGGGGATGGAAACTCGGGGACCATGGCACCTGTGAGTGCAGAGAGAGCACCCTGAGCTTGCGACTGGGGTTCTAGGCTGCCACTACCTCTCCAGACCCCTGCCCTCTAGGTGCGTCTCCCCAACAGTAGAATGGGGCACAGAGCCGGGTGGCTGATGTGTAGTGTGGGGTCCTTGGGTCTTGCCTCGGTGGGCTCCAAGGCATTGGTGGTCTCCTGCAAAGTCCACTACCTGTTGAGAGTACGGGTGTCCAAATGCGTCTTCCCAGAGGAAGCGGCGCTTACCGGAGACCCTCACCGTCGGTTATCACGGGAACACCGTTAGGCAGGACACAGAGACTGCACACAGGTGGGCACCAGAGACAGACACTCAGGGGCACATGCATCCCCGGTGTGAGTGGAGACAGACACACAGACAAACCCCAGTGCAGACATCTGTCCACACCCACAAGCACGCGTTCCCACCTACCTGGAAAGAGATCCCCGTGCCTGCCGGTGGACTCCCAGGCTTCCCAGCTGCAGGGGCAGTGGAGGCCTCTGACCCCAGGGCCGGCCTTTGCCAGCATTCTGAGCAGCGAGCAGAGAATGCTCGCTGGGGCACAGGTAGAGGCTCTGGGCGGGAGCCTGAGGCAGGTGCAAGAGGCCTGGACGCAGCCTCGAATTCTTTCTTGCCTTGGACAAAGAGGGCCCCGGACATGCTGTGTGCCAGACCAGAGCTGAACACTGGGGACAGAGCAGGGACCACAAAGCAGGGAGTGGCCGGCAGATGGCAAATGTGCTCACGCCGCTGGGGTCAGGGCTATGGAACCCCATTGATGGGGAGCCACGAAAGAGGCTGCTGGTGGCTCAGGGAAGGCCTCTTTGAGGAGGCACCACTGTGCTAGGGACCAAAAGGACAGGAAGGTTCTGCTGCCCCTGCGACCAGGGACCTGTCACAACCCCCACAGACTGCCCCTCCCTTCCACAGGAAGCAGCTGGTTCCGTGGAAAGCCAGTGAGAGCTGGCATCCCAGAGCCAGGGCCAAGCCCCTGGCACCTCTCAGTGTGGGCTGAGGTTCACGCGCACACACACACACACACACTCATACACCTGGTCACATGTGCGCTCACACATCCTTACCCACACCCACTCACATGCACGCACACATGCTCACACCTGCTCATATGCATGCACTCAGGCTCACTCACCTACTTACACAAACACACACTCACACACTCATGCACACACAATCTCACGCAGACACATCCTCACAGTCATATGTGCTCACTCACCCTCACCCACACAAGCTCGGTGGCCCACACAGTTACACAATGATTCACACATAGGTACATGCTCTCACACCTACACAACTCACACACCCACCCAGTGAGCACACACATGGGCACATACACACACACACTCACACACAGTTACTCACAGTCACACTCACACGCGCTCCCCACTCGGTTAGCACCCACACTCACACTCTCACACATATTCATTTGCACACTCACGCAGTCCCCTTCCACTCCAACTCTGAGGCAGCTTTTCCTGAGCCTGGGGCGTGCTCCTCAGGGCCCAGAGCCGCCATGGGGACACCCCCCTCTCACACACACACAGCCTGTGACTTCCCATGGCCCCGAATGGGAAAAATCAAGACGGAAGCAAGCCCCAACGATGCCGGAAACTTATCATGAGCTAAGTTCTGGCCATTTGGCGAGAGCCCTGCCATCTTGGAGTCCTTCCTCTTACTACCCCACATTCCAGATGGGGAAGTGGAGGCCCAGACGGCACTGGATCCCACCCGGAGCAGGTCGCAAGCTGGACTTTGGTCCCTGGCCGGGAGGCCAGCTGGCCCCATGCCCCCAGGCACCGCAGGAGGGCAGAGGAGCTGTGAGCACAGGAGCGCCTCCTGAGGGCCCGTGGCCTCCTGTCCCCAGTGCATTCAGGCCATGCTCCTTCTTGGCTTCCCACACTGCGGCAGGCTCCCTGGGGTCATGTCCTTCCATCCCAGGCCCGAGGGCCCTGCTCTGGAGTGAGCAAAGGCAGAGGCAGGCTGCTGAGCTGGCCTCCTTTGGTGGTCCCCAGCAGGAGCATCCCTTGGGCAAGGGGGGGTCCTGGCTGAAGACAGGCACCTCTTAGCAGACATGTGTGGGCAGCTCTGGGAGGGCAGGTGTGGGGCTGGGGAGACCCACACTTAAAGGCTTAGGAGTGGCTGTGAGAGCTGACAGGCAGAGAGAAGAGTCCCTTTGGGCTGCGTCACTGTCTTCCCTTGGGGACCAGGGAACATACTGAGCACCCCTGGGGGATGGAGGCTGTTCATTTAACTGATGGCTGCTATCCACATGGGGGAATCTCCCTGAGCTTGGAGCAGCTGCTGCCTGGGTTTGCTTGTTTATGCATCTCCCCTCCCTATTCTCTGACCCCAGACTCTGCACAGGCCCTCTCTGGCCAAGGGGAAGAAGCAAGTTCAGGGGAGAAAATCTGAGGCAGGGGTTACCTGTCCCACCACTTTGCCTCCTCCCCTGGGCCCCCAGGGCACTGCTCATGGCTAATCCAGCCAAGAGTTGGCCATGGTGCATACCTTTGCGATGAGTCCCACTGAGGCCAAGGTCAGATGGCCAAGGAACAAAGTGTCATGGAAGTCCCCAGTCCTCAGCAAATTGTGGCCCCTAAACAGCTAACGGCCAGGTAAGGGGATGGTCCCTTCTCTGTGGTTTGTGTCTGTTGGTTCCCAGCCCAGAGCCCTGAGGCTGAGAGGGAGGGCCCAGGCCTGGGAATGAGGACACCTGACTTCCAGGCAAATGCTGCCAGTGTCACTGGTGATCCTTGCTCACCGGCCAGCCCCTCTTGGGTCCTCCATCAGTAAAGAGGTGGGAGCTTTGCTAGAAAGTTCTCCCATACAGCAAGTCCTGTCCTCTGCACTGGGAGTACTTAGGGAGCCAAACCCAGGGAGGCCCAGACCACTCTGCTTCCCAGCTCCCTCCCAGGTCCCAAGCCAGCCTGTCCCACCATGCCCTGGACCTGCCTCCTTAGGGCGCGCCAGGCCTCCGTCCCCACCCCACTCTCCCACATTGCTGAAGACTGCCTGGGAAACAAAAGCCACAGAGAGCACCCCGCTCTCAGCGGCTGCCCACCGCCCCGCCTGGCCGCCTCATCCCCACTCTCACCCCTCTGCCTCCAGCCCCTTCAGTCCCCGCTCCCCTCCCACAACTGCTTTCTCTCCTGGCTCCTTGGCCCCTACCAGGTCACCAGGCCCCTCCTGTCCCGGCCTCTGGGCCGTGCCTCCTCCTTGCCCAGGTCCCTCCTGCCACTGTTGGGACAGCAACTCCTTGACCAGCTCTGAAGTGAGGGCCCCTTTGGCTGGGCCTGGGCCCCCCATCCCATCTTCTCATGCCCACTGTCTCCCTCCCTGAGGTCCCAGCCCCTTCCCCAAGGCCTCAGTGGCCAAGCTCATGTCCACTTGCAGCCCAGGGGTAGGCTAAAAATGTCCCCACAGATGTGTCCATGTCCCAATCCCCGGAACCGGAACGCAACCTTATTTGGAAATAGGGTCTTTGCGGATGTGATCAAGTGAAGAATCTTGAGATGTGGGGTTATCCTGGGTTATCCAGGCAGGCCGTGCATGCAGTGACAAGTGTCCTTATAAGGGGGAGATTACACACACACACACGCTCACACTCACATCCATGCACAGAGACACACATACACACACAGAAACACACACACACACATATGCACACCCCCCACATACACATACACACACAGTCACACACAGACACATATTCACATATGCACACAGTCATACACATGCACACACAAGACACACTCATACACACACTCACAGAAACACATACACACACATTGCACACATACACACACATGCAGACACCCCACACATACACACAGTCACCCACACATACATACACACAAACATGCTCATACACACGCACACACATATACACACACATGCACACACATATGCACATGCATATGCACACGCACACACACATACACTCACAGAAACACACACACTCACAGAAACACACACATACACACACATTGCACATATACACACACACATGAACCCCCCACACACAAGAAGCCATGTGATTGCAGAGGCAAAGTGGAGTGAGGTGGCCACAAGCCCAGGATGCCTGGAGCCTTCCGGAGCTGGGAGAGGCAGGAAGAAGCCTTCCCTAGAGCTTCTTGGGGGGAGTGTGGCGCTGAGACACCTGGATTTTGGACTTCTGGCCTCCAAGACTGGGAGAGGGTCCATGTCCTCTGTGGCGAGCCACCCGGTTTGTGGTTATCCATGACAGTGGCCTCAGGCCACTCATCCAAGCCCCAGCTGGGCCACCGAGGAGCTCCAGTTGGCAGAGCTCTGCCCACAGCACAACTCAGGCTTCTTGGGCTGCTTGGTTTGAGTACATCCACGCCTGGTGGTTCCAGAAAGCTCTGGCTGGCAATGCAGAGTGTGTGTGTGTGTGTGTGTGTGAGAGAGTGAGTGTGTGGGGGTGTGAGTGTGTGTGAGTGTGAGAGTGTGTGTGAGTGTGTGAGAGGGTGTGGGTGTGTGTGAGCACATGTGTGGGTGTGTGTGAGAGCATGTGTGAGTGAGTGGGAGTGAGTGTGAGTGTGCGAGAGTGAGTGTGTGTGGGGTGTGTACGAGAGCAAGTGTGTAAGTGTGTGAGTGTGTTTGTGTGTGATTGTGTGTGACTATGTGAGTGTGTGTGTGAGTGTGTGTGAGTGCGAGTGCATGTGAGTGGGAGTGTGTGTGTCAGTGCAAGTGTGAGTGTGTTTGTGTGTGTGTGAGTGTGAGAGTATGTCTGTGTGTGTGTGTGTGTGTGTGTGTGTGTGTGAGAGAGAGAGAGACACAGAGATGGCTCTTTGGGCATGACTCCTGCCAGTGCAGCTCCAGCACAGTCCCCTGGGCACTCCTGCCTGGGCCCTGGCTGCCCCTGTGCAGCAGGCATCAAGGCCCTTCAGCACCCAGGCTGCCCGGGGTTCTCCAGGGCGCCAGAGAGGCTGTGCCCTCCCAGAAGCTGAGGGAGACAAGGTCTCTCTGCTGGCGATGGTGCCCTGCCCTACCTGTCCAGAGTGGCAGGCAGGGGCTTGGCCTCTTCCTGTGGTCCCTGCCTCCTGAGACTAGAGCTGGAGCCTGTGGGAGCAGAGCCTGGAGACCAGGCCACTGCCAAGTCCTCAGGCCAGCCCCTCTGACTTGGCTCCCAGGCCTGCCACCTGCCCCTGCAGCCCTCCAAGGAGGGGTCGTGCCCCTCAGGGGTCCTGCCCGCATCGTGGGCCCAGCCTGCCAAGGTCTGGCTCGCTGCCCCTTTGACAAGTCCGGACTCGTCTAAACCCTAGCAGTGGATTCGGCTTAGGCTCCCGCTGGGCCCTGCTGCGCCCAGAAGGCACCTGACCTGCAGCAAATGCTGGAAAACGGCCCCACCGCGGCCCTGTGCCCTCCACAGCAACTCCCCAAGGAAGCGGCTTTGTGACCTTCATTGCTGTGTGTGTTTGTGTGCACACGTGTTTGTGCGGCACATGTTTGTGTTTCTGTGTGCTTGTGTTTGTATGTTCAAGTGTGCATGTGCGTGTGTGTTTGTGTACGCATTTGTGTGCGTGTGCACGTGTTTGTGCGTGTGTGTTTGTGCGTGTGTGTACGTGTGTAAGCCCACGCCTGCTGCCTTCCAACAGCTCCAGGATGCTCCTGGCCGTCAGGTGGTGGTCCTCAGGGTCCCCTTCCCCTCTCCAGGCCACAGAGCATCACAACCAACCCCGTTCTCACACTACACCCAATCTGTCCCCCAGTTCAGGGGATCCCACTCAGGCAAAGATCAGCTGGAACCCGCAGCCCACCCGTTGTCCACCCTAGGCCTTCCTGTGCCACAGCTGGGGCCCTGAGCACAGTTCTACTTTCCAAGCCACTTGCAAGTACATGTGGGGGATTGGCAGCTTGCAGGGAGAACCTCGCCGGCACAAGTGATCTTCCAGCCTCAGCCTCCTGAGTAGCTGGGGCCACCGGCGTGTGCCACAATGCCTAGCTAACTTTTTAGTTTTTTCTTTTTTAGAGATGGTGTCTCACTATGTTGCCCAGGCTGGTCTTGGACTCCTGGCCTCAAGCAATCTTCCTGCCTTGGCCTCCCAAAGTGCTGAGATGACAGCCGTGAGCCACCAAGCCTAGCCATTTTCTTTTTTAAGCCCAAATCAGTCTCACCTTGGCTAGTAATCTAATAGTTTTTACCACACTTGGCGGTAGAGTGAGGCTACATGATTCATCTTCACACTGTGGTCAGGACCAACTGCTTTGAGGATGGAGCTCACCTTCCACCATGACCCAGAAGCCCTTGCAGGCTGTGACCCTGTGCAGCTCTGGGCTCCTGCCTGGGGGGCTTGGCACTCCAGTCCGGGCAGAGTGTGTGCTGCCTGCAGGGCACCCCCTGCTGTGTGGGCTAAGCACGCAGCCTGCAGGATGCCTTCCTCTGTACTGACCACCCATATCACACTAGCTTGTCCCCCACCCACACTGCATCCCTGAGCTGGGACGGGTGTGATGAAGGTGCATGAAATGAGAGGGAGACAGAGAGGAAAGGAGGCACAGGAAGGATGGGAGGGAGGCAGGCAGAGTGGACAGATTCACGGGGGCTGTGTTGGACCCACTGAACACAGAGCCAGTGCCCCAAGACCCACTCGCAGATGAATGGGCGGAAGCCCCATCTTTCCATCTCTGCCAGGCCGTGGCGCTGGCTGCCCCTCCTCCCAGCCAGCGAGGGGACTTGCCTGAAGCCTTGACTCCTGGCCCCTGCCCAGTTCCCTTGCACCACGCCTGCCCAGCTCAGCAGACATTGCCGGGCCGTGGAGCATATGGTCCAGAATAGTGCTATGATGCTGATGGTGACCTTCTATCACTGGGCCACCACACTGCGTGGCACCTCCTATCCCAGAAAGGAGAAACCTGGGGACGCCAGTGCGCCAGTGCCAGTCCAGGCGTAAAGACGCAGTTATGTGTGAGGAGCCAACACGCAGTGCCAGGCTGCCACTCACGTGGGCCCTGCCCACTCTATTTCTGTTGGGAGCCTGGGGCTGCCCAGGGAAGCCCCAGGTCCCGCCACCTGCTCTGAGGCTCTTCCTGCAGGGCCGAAGGAAAGCCACAGGCGGTAGCGTTGCTCTGGGGACTGTCCCCCTCCAAGCTGTCCTTTCCGGGACGACCTGTGTCCCCGGCATGCAGGCTTTCCCCGCCCTGACCCGGACCCTCTCTCTGGATGCTGCGGGTGTGTGAGTGTGCAGCCGATGCCAATGCAGCCCAGGCTCAGCTCTCCCCGCACACACTGTGACCTGCCAGGGCGCTGGCTGGGGAGCCAAGGCCAGGCCAGCACAAGTGGGTGCACACAGCACCCTGCCCTGGCTCCATGGGGCCCCTTCCCTCCTGTGTCACTCCCTGGATTTTGGCGGTGCCTCGTTGTGAACCCTAGACTCCGTGGAGCTGGGCAGGCCGGGCCCCGCTTAGATTTCCAGGCTCTAGCCTGGCGCCCTGCAGTCGGCGTGCTCTTGGCAAACACTCCACGCTGAGAGGGAAGGTGCCATTCAGGCCTGGTTGGGTTCTGGAGCCCCGTCTCAGGACAGCTGGGGCCACGGAAGTGTCTAGAAGGGAGGGGAAACAGGCTAGCCCAGACCTGAGGGGGACGGGGCCCCTCTTCTGAGGGCAAGGAGCCCAAGGGCCAGGAGGGGCACGGAGAGGCCAGGCCGCCACAGGAGCAGTGCACGGAGCCACGTTGCACAGTGTTTCTTTAATGGAAAGCCAGCCACCGACCTCAGAAGCAGCCCCTCCTTGCGCTGGACCAGAAGGATAAGGGGAGACCTAGCCACCAGTGGGGGTGAGGGGGTTCTATGAAAACCGATGTCTGGGACTCTGGCGGGATGTGGGGCCTCCCCTCTCTTTGGGGCAGAAGGGCCAGGGCCTGACAGGCCTAGGGCTCCCCCCTTAATGGTGTCATCTGCGCGGGATGCTGGGCCTCCACCTCCCAACCTTCTCCAGGACTGTACAGGTTTGGGGGCAAGGCCTGAGCAGGGCAGGCTGGGGAGACCGCTGTCCCTGGGGTTTTGTGGGCAGGGGCTCGGTGCAGGCCGGACAGACAGAAAGCAGACCCAGCTCAAGGCGGAAGGCCAGAGGGTGTGGAGTGAAAGGGACAGGCGAAGCCAGGTTTGGAGAGATGGAGGAGACAGGCCACCAAGCTCAGAAGCAAGAAAGATCTGAGGAAGCACAAGACACGCACACACACAGAGAGAGAGAGAGAGAGAGAGGAAGGAAGGGGACAGAGAGAACAGAAGGGAGGACTGAGGGGAGCCGCAGAGTGGGGGAGGGTTGGAAGGCCGGAAATGCATGAGGAGGAGGAACAGAACATGTGTGTCTGGACAGGTGCAGCAGCCCTGGCAGAGCCCACTGTCCCCATTCTTATGGGCCGCCTCCTGGCTGCTGACCCAGGGACTGTTCTCCTAGGACTGGAGCCTTGGACACTTGGGTTTGGGAGTGAATGAGAAAAAAGCTTCATGGGGTGCCTCTGGGTGGCTGTGGTGGGAGAGCAGGGGCAGCTCTGAGGCTGAGGGAACATGTGATGGGGGCCGGGCCTTGCGCCCACCTGCACCCTCGGGAGCCAGGGAGAGGCCGTGATGGGGCAGCGAGCTGGGTCAGGGACCCGAGGTGGGGGGCTGGGCTGGACGCAGCTGGGCCCTGGCTTAGCTTCCTGGCTCTGCCTCCCCATCAGGATGTCTGGCTGTGTTCCCCAGAGACCCTCACCGAGGCCCCGCGGTGGCTGCAGCTGCCTCTACTTTTTGTAGTTGCCAAACTGGATGGCCAGGCGGTCAGTGACGCAGCGGAAAGTGGCCGGCTGCACCTCCCAGTAGGGCACGGGGTTGTTGAAGAGGCTGATGCCGTTGTAGTAGGCCCGCTTCACCCCGAAGCCCACGGGACAGAAGTCGTTGACACCCACTTTGGTGATGTTGTTGGAGTGCAGATAGACCACCTGAGGGCAGAGAGGCCGGGTCACGTCCTCCCTCCCTCCACGCCAAGCCCGCTGCCTCCAGGAGGCATTTTGCTGTTGCCTCTGCACCCTACTTCAAGGGCCACACCAGAGGCTCCCCGTTGTTGGGAGGAGCAAACCAAGGCATGGGCGTGTTCTTTGTGTGGGCGTCAGCCAGGATTAAGGCACCGGATGTGACCAGGGACCAGGATGAGGGTCTCAGGTGGGTCAGGTTGAGGACATGTGGGGGCGGGGCTGGGGTAGTTGTGCGTTTGGTGGTGTGGGGTGAAGGAAAGGTGGCCTGACCCTCGGGGGAGCACCCTCACACTCCATGGGGCATGAGAGGAGAAAGAGCCCTTGGGATGCCCTCCTCTTTCTTCCGGTCAGCAGAGGAGCTCGCCCTCTAGCGGCCCCTCCCACTCTCCGGAGCCACCGTCTTGCTGTCTCCCGGAGGAGCAGAGGTGGGCAGGCGAGGCGCCTGCTGGGTTGGGCTGGGAGCCCAGTGCTGGTGAACACGACAATGGCCACCAGAGGGCGCACTCGGCCCAGCATGGGCATGGCCTGCGCGGTGCTGGCTGGCAGCTGGTGCGGATGGGGGTGCTCCAAACACTTGTGGATGGAGCAGGGCTGGGCAAGACCAAGATCACTCAGCTGGCTGGGGGCTAGGCCAGGGATGGAAGCTCCCGATAGAATCCCAGGCAAGACCCTGCTCCTCCTCTTCAGCCTACTTCCTGCCCTGGGCTGCCACTGCCTTGGCACAGATCTGTGCACTCCCACGCCCACAGTTTCTTGACTCCCTGGACCCTGCCACATCTTTCTGGTGTCCGACCCACCTGGAGACCCTCAGGTCCAAGATCTACCAGGCTGCCTTGCTCGGTATCCACCATGGAGCGCCTGCTCCCTGCCTCCTCAGCACCAGCTGGGAGCATCAGGACCGCTCCCTTGCAGATGCCCAGAGCCGGTCGGTCGGGAAGGAGGGCCAGGGGGCTGAGGGACTGCCTGGGGACACGCACGCCTCCCGCAGCCCAGCCTTAGGGAACCTGGCTGTGCACGGCCAGCTCTCACCTGGAGGAGCTTGAGGTCTGGGAGCCCCGAGGGCACCCTGGCCAGCTTGTTGTTGTCCAAGTGGAGCTCCCGGAGGGTGGGCAGGAAGCTCAGGCTCCCGTTCTCGATCATCCGAATCTGGTTGTGGCCTAGGCCCAGCCTGTGAGCGGGAGAATGACACGGACTCAAAGGCTGGAGAGAAGGATGGGGAGCTGGGCGCGAGGGGCCACACAGCACTGAGGGACTCTGGCATCACCCTTGGGCGGTGCCCTGCTGGCCTCACCTGTACAGCTTGGAGTAGCGGAGCAGGTCCTCCAGTTCGATGGCCTGGATTTTGTTGTGGTCCAGGTGGAGTTCATTCAGGGTCTCAGGGAGGTCTGCCAGGAGAAGAGGGCACGGGGGAGAATGCAGGTGCTGAGGGCAGGAGCCCTAGCTCTGCCCCAGGTGGCGGGAGGGGACTGTTGAGCCTTTCCCCGAGTCGATCGGGCCTATCCAGAGCCCCCACCCTGGCCATCTGTGCTGTCGGGGGTGAGGCAGGCGTGCGGGAAGAGTGGGCTTCCTACCTTTGGGGATGCCAGTCAGCTTGGCCTCTGAGATGCGCAGGTAGTTGAGCTTCAGGCCATCAAAGGCTCCAGGTTCAAAGCCACTGTTCTCCAGTGGGTTCCCGCCCATCTCTAGGGGAGAGACCTCATTAGCCCGGGAGCCTGGTGGTCCCTGCACAGCCCCGGGTCCTGTCACTTCTGGGAGCTCCCATCTCCTAAAAGCAGTTCTGCTAATTTACCGGGCTAATTGCAAACTCCTAGCTGTTCAGGACTGCTAGCCCCAGGACTGCTAGCTCCAGGGGGAGCAAGAGGAAAGGGAGGAGTGCCAGAGATGAAGACGGGGCTCCCGGAAGCCACCCGGCCCCTCTGGCCCAGTCTCCTCTTTAGCCATGGTGATCGCCTGCATGGAGGATTTGCCAAGAAATCCGTGGAATTTCTTTTGACTGTTCTCAGCATACTCCTTCCTGAACTCAGCGTCTAAAGGTATCCCTTGGTCTCCCTTCCCCGTGGCTTGAGACAAGGCTCTGGAATGTTCTGGGAGGCCCTACAGCTCACCGATGCAGTTCATGTTCCGGAGCCCACTGAACACGCCCTTGGGCACCTTGCGGATGCGGTTGTCGTGGATGCGGAGCTCCACCAGGGAGCTGGGTAGGTTGGGCGGGATCTCCACCAGGTGGTTCTTGGAGATGTAGAGCTTCTGCAGCTTCCGCAGTGGGCTGAAGGCCTTCTCGTGGATCTTGGAGATCTTGTTGTTCACTAGGACGAGGGCCTGAAGCAGGGCAGGCGGAGGAGGTGAAGGCACGGACTCCCCGCCCCACCCGCCCCTCTCTCCGGCCTTCCCGTGCCTCCCCAGCCCACTGGGCCTTGAGGAGGTCAATCCGTGCTTGTGAGCAGAGTGCAGGGCAGGAGGCAGCACCCCGGCCCGGTCCTGAGCCCCAGCAGTGCCACCACTGCCTTGCTGCTCCAAGCCTCAGTTTCCTCACACGCACACTGGCTACAATGAAATCCGTTCTCCTCTGGTGCTGGGAGGAATGGCTGTGATGAAACGTTTTCAGCCACGAAGGGAGCCGAGCTGAGTGATCTGGTGCCGCAGCTGCGGTTGCTCAAACCCACATGAGTGAGCCGCAAGCCCGGGAGCTCCCATCACGGCTGGCTCCAGGCTTCACCCTGAAGCCCACGGGTCCCCGAACCCCTCTCATACCCCACACGTCCATGCACATGCACCCACCCAGACCCCTGCCCTCTGCTGTAGGCCTGCTGGTTCCTCCCAGCTCCTTACGTAGAGGTGCTGGAGACCCTTGAAGTCATCCTTGCGGAGCTCGGAGATGTCGTTGTTCTGCAGGTCCAGCAGCGTGGTGTCAGGGGAGATCTCTTTGGGCACAGACTTCAGACCTAGGGGCCCCACCCCCATCACCAGCATGAACTTGAGACCTAGGGCCCCACCACCATCACCAGCATGAACCTGGAGCCATCCAGCCGACCAGCCCCACTGGTAGGGAGGACCGGGGACACACACACAGGGACACCGACGGGCACACGGGGATGCCACCACAAGTGGGCACAAACTGCACAGCTCACAGCCAGACAGCTGGACCCCTCCTATGCTCACATCATGCTCGCCACCATCCCACAGGACCGGCATGTGCCCCCTTCAGAACAGGCTCTCGGGCTGCGCCTGTGCCTCCCTGTACACCCCGCTCCCCATCACTCAGGGACAAACCCAGGTCGGAGCACTGAACCACCCGCAGGTGGCAGTGGCAGCCGAAAGGACACATGGCGCTGTAGGTGGGTGTGACAGAGTCCGGGTCCAGGACGCCCGAGGTGTCAGCGCCTGAAGCTTCCTCATCGTTCATCGTGAATGGCCCATCGTCCAGGGTGAAGTCCCAGAAGCCTTTCTGCTCAAAGGGCAGGGCCTGGCTCAGGGCCAGCAGAGACACGAGGAGCCACAGGGGCCACATGGCGGATGGGCCTGGGGGAAGAGGCGGGGGGATCGTCAGCACCAGCACCCACCCATCTTCTCCATGCCAGGGGCTGGTGTTCCGTGTGTGTGGTGGCACTGCATTCCCATACCTCACCAGGGACGGCCAGACCCTGGAGCGGGAGGCGGAGAGGGCGGAGTGTGGGCCGAGGGCTCCAGGCAGAAAGGGAGTGGATGCTGCTGGCAAGGAGGGTGCCCCTTCCACTCCACTCCCTTCACCCCTTCCACTACGCCCCTCCCCATCCCGGACAGGACTTGGCTTAATCAGGCGATGAAATGTCTCCTCATTGGCAAGTCTGCAGGCCCCCACGCCTCTGAGTCTGCCAGAAGCCTGCTTTAGGGTGGGGGCATCCATGAGGCTGCGTGGAGGAGGTGGAGGAGGAATCCTAGCCATTGGCCCTCAAGCGCTTTGAAGAATTCACTTTTGGGGACATCACTGTGGTCTCCTACCCGGGCCAATCCTTCCTTTGAGTTCTGGGCTCAGGGCAGCGTGGATGAAGTTAGTTGAGTTTGGCAACTGTGAGTTGCTTCCTACCTCCTGAGCCCCCCTTCCACCCTGCCCACGTTTCTCACAGACCCTCTAAGGCCAAGGTAGGGAGGCAGGGTGGAGAAAGAGGGAGTGTCCTTTGAGGCCATGGGCAAAGTCGGCTGAGACAGCACTGTGTGGAGGCCCCAGAGGTGGAGGCCACGGCACCCCCAACACTGCCCCGGGCCTTGGCTTCCTCCTCTGGACCACCCGCCCCAGCCCCCCGCCCACACCGCCTTGGCCCAAACAGCCCTGGAGCTCCCAGATCTGCTCCCACCCTTCCTCCCTGCCCACAGCCTCGGCAGCCCAGAGAGGCCCCCCGGGGGAGCAGGCTGCCGCCAGGGTGGTAGGGCAGGGTCAGGCTTGCCTGAGTCCCCCCAGGCCCAGGCGGAGGGTGGGAGTGGAGGGGAAGCAGCCCTGCCCGAGCCTGCCCCCAGCACCCACTTCTGCTTGCCTCCTTCCTCCTCATCAGACACGGCCTCCCGTCCAGAGGCAGCCGGGAACGTGCCCTACAGGAAGAGGCTGGAGCACTGCCTCTCCTACCGCTCCATCCACCCTGACTCCCCAGCAAAGGCCCAGGTCTCACCCCAGCCTCACCTTCCCCATCTGCTAAGTGGGAATAAACATGCCTGCCCTGCCCGCCACCCAGCCTGGGGTGGCCCTCGGTGCATCTGGAGACGGGGAGCCCAGCTGGGCAGCAGGGGCCTCTGGCAGACCTGAAGCAGTCGCACGCTCATGACACCCTCACTTAGGGCCAGTACTAGCTGGGGAGGAGCTGTCTGGGGCTCCAGCAGAGCGAGTGAGCCCCCTAAGCCCAGCTGCCGGTTGCAGGGGTCTAAGGAGGCCGTGGGGAGGTGGGGGCTCTGCCCCCTAGGCCAGCACCCTATGAGCAGCCCCGCCCTGCCTGATGCTTCCCCCGTTGCCCTGGGGGCTGGGCTGGCTGCCGGGGGCTGCCGCCTTGGAGTCCTTGCTACCAGCGGGCCGGGGGCCTGAGGCCACTTCGGGGCCAGGTTGGGTCTGAGCACAAGCACTGTGCCTCCAGTTCCATCAAGCCCAGGGGAGGGTTGGGATGGAGGCCTGTCCTGTCGCCCCCATACAGCGCTCCAGGGAGCATCTGCTGGCACAGGTCCCCCCTGCACTGTCATCCCCCCTAGAAGCCACCCATGCCCCCTCCCACACCTGTGGACAGAGGGGCCTGGGGTGAGGCTGTGGCTATAGCGGCTGCCAGGCCTGTGGAGTGGCCTTTCTGCAGCCGGCCCCAGAGCCCTCCTGAGCCCACAGGCCCTGGGCCGCACTGCAAAGCGGGAGTCGGAGCCCAAGGCTTAGCTCAGCTGCCCCCTCATGTGGAGCTGGACTTCATGCTGACCCCCGGGGTCACCAGGAGGCCCCTGCTGGGGCAGCACCGAGTCTCCCTCATTCTTCTGAGCCTTGAGAGCCCACAGTTGCAGCCCAGGGCCTGCCAGCACCAGGCCGGCCCAGCAGGACCTAGGGGAACCCCCCGGAGGGTCTTGGCCCCCAAGTAGGGAGAAGGCTCAACACTCACCTACCTGGATGGTGTTTCCCTTCCTCCGGGGCAGGGCAGGGCCTCCGATGCCTGCTGCCACTGTAGGACCCTCTCCCAGTGCCACTGGACCCCCGGGGGCAGAAGGAGGAGGAGGAGGAGAAGCAGTAGGAGAGAACAGGAAGGGCAGGATGGAAGCAGGAGAGCAAGATGGAGTGGGGGAGGGAGGAGACTGCCCTGCCCCTCCTTGCCGACGCCCCTGCCAAAGCCGCTACCTCCCAGGGAGAGTGAGTCAGGGCTGGAACACCCCACCAGAGCCCTGGACAGGTGGGGTTGGGGTGGTCCGGCTGGGCCGAGGGGAGGCTGTGGGGAGGGGCTGGGGAAGGCTGAGGGGACAGAGGACCATCTGACCATGGCCAGCTTGGAGCCCCCCAGGACCCATGCATTGGCCTGGAGGAGGACTCTACAGGGACTCCTGCCCCGGGGCCAGGGGTCTCCCCAGGAGCTGGGACTTCCCTGCAGGCACTCCTGTTAGGGAATCGGGCCCTCCACCAGGGCAGGGGGCACAGGCGCAGGGCAGGCCAGTCACGGCAAGACTGGCCATCGGGGTCTCAGGTGGGTTCCCGGGACAAGCTGTGGGGCAACGAGGGCTCTGGAGGCAGGCTGCCTGATACGGTGGGACGTCTGGGGGGTCTCCAAGAGACTGAGAAAGGGGCGAGGGGAAGAGGTTCTCTCGGAGCGGGGAGGGAGGCTGAGGGCTGGGAGGCCCATACACCCGGGCCCCGTGACAGAGGCAGTAGGACAAGGTTTGGCTGGTTTTCCATGGCTCATGGCTGTGCCCAAACAGTGGGCAGGCTGGAGGGGTGGGGGCCGGGCAGGCTTCCCGGCACATCCCTCATTTCCCCTCAAAGAACTGGCACAAAACTGAGACCTCTCCCGAGGAAGGGGCAGGCTCCGTGTCTGAGCCCACAGGAGGCAGCAAGGGGCCCATGAAGTCAGAGGGAGCCAGGGAAGCCTGGGGGGAAGGATCCCCTGGAGCTGGCATGATGAGTATCCCCATTTTACGGACACAAAAGCTAAGGCCGAGAGACAGGCTCTGGTTTCTCCCAAGTCACTCAGCCTGACTTGGAACTCAGCTTTGGCGCCTCCAGGCCCTGCCTGAGCTCTCAGCTGTGCTCCTCAGCCACAGGGGCTCCAGCCGCGTCTCTGGGCCTGTGACAGGCTGAATGCCTGAGACTGGGGGTGGCAGTTTGGGAGGTCCTGGCAGTATAGGCTCAGCTGTCCTCCCAAAACCTGGCCCCTGCCTTCTCCCCACCACCTCACACCGAGCCCCTCCATCCTGCCAGAACATGCACACACACACGTACACACACAAACACACACACAGGTGCACACACACACATACACGCTCATATACATACACACATGTGCACACACACATGCACACGCCTATATAAAACACACATCCACACACATCCACATACATGCACACATCCACACACATATACATGCACACACCTATACACACATGTACACACATATACATGCACACACCTAGACACACACACGCACACCCATGTATATACATTCACATGCACATGATACACATATACACACATATATACACAGATGCACACACACTCACGCATACATCTATACACATACATGCACACGTACACACACATGCACACATGCACACACGCACACATACACACGTATACACACATATACGTATGCACACACATACATGCACACATCTATACACACATGCATACACATTCACATATACATATGTATACATACACATATACACACATATATCCACACAGAGATAAGGCAGGCGGGGACCCCAGCCCAGGAGGCAGGAACACCCCCTAGTCAGATCCTGTGAGATCCACAGCAAGTCCCTCCAGTCCTCAACTCTCCACCGCCACAACTGAGGCCTCTGGGCCTCAGTTTCCCTTCATTGGCCTCCCTGGGTGTGTCCTCAGGGACTTCAGGGAGGGTTTCAAGCCCCACCAAAGTGTGCCCTGAGCTCCCTGGATGCCATCTCTTTAGAGCAAAGGACAGGAGCAGCAATGGCATAAGCCCCAGTTTCGGCGACCGCAGGTGGGAGTGAGGGAGGAGGCTGGGCTTCCTGGAGCCTCCGCCCCCACCCCAATAGGGCCCTCCTTGTCTGCCCCTCTGAAAGCTAGCGCAGTCCTCTGCACTGGATTGCTCGAGGTCACGGCCAAACAAGACGCGTTGGCAGCCTCTGAGAACATGGAGGGTCCGTGCCAGGCATTCAGGCCAGGCCAAGGGCGGCGGGAGCAGGGCTTGAGGTCTGGCGGGCCCTGGGAGCTCGCCTGCAGATGGTGTGGCTCACAGCTGCCAAGTGGCAGACGCCGGATGCTGTCTCCGCAGCCTCAGCCCTGGGCGTCTGCCCCCCTGAGCAACCCGACCTGAACTCTGACACACGTGCCACCTTCCACGCAGCCCGGCGGGGTGCCTGGGACTGTGTCCTTCCTCCCCTCCCCTCTGGCCGCCAAAGCCTTTTGGGCCCAGTTTCAACCAGCAGCCTGGTGCTCGTGCCCCGGCTGACACCCGGCCTGCCCCCTGCCACTCTCCCAGGCCCCAGTTCACCAGTCCCACCCCGCCGATGGCTCCAGCCTGTACTTGGGCATCAACCAGAGAGGGGATGTGTACCCTCCATGGCCTTGCCAAAGCCTGGTGTGTGCGTTCATCTGTGGGAGTGGCTGCCTGAGCGGCTGGGGGCCGGAGTGGGGAAGGGTGGACCCAGCCACATTCCAAGCCCCTGCCACTGCCCCAGCACGCCCTTCAGGCAGCCACGCTCGGGCGTCTGCTCCCCTTGCAGCCACGCGTGGAGGGGCTGGGAAACCCCGGCTCATCTGCTGCTCAAATCCTTTCCAGAGGTTTTCTGGCAGGGTGGCCACAAGGGTGGAGTTCCCCCTTGATGCGCCCAGCCACTTCCCACCTCTGTGTGCCAGGCCTTTGCAGCCTGTGGTGCCCATGTCAAGGTCCAGCCTGTCTCCACAGTTGGCGGAGTGCAGGACCCAGCCCTTCCCACTGTGCGCTCCTGGTCCTCTGCACACGGACTACTGCTGCCCCCTCCCACTCCCCGAAGAGATCCGGGGCCTCCTGCTAGAGTCTCCAAGGAAAAGGGAGGATGCTGTCACCTCTCAGAGGCAGAGCAGGGGACTCACGTGATTTCTTGACTTAGCCCCCTGCCGTCCCCCGTTGACTATGAGAAGGAAGCCATGCTCTTAGGACTTGATGAGGGGGTAAATTGAGGCTCAGGGAGTTGGCCCCAAACTCTTGCCCAAGGCCACACGGTGAGGAAACAGCAGAGCTGGGACTGCACACACTGTCTGTCTGTCCGTCTGTGTCCTTGCCCACATGTCTGGACCCACCCTCTCCCACTGCAGACGGTACCACAGGCCCCGAAGCTGACACGCCTCACACTCTCGGGGCTGTGCGGGGGCTCCCCTGGAAGCATGGCCCTTCTCTCTGGATGCCACCATCAGTAGCCTCCCTGTGGCCCACAGATCCAGAAGCCCCTCCTCAGCCCCCACACAGCCAGCAGGGCAGCCCCCGCCCAGCCTCTCACCTCTGCCTCTGTCTGCAGGGAGTCTCCTGGAAAAGCCATCGTCTCCCCAGGCGAGCACTTCAGGGCCCCAGGGAAGATGTTCCCGGCCTGTCCCCCAGAGCCTGGGGCCCTGCCTCCCTCCTTCCCTGGTACAGGCCCACCAAGGCCCGGAGGGGAGGGGAGGGTTTCCTGCAGCCCCTCCCTGCCGCAACCCGCTCTCTGCCAGGGGCTCGGGCTGCGCTGGGATTAGCCTCCTCCAGCCAGCCAGGGCGGCCCACAGCCTGCTTAGCTTCAGGCTCCTGGGACTGCTGGGCTCCCATGGCTGTGCGTCTCTCTGCATGAGGGCAGCCTCCAAGAACCATGGGATGGCAGTCAAGGCCAAGCAGGGACTCAGACTTCCAGAGGATAGAAGTCACACTGGCTTCCCAGGCTTCCCCTGCCTCCAGGTACAGGGCTGCCTTCTAATCTTGTGGCCACCCAGGAGTCTGCCCACTATGCTCCTCTTGGCCCATCTGAACACCTCAGGGACCAAACAGGGCTGGGATGCCCAGCAGAGGCAAGTTCAAGAGACCCACAGAGTCCGCTGGGCCCCTGGTCCTCCAGCTCATCTCAGGCCGGTGTTTAAGTGGAGCTCAGGCTTAAGATGCAGTAGACCGGGAGAGTTCCATGCAGGAAGGCTGGCTAGAGCCCCAGGCCCCTAAGCCTCAGAGATGAGCCCCATGGGAATGGGCAGCACCTTCACCAGGCCTGCCAGGGAGCCGGGACCTGACCCTGCCCCTCGGGCTGGCTGGGATCAGAGCTGCGCAGGCGGGAAGCTGGGAGTGGGAGGGTTCTGCAGTCCTCGGAAGTGCCAAGGCTGGTGGCCCCTCCACAGCCACCCCAGAGGCTGCTCTGACCTAGAGCCATGACGGGGCGGGGGAAGAAGGCAAATGGCAGAGGGGGCAGCTGGGGCGGTTCCCAGGAGACTAGAGTCCCAGAAGGGGCTTCTGGCTGTGGGCTCCAGGTCGGGGAGGGGACCTTCTGGCCTGGAAGGGGACCTGGGGAAGGAGGAATGAAGCACAGGCCCCACCCCTCCAGAGGAGGTGGCCCCAGGCCTTCCCCAGGGAACCCTGGGAAGCTGGTTCTTTCTGGAAGGCTGGAGAAGGGCCTGGCCATGAGTCCTGGAGGCCACTTAGGCTAGGCGGGCCTCAGGCCCGGAGGACTGAGCCATGCGCCCTCCCCACAGCGCAGCGCCTCTGCACACACCCCCCAACTGCTCCCTCTAAGACTTGCAGAAAGGGCTCTGAGTGGCCGAGCTGTGGCCCCTGGTCTCCCAGCCCAGCATCTGAGCAGAAGAGGACAGGAGCTGGGGCACTGATCGCCCCAGGCCCCGGCCGGCAGGGTGGGGGCCAGGGCGGGCAGGATCCCGGGTTGGGCTGCCTTCCGAGGGAGCTGGTGCCCACCCAGCGGCCTGCAGCCCAAGGCAGGGTGCCCTGGGAAAGCCACCACCACCCCCAGCCCCTCGGTGTGAGCAAGACCCCCAGCTGGTGTGTCCCCACCCAGCAGTGGGGTTCCCAGGCCTGTAGGGGGCTCGGTGATGGGCCTGGATGCTGGCGGGGCAACGTGGGGCAGGGACCAAGCTCTCCTGCCCACAGATGAGTGGGAGGGGGTCGTGGTGGGCATGGGAAGACCTTTCCAACCATCAGGGGTGTTGGGGGGTGAGCAAGGCAGGGGAAGGGCCCTGGCAGGTGGGGTGCCAGGGACCCCAGGGCTGTGGCTAGGCCTGTGGGTGGGGCGTGTGCTGGGGATTCTGTGGGCCGAGGACATGTGACTCCCCGGCAGGCTGGAGATGGTGGGGGGTGGGGGTGGGGGTGGGGGTGGGGATGGGCCCGGGAAGCACTGGAGACGGCAGTGGGGGAGGTCCCCATCCCACCTCTATACAGGGTGGCAAGGACTCAGAAGCCCTTGCTGAAGGCTCTGAGTGCTAACTGTCAAGTGTGAACTCATTACAAACCCCTCCTCTGGGGACTTGGCGCTGTCACTGGAAGGGACACGCTATAGCTTTGTTTGAGTGACTCTGGAATGTTGCTAAAGACAGGAAACTCATTCTTGCCTTGGAAACACCCTCCTTCCTTTCCCAGACTCCCCATCTATGCGTTGGTAGGGTTAATGCCCACTGCCACCTGGGTCCTTGGGGCTTGAAGGTGGGCCAGGGAGGCCAGGGCTGCCACCCACAGCTGGCCAGCTTGCCATGGGAGCCCTCTCTGCTCCCTGGCTCACAACCTGCTCCCACCGCCCAGCCCTGGTGGCTTGGAGGCAGCCCTGCATCTTCCTTTCAATATACCCACACGGGCTTGCCCTCAAAGGCTCACCATACTGGCCCACAGTGGCCATACATGGGCACGCTCTACACCAAGACACCCATGCTCATACACCAGCTCTGCTGGGGTGCGGCTGGCACTGGCGACTGGGTGTCACCAGGAGGTGCTCACCTGCACCCCCGGGTGCCGGTCCCCGGGAGCCTTTCTGGCACGGGGACAGGGGGGCTGAGCATCTCCAGCTTGTCTCAGTTCCAATTAGTTGCTATAGGGCAGAGAGCTGGCAGGCCAGGGAGGGGCGAGGGCACAGAAACAGGAGCCCCTGAGGATGGGACCTGAGCAGTCTGGCAGCCAGGACAGCAGGAGAGAGGCCTGCCTACCAAGACAGACCACTGGAGACTGATGTGCCCTGTGCCCTGCAGATCCCTGGGCCCCCTGCTCTGCTCAGCAGGAGCTCAGGCACCCAACCCCACCCATGGAGCAGTGAGGGGGCGCTCCCCTCCCTGGGCCTTCCAGGGCACTCTCTTGCTCCCTCTCCTGGGTCCCTTGGCAGGCCCCTCTGGGACCCCAAGCCAGGTCCGCCCTGGGGAACATGGCACAGTTGCCTGATTTTCTCTCCTTCCCCTCCCCATCCATTCTGAGTCCCAGTCCAAGGGGGTCCTGGAAACAGGCAGGGCTGAGCCACCGAGGGCTCCCAGGACCCAGACTTCTCACAGAGGACGTAGAGGCAGAGCGTTAACCTGGGGGTGAGCGAGCGAGGAATATCTGGGCAGGGTGCCTGGGGCGTGCCTGGGAAACTAAATCTTTCAGCCCATGCCAGGGACTGGCCTCGGGCAGTGCAGCGGAGGACTGCTCCTGGGTGCTGAGCTCGGTGGGCACCGGGCGGTCCTCCCCGAGCCGACCCAACCCGGGCCAGGCGCCAAGCCCTGGAGCAAGGAGGCGCCTGGGCAGAGCGAGGCTGAGGGAGTGGAGCATGCGCCTGGGACTTGCAATGATGAAACAGGGCCGTTGGCAAAGCTGGGGTGCCAGTCACCCAGCCACGCTCTAGGGTGGCAGCCAAGAAGACGGACCCCGAGTGGGAGGCAGAGAGACAAGAGCTGGATGAAGCAGAGCAAGGTCAGAAGGGAGAGGGAGAGGAAGGGGTGAGGGAAAGGTGCGAGACGAGGCAGAAACCTGACAGGGACCAAGGGGACCGCAGGGTGGCGATGAAGGGGCGTGGATCAGCAGCCTCCAGAGAGCACTGGGGAAATCTGTGGACACCCTCGGGGCACTGGGGACAGCAGGACCAGGGCTTGGGACAGCGGAGGCAGCAGGGCCAGAGGCGTCTCTGGGTTGCTGAGGAGGCAGCTTGAAGCCAGCCCTACCTGGAGAGGGGAGGCGCCAGGCGCAGGCTGGCTAGTTGGCGGGCTGGGGTGGTGGGCCGTCCGCGCGTCTATCTGTCCGGTCTGTCCGGCGGACTGAAAGCAGCTACTCACTCCTGGGCAGTTTGTGGAGAGAGGGAGACAGAGGCGGCGGGAGGGAGGCTAAAGGCTGGGCAGGCGGGCCGACGGGGAGGGGACGGCGGGGAGAGGGCGGGGAGGGAGGAAAGGAGGGAGGGGGCTGGTGGGGCGGAGAGGGCGGGCGGGCAGGAGGGGGCAGGCTTCCCGGCCCCCCTGGCAGCTTCAAAGGGAGCAATTTTCTTGTAGACGGCTGGACTAGCTGAGCCCCCGCCCCCTCGCCCCCACCACCTCCCCACCCTCCCTCCCCGGCCTGGGGCAGACAGCAAAGGAACGGACACACTCGCACTCACTCAAACAAGGACCCAGAGAGTCGAACTTTCCACTGCCCAGATGGGAACACTGAGGTGCTGGCTGGCATCTCGCCAGGCAGAGGAAAGAGAGATGGAAGAAAGACGCGGGGGAGGCGGCCTTGGGCTGCTAGGCCCGTGAGTGGCCCCTGGAATTTGGTCCTGAGCCTGCCGGGAACCTGCTTGGGCCTAAGCAAGGAGGTGGTTTCTCCAGGATCAGAGAGGTAGCTGTTGTGGATTTCTGGAAGGACTTCACGTAGGCTCCTGGCGCCCTGTACCCGCCCTTCCACTCCAGCCTTTCTTCCCTTAAAAAGCGGGCCCGATCCGTCTGGTGGTGGCAGGACGGGGCGGGGGCTCCCCCGCTTGCCTGCCGTGAGCTGATTCAGAGACGAAGGATCCAGCGAGTCAGTCTTCTTGCTCAACCCCTGCAGGTCCCCTCGGACATGAGAACCACTCTGTGGGTGGCCACTTCCTCTGGGCTCAACCCTGTGCTGGTCACTTACGGGGGCTAACCGGGTTACCCCACCAAGCCTCGGCCACTTCCTGAGGGCCCAAATGAGTCCAGTTCCTCCAGTGTCTAGAGCCCAGGTCCTTAGTACGACACTGCCCCCCTGTCCCGTAGTGTCCCCTTCTTCCCTCAGCAAGAGCAGCTCCTGAGACACAGCGGTAAGGGTTTAGATGGAGCGAGAGACAGATCTGCAATAGAATTGGGGGCCAGGAGTGCGGAAGACCAAAAGAGAAAATTGCATATTGAGAGAAAAAGCTCGAAGGGGCAGAGAGGGAGAGAGGGGTGGCTAGAGAGAAGCGGCATCCAATGGAGAGAGGACAATGTCGAGGGCTGAGGGTCTTCACCCCCTGGCAGTGCCATCACTCAGCCGGGGGGTGGGGTCTGGGAGGTCCCAGGCCAGGGAGGATGCTCCCAGGAGAGCTCTACCTGGGGGCATGGCAGGGCACAGACCCCCTTCCTGTTCACCAGTGGCAGCTCAGGGCCTGGCCAGGACCTGGGACACATGGCACTTTGACCAAACTGCGGTACCTGCCTGCAAGAAGCTTCTAGACTGGGCCAGGGAGAAGAGAGACGTGGGAAACCAGGGGCCAGGCTGGTAGCCCTGGTTCTCTCTTGATTTCGTGGTTGGAATGAGGAGATTGGAGACCACATGTGCCCTTTCCAGACAAAGGGGGTGGCTTGTCTTTCGGCCGGTTTGTGTGTTTTACCTTTTGCCCAGCCTCAGCGTCCGACTCATGGCGGCCTGGTCTCATCTTTGTCCCACCCTCTTTCCCTCCCCCACTGCCAACTCATTCATGGAGAAATATGTCGGTAGAGACTGGGACAGGCAGCGAAGCCTGACTAGCAGTCTGGGTGGAGAGAGAAGCATTTGGAAACATTCCGCTCAGTGACAGCAGCCAGTCGCAAAAGGCCGCAGGGCCTCCGGTTCCATTCATTTGAAATGTCCACAATACGCTCCCCGGTGGGGACAGAAAGCGGATTCGTGGGCAGTGGGTGCTAGGGGGGTGGTAGCTAAAGGTATGGGTTTTCTTTTTGAGGTGATGAAAATGTTCTACAATCGACTGAATGATGGTTGCACAGTTCTGTGAATACACCAAATGAAAGCCCTCGCCTTGTACGTGCTCAATGCGCAAATCGTGTGGGAAGCACAGTCACTCTCAGTAAAGCCGTTTCAGAAAAAAGGAGAAACCCACTCAAGGCACGCCTGTTGCCCAAGGTGCTGGTACCCAGTACCTTCCTGCACTGCTTGGGGACTGAGAACCCAGGAGCCGTCACTCAGGGCCTCAGCCTCCAGGAGTCCCAGTGGGGGTGAAACAGCTCTGAATACCGTGGGGGCACAGGGCCATGCGCAGTGCCAGAGGCTCAGGAGGGCTACCTGGAGGAGGTGAGCTGGAGCAGACCAGTAGGGAAGAGGGAAGTTGCCGGTGGAAGGAAGGGCACACGTGCGGGGCGGGGCGGGGCGGGGGTGTGGGGAGACACAGGGGAGCCAGGCGACGCTGCAGTCCGGCCCTGCACCGACCTCAGCCTCAGGTCTCAGCCAGGCATGTTCCTGGAGGGGGCTTGGAAGTGGCGATGAGGCGACACCCTGCTTGGGCGAGACACATTATGCATGCACCTTGCAGCTCTTACCTGAAGTTGGGGGCTGCTTCTGGGGGCAATACTCATACAAATACGGTCCTTGTGCCTGGAAGGTTCTTGTATCTGTGGTTTGCAGTCTGCAATAAGCCATAACTGCACGCCCGGCCCGGGGCCCACTGAGTCACTCGGCCTGGCCCTCTAATTTGGGGGCCACTCCCAGACCAGCCCGGCAGTACCTCAGTCCTAGGGCCTCCCCCTTCTGCTCCCCCTCCCACTCCCCCGTCCTCAGGCCTGGGCTCTCTCTGCAGCGCAGAAGGTACTTTGATCCCAGCTGAAGTGCTCTAGGAACAGAGCTTCCTTGCTAGCGAGCAGAGCTGGCGGGCAGGCAGCCTTCTGCCCTTCTGGCCTCTCAGGGCTGGGAGGAGGCAGGGGGAGCAGGGGGAAGGCAGGCACGGGGGGCGCAAGGCAGGAAGGAAGAGCAGGCATTTCCTGAGGCCCTCAGGGCTCCTGGGGAGGAGGCGGACACACAGCTGTCTTAGCTCCCCAGGAACCAGCGGCAGACAGGGCGCAGGAGGTGGGGGAAGCAGAACCCGGCCCCTTCCAGCACGGCCTGTATGTGACCCTGGGATGCCACTGCACAGGCCTCCTAGGCCCTAGCTGGGATGCTTCCCCCAAAAGGCTGTAGAGGGCCGGAAGGTCCTGCTGGCACCAGCCTTGCCTTGCATCTCAGCCCGGGAGACCCCTTCTCCTGCCGGATGGAGCCGAGAGCTCAGCTCTCTCCACCTGACAAGGAGCCCGACCCCCTCAGCTGCGTGGGGAGGGCAGCCCTGGGCAGCCTGCTCAGGCTTCCAGGGAAAGCTGTCCTGCCCTGGCAGTTGCCCCTGCACAGGGCCCCAGGCCACACTGTGGTCTCCCTGCTCTGAGCCTAGCTCTGGTCTAGGCCTCCTCAGGCAGCTGCCACCCCAGCCTGCCCGGGACAGCACCCAGGACAGCTGCTGGGAGGTAGCAGGTGGGGCGGCAGCCATGGGACAGAAGGATGGGACAAGGACGTGTCTGAGGGAGGGAGAGGGCCACGGAGGAAGGGGGCTGGGAGGAGGGGAGGCAGGGCCAGCTGCCATCTCCTTGGCCAGTGTGGGGAAGAGGACCTGGAGTCAGCTGCAGCCTGTCCCCCACAGCTGGCTTGCAGCTGTTTGTGCCCTGTCTTCAAAGCTACAGCAGGGAGGCCCAGGAGAGAAGCGGGGCAGGGGCGCCCAGAGGGCAGGCTGTGAGCCCTCTGGTCCCATTTGGGCATGAAATACTGGCGGGTGGTGTGAGTCCTAGAGGGCAGAGCCTAGGAGCCTGGGAGGTGGTCTCCTATGCAGGGGTCCCGTACAGAGGTGGGCTGCTTGTTCCGTGATTCTCCAGGGTCTGGAAACAAGAACTGGGCCCTGGGCTCCCTCTGCCCTGCTCCCCAAGTGTATCCAGTGGGCCCTCTTCTCTGTGGGCGGCTGCTTCTCGAACCCTTCTGCCTGGACACGAACCCCCCCCACCCTTCCATCCTGATGGTGTGAACAGAAGGGCCCATGCCTGTCTTGGGGATGGGACAGAGAGACAGAGGGCGAGCCGAGAGAGCTGGGACAGAGAGCTGCAGTGGGCGAGGCAGACAGGTAGCACTCCCACCCCCTGGACCATCAGCAAGACCCTCAAGAAGCAAGGAGGTGACAAGTGCTATGTGCCCGTACAAGACTGGGGGGCAGGGAGAGCTTCTAGAGGAGTAGACAGTGCCCTGCGGCCGCCTCTCCGTCACTGGGGAGTAGCTCTTGCACAGCCTCAGCCTCCAGGACAAATTCCCATCCAGGGACCTGTCACTCACACGTCGAGGTTACCTCTTGAGCAAGTGACCCTGCCCAGAGCGGCCCCAAGTTCATGGCCTTGAGTGGGCCTCACTCCTAGCCTGTGGGCTTCGTCCATTCCCAGTGTCCGCACCCTCGGGGGCAGACACCAGTGGGCAACCCCGCCACCACTCAAGGGTCTCTGGATGACCTGCAGCCTCGAAGCGGCATGAAGCTGATGCTCAGCGGGGACCTCTGAGTTCAGGGGGTGGGGCGGTTATGGAGGAGGCTTGTGCCAACATGCCCCGGGGCAGCCGAGCTGGTGCTGAGTGAGCGGAGCCTCCACTATCTGGAAGCTTCCCAGTGCTGGATGGCCGAGGTGTGGCTGGTGAAAGCTGGCACTCTCCATGCCAGGAGCTTTTTTTGACCTTCCTCTGAGGACATAATCACATAGCATCTCTCCCCTCCGGGCCACCAGGGCTGTAATTTCACGGCCTGCATGGGGGCTCCGGGGAGGCCAGGTCTGCGTCTAGCTATCTTTAGAGGGGCACGGTCTGGGGCGTGGCCAGAGGATGGAAGATGGGTCGCCTTGGAAGCCGAAGTCCGGGAGCCAGAGGCCAGGGCCACCCTAGGACCCCTGTGGTCTTCCCTCAGCGAGGCCAGAGCCCAGGAGCAGCACCGGGAGGCTCTGGTGGGAGTGGGAAGCGGCTGGGCCCTGTCCCGAGCCCTGACTTCAGCTCGGAGCAATCTTTGGCCCAGATGCTCAGAAGATGGCGTGGGATAGCACCCGGCCTGAGGGCCAGACAGCTTAGCATCTCGCAGACTGTCCCCGTGTGACCATGGTGGCAGCTACTATGGGGGTAGGGGGTGGAGGGTGGCACAGTAGGCGAGATGCTTGTGACTGGGGGTGTTAGGCCGGAGGGAGGTCTCAGAACAGAATGTGGCGAAGGCGAGGTGTGGGCCGGTGGGGGGCCAGTTGGAGAAGAATTTGGAAGCTGATGGGCAGTTTTCTGGGACTGCAGCTGGCAGAGGCGGAGCAGAGGTGCAAGGTCCCACCCAGGTCTCAGGCCGGAGACACAGGCCCAGCCCCAGGGAGGGCATGGCTCCTCGCCCGCATTCTCCACCCTTCTGAATTATGAGCTGTCCCCACTGTCCTTACCCTCAGTCCCACCCCATCACCTCAGCATCCCCATCCCCATCTGAGGACTGATGAGCGCCTCCCTTCTGACCCTAGCCACACCTACCCTGTTGCCATCACTATTGCAATTGTCACTGCAGTGTCCCCTCAGATGCCCAGCACTTTGGGGTCACTGATGGGCTGCGCCCACTGCTGTACCCTCAGATGGAGCCAGCAGCCACCCCGAAGAGGAGCACAGTAATCACAGCGAAGGTGGGAGTGAGTGGGTGTCGGAGCGTGGCCCGTGTTGAAGGAGAGGCAGGTGCAGGGCCACGGCTGGGCTGCCCTTGCTCTCGGGCTGGGGCTCTGTCTAGAGATTCCCTTGCGGTGCCAGCTAGACTCTGACCAGCCCTCCCACAGCCCCAAGGAGTGAAGCCCCCAGCCCTGAACTCCTGGCCCTCTGGGGAATCCCCTGGGCTGAAAACAGCACCCTTGTCCCAGTCGTGAGGGGGAAATAAAGGCCCAGTCCCTTTGCCCCATCTTGGAGCGCAGGTTGGCTGAAGCCTGGCCAGGCCTGTGGGGTCGGCTGCAGCCCAGCTTCTCCCTTGGCCAGGTGACGACCCCAAGAGCCCGAAGGTACATTTCCCGAAGGCGAGTCCCCTGCCTCCCCAGTCGGGAAGGTCACAGGAGGATTAGCCCCCGCCGAGGCTCTGAGAAGTGGAATTAACCACCTGTGGGTGGCCCGCCCGGCCCCTGCCCTCCTGCAGCTGAGGGGCCCCTCCCCTTCTCCTCCCCACTTGCCTCATCTGTTGGGCAGTGGTAAGAAGTGGGCAGGAGATGTGGGGGACTCGCCCAGCCTGCGCTTCCTGTGCCTCCTGGGCCTGACCTCTGGGACTGCGAGAAGGTGGGGGCTGCAGGGTGACCTGAGCAAGAGGCGCAGGGACTGGGGCGGCCAGGTGGGGAGGAGGGGTCGTGAGAGCTGGGAGAGTGGGGCCAGCGCCTCGAGGGCTGCCGACCTCTGACCCAGCCCAAACAGGAAGTGCCATATCTGAGGGGCCAGCTGGAGGAGAAGGAATGCCGGGATGAGTCCAAAGCAAACAGCCCACAGCTTCCCAGGCCTCTCCCGCCCCCGCCACAGTCTGGCGCTTTCTCCACTGAGAACTCAGGGGTGGGGGCAGGGGTAGGGGGAATCCGCCACGGGAATGGGAGCAAGGCGAGACTCAGTTCCCAGGCCCCGGTCCTAGGCAGAGCTGATGGCGGGGCGAGGTCCTCGCAGCGGACACCCTGTGCCCTTCCTCCTCTGCTCCACCCACATCCAGCAGCCCCGAGGCAGAGGGGAAGGAGAGGGGCGGCCCCGCCAGCGTGGAGGAAGGCCGGGAAATAGGAAGGCTGTGCCCAGATCGAGATGGGGGTGCTGAGGTGATGGGATGGGAGAGCGAGGGCCAAAGGGGCATGCTGGAGGCTCACAAGTTAGAGGGACAGAGGACAGGGACGCAGCCATGCGCTCCTTGGGGCTGGGCTGTGTCTCTGCTGGGCCCTCCACTGCGGCATCCTCCATGCCTGTCACCTGGCTGTCTCTGTGAGCCCCACCCCAGGGCAGTAGCTGTCGTGCTCCCTGCTGGTTGTGACCCTTTGTCCCTATCCCTTCCTGGCACAGGGCCTGGTGGCCTAGAGAGCTATGGAGGCTGTCCCAGGAACCCCATCCGGTTCCCAGGGGCCCCCTCACTCAGGCAGGCCAACGGGGCAATGGCCTCAGTGGCCTTCGAGGGCCCAACAGACCCAGGGTCTCCACCAGCATATGTGGCCAGCCTGTCTTCAGGGCTCGGCAGGGCTGAGTTGTCACTTCCCGGGGACTCCTGGCACATGGGGAGGTCAACATGGAGGGCTGGCCTCGCTCAGGCAGGCAGTCAGAAACTCTGGCCGGGGGTGGTCCCTGCCCAGTGCTCAGGGAGGGGCTTGGCTTTGCACAGACCATATGCTCACTCCCCACCCTTCCCTGGCACCAGGTCAGATATGGGCACAGCCTGGTCTCACAGCGAGCCAGCCATACATCCCTGGGCAAGTTACTCATCTGTGAGCCGAGGGTGGGGCCCTGGGGACCTCTCTTGCGGGTGGGTGTGCGTGTTGGGGGCTGGGATGAGGGTTCTGGGGCCAGGAATGGGGGGAGGTGTCACGGGAGAGGCAAAGGGGCTTCCCGAGAGGCGCCACTGTGCGGTGGTCACTAGCCCCTGCCCCAGGCCTCAGTGCAGGTGTGGGTGGCTCTAGGACCAATGGCAGGTGCCCTGAACCTCCACGTCCTCCTGCTCTGCCAGCCAAGCCCACCTCTTTGGGTCCAGGCCCAGGACAGGGATGAGAGGGATCAGGTGCAGATGCTGCCCCAAGCAAAGGCGGGGAGCCTGGCTCCTTGATGGCTTGGGACCGAGCACGGACTTCAGGACCCTGGTGAGGCAGGGTGGGGGTGGGGAGGCTCTCGGAGAAGCTGTGGGACCCAAACCCTCTGAATCTCTTTGCTGACAGTCTCAGGTGCGGCCCAGGAACCGCACGGACATGGGAGAGCCAGGCCATGCAGCGTAGCTCCTGGAGGGAGGGAGGCTGGCTGGTGAGCCTGCCCAAGCTGCATTTATTATGTTCAAGTACAAACCTGTGCCACCTTTCACCCCTGGGCCATTTGCTAAGTGAAGGGGCCTCACCGGTCAATGGGAAGTGGGTGCACTGGAAGCAGTGGGGTCTTCTAGACCTTTCTCCCAGTGGTGCAAAGGCCAAGCACAGCTCAGCCTGCTCCTCCACCCCCTCGAGAAGCAGAGTGTGTGCTGGACGAAGGCGGCAGGCGGGGCTGGAGGACCACGCTGTGATAGGCTCGGATGCAGGAGAAGGCAGTGGGCGGGATGCGGCGTTGGTCAATGAGGTTGTTCTCCAGGTGTGTGGAGATGAGGTTGGCGTCCCGGGCCACGCGCGTGTCACAGATGGAATTCAAGGGCACTTGTCTGCAAGGGAGGGGTGGGGCAAAGCAGGGGAGAGAAGACCCCGGAAAGAAGGGGTAGGCATCATTCAAGAAGAGACAGAGACCCCTGCCCTGAGAGAAGCGGTAAGACCGAGCCACAGCATCAGCACTGTGGAGGAGTGATGGCAGGCCTCAGAGACCACTGCGGCCTCCTGGCCCCCTCCCAACTCGAGGCTCAGTGCCAGGCCCCCAGCCCCAGCCCTTGTTGCTCCGGGCTGCAGCCCTGCCAGCATCCGGCCACTGCCTGCCCTTGGCTTTCCAGGCCTGCCAGCCACTGGGCACAGCCTCCATCATGGCAACCAAGACGGGTGGATGGCTGGATTGGGGGAGGGTGGACGAGCCCCGACTCCTGCCCTCGGCCTCTGCGGCCTGTGCGTAAGGAGCCCAAAGGCCAGCCTGTCCTAGCCCAGCCGGAAGGCAGGGCCTCCTGGCCTCAGGGTACCTCTTCCTCTGTGTGCTGGCAGGGGTGCCGGGGTGGAGACGGCCGCGGGTGTGGGGATGAGGAGGGAGGCCCTACCTGATCCTGTTGTGGCTCAGGCCCAGCACCTGCAGTCCCTTGAGGCCCAGGAGGCCGCGTGGCATGGCCTGCAGCTGGTTATGATCCAGCAGCAGCTCTGCCAGCGAGGCGCGCAGGCCCAGGAAGGACACACGGTGGATGCCGTCAGCCTGCAGCCTGTTGTGGGACAGGTGCAGGAACTCTAGGCCTGGCTTCATGTGCGCGAACGCGTAGCCAGGGATGCGCTCGATGTGGTTGTGGTGCAGCATCAGGCGCCTCAGGTCCCGCGGCAGGAAGGAGGGCACATGCACCAGCCGGTTGCAGGACACGTCAAGGGTCTCCAGCCTCCTATGGGGCGGGGCACACAGGGGCAGAGGGAGCTGACGGCTGGCAACTCCTAGAGGGGAGCTCCAGGGGCTGCAGCCCCACACTCCCAAGACGAGCGTGGGGATTCACTCCGAGATGGCAGCCGCAACCCGAACTCTCTCTCAACAGCTGGGACTCTCGCAACTCCTGTGTGAGTCAGGCCAGGCCCTGTGTGGGTCTATGTCCTCCTCTGTCCCCCAAGGCCTAGGGATTAGAGGATCTGGGTGGGGGCCTTCCTTGCTCCCTGCAGGGCTAGCGATGCCTGCTGTCATTGTGGAGACCGAGGGACCGTCCTCCCACTCACTTCCTTCCCTCCAGGTGTTGCCTCAGGGTCTCCCGTCTCCTAATCCTGACACCTGACAGAGCTCAGAGGGTGACACCTAAAATCTAGGGGGAAAGTGGGGCCGGGGAACTCTCTGCCGCTGCCAGTCCTCAGCCTCGAAGCCCTCTCCTCTGTCCCTCCCACTCTCTTGCCCTCATCCTGCCTCTCCCAGTCTTATCCTCAGATGTGTAGAAGCTAGATGGGTAGGGAGAAAAAGATCAGGCTCCACGAGGGCTAGGGCTGGGGGACCCTGGGAGGTCACACAGCCCTCGCTGTCTGATAGTGGAGTTCAGGCTGCCGCCTTCAGCTAGGAGCCCCCGGTCGCTCCATGGTGGACACCTGACTCCTTGAGGCCCTGATCCCAGCAGCAGGAAGCCCTGGTCCCTGTGGCCATGCAGGTGTGCAAGGGCAGAGGGTGGTGAGGCTTCTGGAATGGGTAAGAACATGGAGAGAGGGAACAGGGAAGGCTTCTCCTGGCAACACCCTCAGCCCCCATGGCTAGGGTCAGCCTTTCGGGCTGCTCCTGTGCCTCTCGGGCCCCTCCCTTTCCACCAGCCCGAAAAGAGATGGGCGGCGCCAGAGCCCAGGAGAGGCCGGGGCTGAGGCAGCTGGGGCTTGACTGGCCGCCAGCCCCCTGCCCAGGCCTCGAGGCAGGAGTGGAATAGCGGCCGGGCAGCCCCTCCCAGGCTGCTGTCTGCTTTCCTTTGCCCCCTTGGCAAGTGGGGGAGAGGAAAAAGGAATAATTAAACCCAAACGTCCTGGTAACTTTTTCCTGGAACGCGAGGATGCAGGGCGGGAGGCTCTGGTCCCTGGAATGGCGGGTCAGACTGTCTGTCGACCCCCGCCTCCCTCCCCACTGCGGCCCCACCCTGCCTTGGTGGTCATCAGGCCCTCCTCAGCCTCTCGCCTGGCACCCGGCCTCCCCCAGCCCTCCCCGCTGTTCCCAGGACTGTGTCCTGACTCCGTAGCCCGACTCCCACAGCCCTACAGCATCTGGTCGCCGTGAGTGGCCTGTGTGCCAGCATCCCTACCTAGCTGTCCCAACCAGATCCAGGGAATTGCCCTTGACTTTTCTTGGAATGAGGTGAAGAATGGCCCCCAGAATCTATGTCCACCAGAACCTGTGAACGTGGCCTTATTTGCAGACGTAAGGATTGCAGGGGAGGATGTCGAGCTGAGCTCATCTGGGTTCCCTGGGTGGGCCCCGCTCCCATGACAGGTGTGCTTTTGAGAGACAGAAGACAGAAGACGAGACAGAGGAAGACACGCAGGGGAGACGGCCACGTGCAGCCACAAGCCCAGGAACACCTGGAGCCCTCTGAAGCTGAGAGAGGCAGGAAGGATCCCATCCTAGGCCTCCGGAGGGAGCGCGGCCCCCTAACATCTAGATTGCAGACTTCTGGCGTCTGCAACTGAGAGAGTTTATTTCTGTTGTTTGAAGCCACCCAGTTTGTGGCACTCAGTGATGGCAGCCCCAGGACATGCATGCACTTCTCTTCCCCACTTTCCTGTGCCCCCAGCCCTTCCATGCTGCTTCCTGCCCCTGTCACCTCCTAACTGCACCCATCGTTGGGCCAGCTCTCCCCACCACTGCTGTCCTCCATCCAGGCCCGTGGCACTTCCCAGGTGAGCTTCCTGGGCGCCGGCAGGGCAGGCCTAGGCATGGGAGGGCAAGGGGGATTCTGCTGGGTGGGAGAGACAGAAGGAATGCCTTGCAAGCTTGCAGGCAATATCTTGGAAGAGTCTGTGGTGACTGAGGGCCCAGGCTAACCGAAGCAGGGAGGGAGGTGACCCCAGTGACCCACCGAAGACCAGGCCCAAGGAACAAGTCCTCCCCTGGAGCCCCCTGCCTCCCGGCCCTCTCTGGGGCTCCGTGGCTCAGCATCGCCCTCTCCGCCTTCCCCACCTGCCTCCCGGCCCTCTCTGGGGCTCCGTGGCTCAGCATCGCCCTCTCCGCCTTCCCCACCTGCCTCCCGAGGCTGCTCTGGACCATCCTTGCTCTCTGCCTCCGAATGCCCACTGGGGCGAAGCTCTGGGGCTGCCACTCACGGGAGATGGATCCAGGCTTGGGGTGCCAGCCGGTGCTCCTGAAGCCGGTTGTGGCTGAGCACCAGCACGCTGAGGCTGTGGATGTGGCTCAGTGTGCCCTCCACCACCTCCTCGATAAGGTTGGTGCCCAGGTGCAGCTCCTAGGGTCGGGGTCAGGGGTCGGGGTGAGGGGCCCACCTGCCAGTTGTTGGCCACCTGGTCAGGCTCCAACTCTGACTGTTCCCATTCTCTGCCAGCACTGTCCCCTTCTACCCAGCCATGTCTGTGCAACTCAGGTGCCAGTCTCTGCCACTCTCAGGCCCATGGCAGGGGTGGATTTTCAGGGGACTGTGTGGTCCAGAGAGAAGGTATGGGCCTTACTCAGAGACCCCAGAGGATGCAGAGCCACCCAGGAGGTCCCACTGTGGGCTTCTGGAAGGTTAGGTCAAGCTGAGGAGAGGCCTGAAGCCTCGTGAGTTTCAGCGCACAGATTCCCCTATGGGCTGCTGCACGCCCCCTCAGCAGAAGCAGAGGCAGGGTTGTCTGACGGTAACAATGTTGCTTCCCCATCCTGGGGACTCCAGCTCACCTGCAGGGAGGCCGGCAGGCCGCGTGGGATGGTCCGCAGCCGGTTCCGGTCCAGCCTCAGATAGAGCAGGCTGCAGAGGGGCTGGAAGGCCAGGGGGGAGATGTCCCTGTCACGCAGCTGGTTCCCTTCCACCTCCAGCGTCAGCAGCTGGCTGAGCCCTGCAGGCGGGCAGAGGGGTGCGGTGAGCCATTGCAGAGCTCCTCGAGGTAGCTCCAGAACCCCTGCCTGCCCCTAGAGGTCAGGGCCCCTTACCCAGGTTGGCAGTCTCCTCTGCGTTCCAGCCAGGCTGCCCTGGGCACTCTCCCGAGTGTGCCTCCTGGAGGGCAGACCCACCCCTTGCCAACCCCTGTTCTGGGGGAGGGGGCACCTGCCCAGGCCTGGCCCCCTCGGTCCCTGCCCCCGGAACTCGCCCGCACCACGGAAGCTGCTGCGTTGCAGGCCCTGCAGGAGGTTGTCGCTGAGTTTGAGCTCCTGCAGGGGGGCAGGTAGGCCCGGGACTGTGGTCAGCGAGTTCCCATCCAGGTTCAGCCGCTTCAGCTGCATCAGATTCTGGGGGGTTGTGGGGAATAGGTGGGCTGGGGTTGGGGGCCTGCTGGTCGGGGCACAGGCCTTCCTGGGCATGGCTTTGGGCCCATCCTGACCAAGGGCACTCTGTTGGTGGCATCACGGCTTCCTAGTTCCCACTGAATTCAGGCCTGTCTGGGAAGGTTTCTGTTCGCTCCTATACAGGGCCTGCAGGCCTGCACTGCTCCCGCTACTCCCAGTGATGGAACACGTCACACCAAATTGTGGAAACCCACCATGCTGGGTGCTCTCTGCAGTGCCTCCTCCAGGCCTTACCCCCTAAGCAGCTCCACCCTGCAGTGAATGGATGCCTTGGGTCATGTGGGACCTGCCAGCCCCAGCCCCAGCCCCGGCCCCCCGGAAGCAGGTGAATGGGCCACAGCATACCTTGAAGGCATGGGGGTGCAGGCCTCGGGGGTCCAGCTTGTTCTTGCTGAGATCCAGCCACTCCAGGTTGGGCAGCCCCAGGAACGCGTGGGCTGGGATCTTGGCAATTTCATTCTCTGTGCGCACACGGGGCAGCCATATTCTCTGCCCCCCTGCCCGCTGCCACTCTGTACCTCCCACACCAGACAGGGCTGCTCAGGGGAGCCAGGGTGGGAGCCCAGGTCTCGGCCTTCTCATCCCTGCCGCAGGGGTGGGTGTGGGGGGAGGAGGCCACCCACCTGCCAGGTAGAGTGTGGTCAAACCAGGGTCGGTCAGGGCAGGGACATGCTTCATCTTGACATTGCCACAGGCGATGACTACCTGGGCCAGGAGGCATGAGGCCGGCAGAGAGGGCATGGCCTGCTGGGTGGTGCCCAGGTCTGCGTGCCTGTGCCTGTGCCCATGTGTGCTTCCTGGTCTTTTCCACCCACGGCCCGGGGTCTTGGAGGTGTTGCCGCTGCCATCCCGGCCTCGGCTGTGGTCCTTCTGGGGGCGCAGGATCCTCGGCCCAGGATGATGGGAGGTCCCTGGAGGAAGAGAGACAGCCCCCGCTGGGTCACAAGCAACAGGGGCCTACTGAGGAACAGGGGCTTGCCTGAGGCTCCCAGGGCCTGCCAGTGACTCAGCCAGCCTGGGCTGGAGCGACGGGTTACTGGGACCCCTCCCCTTGGCACCAAGGGCAAAGGCCCAAATGGGGGCTCTGAGGCTGGGGAGGGGACGTGACTTTGGAGGGCTTCCCTCCCACCCCGCACACGAGGGCACTTGGCTTGGAAACACTGGGAACGGGGCAGTGTCTGGGTAGCCAAACTCATGCGTGGTCCTGTCAGCCCCAGCAGGCCCCAGGCCCCACCTGAAGGCCGCCTGTCCTGGCCAGTTCTCACCTTTGGGGGGCCTCCTGGGTTTCAGGCTCCTTCCCTTGTCTTCCCGGCCTCCTGTCCTCTGGCCCTGGTCCTCCTCGGTGACTGCTGCCCCCTCTTGAGCTCGAGGGTCCCTGCCGGCCTGCCAGGGCCTGAGCTTCAAGGCCCCGGGCTTCCTTGCCCCAGCCCTCGTGGCAGCTGTGGCCTGGGGCTGAGCCCACTCAGTGACCAGGCCCTTGTTGTGACCCTGCTCCTGCTCCGAGGTCACTGGGGGTGACTCCTTCCTCAGGGCCAGCCCTGGCCTGGGGGGCGCTTTCCAGCCAGTGGAGTGGGACTGGGTGGGGGTTCCTTGAGCTCCCTGCTTCGGGGTGGGCTGAGACCGCAGCTGGTCCAGCTTCCCGGCCTCAGGCTTGTCTGGGTGGCCAATGCCAGGGATGGGCTGCAACTGACCTGCGGAAGGAGCCAGTGTGGGCTGGGGGCCTTGCCTCCTTTCCCCAAGGGGCTGTCAGCTGCTAGCCAGCCCATCGCCCTTCCTCTTTACCCAGGCCTCCCCCCGACTTTCCCTTACCTCCTGAGGAGCACTGGGGAGAGAACAGTGTGTCCCCACCGTCACCAGCAGGCCAGCAGCCCCTGGGGCCAGTAACCCAGACTGCCTCTCAGAACTTACACAGCTTCTCACTGCGGGGGGGTGTGGGGGGGGGCACTCTAGGCCCATTAGGGCTAAGGGGCTGGGCTTATAGGTTGGGCCCAGGGGCTGGACCGGTGGTTGGGCCCAGGGGAGGTTCAGCAGCCCTGCGTAGAAAGCCTTGGGCTGCTCAAGGGACTTTGGGTCCCACCTCCCCTCACTTCCCCAGTGTGTCCCAAGGGCGGTGGGGGGAGGGCGGTAGGGCATTTTCCCAGCATCCCCTTTGCCCCATACCCATTGGTGAGCAAGGACCTCACACGTGCTTCCTGGGGACAGCTTCTGGGGAGATGAAGGGGTCGCTGCTACCTGGCACAATTTGCTTTTAGAGTTGAAAGCCCCAGAGTCTGCTACAGGGGGTTTGTTGGGGATTAGGCAAGCCCGGGGGCCACCTCAAGGGGTCTGTCGGCCACTTTGGAGGAATGTTGATAACCCCAATGCCTCCCCTCCTCTATGGAGCAGCTCCTCCTTAACCAGGGCCAACCATGGGGGACACTGCTCTGTCTGCAGGGGTGGGGGCCAGACCCACCCACCTGGCCCCTCCTGCCCTACCCCCAAGCCTGGGGCAGGGCCACCAAGTGTGGCTACAACCACTGGCCTATAAGACAAAGGCCACACTGGTAGCCCATGTCCTCAGGCCCCTCGAGCCCCTCTCTACCAGCGACCCCACTTCACCCCCAAGCCCTATACTTCCAGCCTCCTGAGATTCTTCCTGTCTCACTAGGCATTGGGGCAGCCAGAGCAACTCCTCCCCAGCACACCCCGACCCGCTCTCAGCCTCACTGCAGCGCCCGCTCCTAGGAAGGCCTTTTCCCTCCCTCGCCCCTAGAGCCTGCATGCACCCCTCGCCCTCCAGGGAGGGCTCTCTCAGGGCCACGGGCCCTTTGCAGCCCTGCCTGAGTACCCAAAGTGGGCCTGAGGTGGGCAGCCTGCGGCAGTCTTCTTCCTGCTGGTGCCAGCTACTCACCGTTGGGGGCCCCTGGTGGGCTGGGCAGCAGCTGCAGGGTAGCCAAGCCCATGGGGGTTGGTGGGGCCCCTCCTGAGCAGCACCCCGCCCACAGTGCCAGGATGGGGAGCAGCACACTCCTCTTGGCCGCCATGGAAGGAAGGAGAGCTGGGAGAGGCACGGTGGTGGCCACGGCAGGACGATGGCGGACGGCGCAAGTTGGTTTTCCTCCCTGAGCTCCTGGCCCTGGCTGCGGCACTTGGAGCCTTCCCTGCCCACCCCAGCCCTTCCCTGGGAAGGCCCCCCTTCTGTCGAGCAAACGCCTCCCCAGATCTTGCCCCCAACTCCCCACAATGTGCGCTGCTCCCACCTGAAGAGAAAGACAGATTTGCCCTTTCCTCAGACCGGGCGGTCCTGCCCTTTCGCTGTGAGGCCCGCATTGAATCTCCGCTGGCTCTGGCCCAGTGGCCTCCATGAATGGGGCTTCTGTCTCACACGTGGCAGGCCTGAGAGGCCCACCACAGACAGGGTCGGCCACCGCAGGCGCTGGGCCCTGCATCCATGGCTGTGAAAGGAGAGGGGGTGGGTGCCAAGGCCATGGGCTTCTGCCATGGGCAGCAGTGTGGAGGCCTCCGGGTTCCAGAGGAAATAGAATTTGTGGGCACAGCCCAGGCGGGGAGGGTATGCCTCCCGTGCCTGAGACCCCAGCGCTGCTTGGGCATGGGTGTGCCTCGGGCTGGGCTGGCTCCTGGTTCCTCTGCTTGCCCTCCAGGTCTCTACCTCCTCCTCTGTAAAATGGGGTAGGGGGCAGAGTTGACGTTCTGTGGCTGTCCTGACTCTCTACATAGGAGCATGGGTGTTCCAGGCACTGCCTGGGTGAAGCCATGTCACGGGTTCCCCCCAGACTTCTTGGCCAACAGTCTGGGGTCTCTGATGTGCCTAAGCTGCACGCATGCTCTTGGTCAGAGGGGCACCTGTGGGTCAGGATGACATGAGGTGGAAAATAGGCTGGGCTTGATGAGGGGACTGCTGGGTGGGGCCGGAGGGGCGTGTGGTGGAGTGAGGGGCAAACAAGGGTGTGTCTGGCTCCAGTTCCTAGAGCCCACCACCCTCAGAGGGCTGCCGGAAGTCCCTGCTCCAACCGGGGTGTCCCTGCAGCCCCAACCCCGGGTTCTGCTGTGGGAGCCAGGGTTTGCGGGGGCAGGCAGACGGGGGCTGGCAGAGAGGACTGATCTCACCGCTGGCTCGGCTCTTCAGGGCCAGTATTGAGGAAGCTTTTCCTACAGCCCTGTCCAGCGTTGACTTAGGTTTGGAAGCGATCTTAAGAAATGAGTTAATTGTGGGCAAGGCTTGGGTGGAGGGGAGAAGGGAAGCAGTGGAGGAGGGGCAGGGGCCGGCAAGGGCCATCAGGCAGGAGTCTCCATCCTGGGGCAATGGGGCAATGTGTGAGATCCAGAGGGGTGCAGGGCTGGTCAAGGTGGGGAGGAGGCCTGGCAGCTGGGTCTTCACTGGGCTCCTTGAGGAGCTGCCACTCCAGCTAACAGTCCCGTAGGAGCCACACGGGGTCCTCTGCTATATGCAGGGCACCCTCGCCGTCCAGGGCTCTGGTGTCTGACCTGAATTTGGACCCTGTCACGTATAGACCAGAGACAGGGACCATCTGGGGAGTCAGCAAATGCCTCTGGAGTCAGGGATGAGGCCACTATCTCCTTGTGCGTCCTGTGGGTGACACAGGATGGTTGTGGGCCAGTGTTCTGCCTGGGGGCAGCTGCCAAAGCTGGGACAGGGTAGCACTGGGGCACGGCAGACTTGAAGTATGCCCCCTGAGACTAAGTGAAGCTTGCCCCAGGATCCTGCAAGACAGAGCACAGTCGACCCCCCGTTTTACAGAGAAGGAACAGAGAAGGAGTGGGGCTCACCCAAGTCTCGACACCAGAGGCCAGTCCTCCTGCCTCCTGGTCCAGGCATCGCCTGAGAAACGGGGTAGGTCCCTGCCTGAGGTGAGCCTAGCACCTGGGGTCGGGAGACTGGACGGTGATGGGAACCCTGGCTCCGCCCCTCCCCCTGCCTGGGGATGGATTCTGGAATCCTGGCCCCCTACCCATTTCCCCTGTTTGCGCCGCTCCCCAGGCGCTGACTAAACATCCTGCCATCTGGTTCCCATTAGCTGGGCTGGGGGTGGGGGAAGCCTGCTCCCAGGTTTCTCTGGCACAGCCAGCCTGGAGGAGGGAGGGACTCCGCTCCTACCCACCTAGGCAGGAAGGGGTGAGGCCTGGGGTGCTCTCAGTTCCCAGCTCCCATGGAGGCCTGGCCTCGCTGCCCTTCCCCTGGTTGGGAGCCTGGTGGCTGACCTGGGTGGGCCCCTGGGGAGTGGTACTCCTGCTGCCCACTCTGTCCAGTCCCAGGGCACCCGGCCATTGTGGGGACCTTGAAGGAACCCCCGTGTGGCAGAGCCAGCCTTCAGTGGCTCAGCAGAGCCAGAGGCCCCCCGGCAAGTTTCTGCCTTGCCCTTCCCCCCGCCCAAGAGCTCACTGATGGACTTGTGCTGAGACAGGCAGGCCCCAAGCCAACAGTAATCCTGAGCCCGGTGTCTGGAGCAGAGGGTGGGAGGGCTGTTGGGATTTTCCAGGAACCAGGGATGCAGCCCGAGGGTTGCTGGAAAGAGCTTTGGGCTCCCAGTTCTGCCGTGGACGGACTGGCCATGTGATGTCAGGAACAAGCTTCCCTTCTCAGTGCCCCAGTCTCCTCATCTCAGTATGGTGGAAACAGGCTCCTTAGAAACTTCTAGAATCGGAGAGTCAGAGGGGCCTAGAGAAGCTGGATTACATGATCAAGGTCGCTTCTAGTTGTACAATCCCAGGATTCTAAGGTCAAGGAAGGGACTCCTGTCCCTTTTCCTCCTCCCCCTTCCCTTCCATGTAGCCCACTCTTCACACACTCATGCACACACATCCCCTCTACAAGCTGGGACTCAGATTGGTAGCCTGGAGGATGCCAAAGCAATGCTGTTTATCCCTCAAGGCTGTCATCAACGAGGACTGGAGAGTGGATTCTTTGCTCACTGACAGGGGATCAGGTGAGGACTGTGAGAAAGTGACATTTGGGCAGCGGCGTGAGTGAAGAGGCCATGGCCATGCAAAAAGCCGCAGAAAGAGCCCTCCGAAAAAGAGGGGTGGCCAGTGCAAAGGCCCCAGGTGGGAAAGGGTTGGGCCCAATTTGAGCATTGGCAATGACAGCAACGTGGTGGAGCAGGCTCAGTGAGCCCTGGGAAGGTGTCTGTGGGGGTGGGCTGGCTTGCCTTTGTCCTTGAAAGAATCAGGGAGCCACCTCGGACTGCTAAGCAGAGGAGTCACAGGATCCAGCCCTCTCAGGCTGTGGGGTGGAGCACGAGCAGATGTACTGGGGGCACAAGGGTAGGAGGTGGGAGCCAGCGTGCAGCAGCTGAGCCCGCCAGGGGCCAGGTGATAGTGGCTGGCCCAGGGTGGAGGCGGGGTTGCGAGGAGGAGTGGGTGGGGTCAGGAGCATGTGGGCCTCAGGGTCAAGGTCTGGGGGCTGTTCCTGCTCTCCTGCTCTCTGCAGGAGCACCTACTACGTGCCTGTCCTTTTCCCAGGGCCCAGGGCAGCCAGAGACACAGCCTTGGGGTGACCCCCAGAGAAAGGGAACAGGCCCATTCTTGAGCTTTCCACATGTTGTCTGAGTGAAAACGACAGCACTGTGTGGCACATGGGTGGGATTCTCTGGGGACATGCTCCTGCAGCTATCTTATATGTCAGTAACAATCTGGGGCCTTTCCCCCTTAAAGCTTGGAGAAGAAAAAAGCCCCACTTTCCATGCCCTCTTCCTGTTGCCCGCAACTCTTCCCTAGAGGAAACCCATCTTATTTTAATGCCACTGAAACCTCAGAGGATCTGGTCCCAATTAAATGACTTTTCTTGCAGATGCTTTGGTGAGCACTAAATGCTTGTGACCTAGCGATCCTGAGCGAGATGGCCTGCTAGGGGGTGGAGGTGGAGAAGAAAAAGGAGGGAAGGGGAACACAGGACCCCAAATGGGACAAGGGTGGCTGCGGATGGGGTGGAGGGTGCCAGTGGAGGGGGACTACAGAGGTGGCACGCAGCAGGGACCGGCCCATAGGGAGCAGGGCCGTGGTCGGGATGGGGGCAGAGTAGGGGCCAGTTTCCCACCCTCCTTGCCCAAGTGAAATTCGAGCTCATTCCCGCCCATAGCGTGGCTTCGCTGGACTCCGTGTGAAAGCGGCCCCGCCCCACCCCCTCCGGTGGGCTTCGAGGATCTCGGCAGGGAACGGAGGTTGGGCAGAAGCTGGAGCTCAGGCCCGGCCGGGGAGCTGGGGCAAAGCAAGAAGGCGAGGCGGGCGCCCCCTCCCCCGGCCGGCCCTCCGAGCGGGCACGTTCGTGTTCCCGTCCTGGCGCCCTCGCCTCCCGCTCCAGACGCATGTGACTCAGCCCCGCCGGCCTTGCCAAGCCGTCTAGACCCGAGCGTCTCCCCGCGGAGGGGGCGATCCCGCCCGCCGCCGTTTCCTTTGCCGCCGCCTGGGCGGCTGCGCCCCGCGCACGTGCAGCAGCGCTCGCCCCCGCCCGCCACCTCCCGCGAGCCGCGTGCACGCGCAGCCGCTCGCCCATCCCGCGCCCGCGCCCCCGCCCCCGCCTCGCCCATTGCGTCCACTGCAAACAGGCAGTTCGAGGGCAGAAGCGGGAAACCCAAAGGTCCCCAGGGCCCCAGACCACCCCTCCCATTTTTGGGGCCCGGGGCAGGACGACAAAGATGGACCGCTGGGCCACTGCCTCCCTGCCAGCCAGACTCTGTCCACACCCCCTACAACTGCCTCTGGCCTCAGAGCAAGAGTCGCCCTGGGTCGCAGGCCCCGCCCTCTTGCAGGAGCCTGTGGCCTGGGGGACAGGGCGGGGTAGGTGATGGTAGCACCTCGAGGCCCACAGGAGGCGATGGTGATGGCGATGGTGGTACCATGCCGACTGCGCTGCGGGATGTGCTCTTGCAGGAGCTGGTGGCCTAGGGGCAGGATGGGGCAGGTGAGGGCCCCTCAACTGCAGGAGGTGAGGGTGGGGCCCTAAAGCAGGAGGCCCAGCATAGGGACTAGAAGTGACAGGAAGAGGAAGCCAAGGTCCCAAGGCAGCCTTTCCATTCTCATATGCCAGTAGACTCCAAAGATGAACACAGAGGCCTAGGAGGAGAATGTTCTAGAGTCGAGTCTTCAGGCAGCTCCCAGGTTGACAGTGTGGTCCCTCCAGAGCTAGGGCCACAGGCCGCAGGGCTCCCCCAAGCTTACAGCCACTTCCTTGTCTCATTTGCAAGCCCCCACCCCTGTTTTCATGTTCTCCACGCCTTCCCCCATCTGCGAGGATAGGGCTGGGTTTCAGGTGGGCTCCTGGCTGGCGCAGATGGCGTGGGCTGCCCGCAAGACCTGGGTACTGAGCCTGCATGCCAGGATGCAGGGTGGATAGGTGACCAACAGCTCAGCTTGGCAGCTTAGCAGCAGAGAGGTCCCAGGAAGACAGGGAGGAGATGAGGAGAAGGAAGAGGGAGAGGAGAACAGGAGGGGGAGGGAGGGGAGGGGAGGCAGAGGCAGCCCCCTGGCTTTGCCTTGCCTGCCGAGAGCCTCACACTCCGACCGTCCCGAGCCTGACCTCATTACTCTGTCGCATTTCTCCCTCAAACCCAATGCTAGGGCTCGCCACTTGCTTTTCCTGTGGGTGTGATCAGCTTCTCATCTTAGACCTGAACTCTCCCCCAAAACATCACACACGCACACACACACACACACACACACGCACACACTTGCCTTGTCTTCAACAGCTTGCATTTGGTGCTCTCCACCCTTACTGAGGAACTGTAGCGGCCAGGGGTGGGGGGTGATGGAGGACACTTCAGTCCCTCAAAGGCTCCTCCCCAGGTTCCCTGGTTCAGGGTTGGGAGTCGAAGTGGCCCCATGGAGCAAGGCCTTCTAGGGCTTTAGCTCTGACAGCATTCCAGGGCCTAGGCGCCCCCAGCTGGGGTGGCTCCCCCCTCAGGTCTAACTCCAGCCCCTGCCAGAAGCAGACCCGCCTCTGCAGAGGGAACCTGGGTCCCCCTTAGTGGTGGTGGCCCAGGAGACATCCCCCAAAGACATCAGCTTCCTTTGATTCGCGGTGTCTTTGGGGGATGGGGGGGGGGGTCCCTGGTTGATTCCCGCTGCACCCTGGGGTCTGCCCTAAAGGTCATATGAAGAGCAGGGCCCAGATGCTCTGAGGACTTTTTCAATACCTTCCACAGGTCAGGGAGGCTGCCCACTTGGTGAGCTCAACTGCTTGGCCATATATCTCTGGGCCCACCACACAAACTGAGAGGTCTCAAATGCCACCAGCACCCGCCAGCCCATCTCTGGCACAGCGGCCAGTGCCTGTCAACCAGTCTCATTTTCCAACCTGTTTTCCAAGCACTGACACAGCTGAGGCCCTGCTGGGACGCATGGCCAACTTTCCTCTATGACCAGGAACCCCCAGCTTCCCCGCCACATCCACAGCTTCCCCCCAACATCCCTCCTCCAGGTCAATGGGTCCTTCAGCCACATTTTTGGCTCCTGACCCACCCAGGCCTCCCTCACAGAACCCGGGGTCTCTGGGCTGGAATGCCCCTTAGAGATGTGCCCCCTCCCTCCCCTATGGTAGGACTCAACCCTCCACATCCCCGCCCACCCACCTCCCTGGGCTTGTAGACCTCCTAGGACCGGGAGCTCCCTTCCTCTCCTGGCAGCCAGCTGGTGTTCAGACAGTGCTTTCTGGGAGGAGTGCTTTCTTGCATTGAGCTTGAGTCCACATTTCCAGAAGCTTCTACCACTGGGCCCCTTCTTTCCCCCTTCCTGAGAGGCCCAGCAGCCTCTCTGTTCCCTTCCCAGCCTCCAGCTTTTCCGGAGGAACATGCCTGGGAGGTGCTATGATTCCGGTAGCAGGTGGTGGGTGGCAGGTGGTGGGTGGCAGGTGGTGGGTGGTGGGGTGGCGTGGGCAGGGAAGCTGCAGCCTGCTGCTGAGTCTTCAGCGACCATCTCCATGGGCTGAGGGCGGCCAACAGGTTCACCATGCAGGGGGATGGCCTCCATAACCTCTCAAGATGATCTTCGCCTCTCAAGGCCCTGCCAGTTCCTCAGGGTCCCATAGACTGAACTGCTGCGGTTGGGGAGGCCCGTTTAGAACACTGGCTCCATGGAGCTGGGTGGAGGAGGGAGATTTTCTTGCAGAGTACACAGGAGCTGGTTTCTTCCCGGTCCTCAGGGGCAGAGGATATGGGGAGGGTTGGGGGAGGCTGCCTCACTGCCGTGGTTTCTTCCGCCAAATTCCCCAGTCCTAGGAAAGATCCACAGAAAAACCCACAAGAATTTGAATGTCTGAGCTGGGGCTGTGATTGAAATGAAATTTTCTAAAAAGAAAGAAAGAAAAACAAAAACAAAAAAGAGGGGAAAAAAAGCTCAAAAAAAAAAAAAAAAAAAATCCCAAAGCCCCTGACAGCCCTCAGCTACCAGAAGGGCCTGAGGCAGCAGCCACGTGGAAGGGTAGAGAGCGAGCGACCTTGAGGCACTTCACTGGGTCTGTGTCGGGGCCTTCCAGGCTGAGGTTCCTTCCTGTGACCCCCGGACTCCTGCCCGCTCCCTCCTCCCAGGACAGAGTGAAGTCCCCTCCTGTCACTTGGATGACTGCAGTTGCCTCCCAGCAGGTCCCTGGGTCTCCCTGACTCTAGACTTGCCCCCTGATCCCACCCTCCAGGAGATGGCAGGGTAGGGCACAGAGGAGGGCACAGTGGCAGCTGCCTGCTGCTGTCTCCTGGCTACTGGGCACAAGCCACCCTCCAACTCCTTCCTGTCTTACCCAATCAGCAGGTCCCAGGGTAAAGGGCATTCAGTGAACCGGGGGCTTTGCAGGTCTGGGGGGAGGAGGGACTGACATATTTCACTACAGACGCATTGAGTTTGAGGGGCCTGAGGAATGTAGAAAAATGTGTTAAGCAGACAGGATAGGAAGGAGCCACAGGTAGCCCCAGGAGCCGTGAGGGGAGCAGGGCCCAGCATGTATCATAATAGTGTGCATTTACGTGGTGCTTCGCATGCGCCGGGCACTGTTCTAGGGATTCCATAGGAATTATTACCGCCTGCCATCCTCATTAGCAACCCAGTGAGTAAGGTGCTCTCATTAGCTCCGTTAGGTGAGGGCAAAGAGGCACAGACAGGTTAGGTAACTGCTTCAAAGGCACACAGCTGGTGAGTGACAAGAAATTTCCCTCTAACTATAGCGTGAGCATGGTGAAGAGAAGACGGAGCCCCGCGCTGGGAGAGGAACGCTTCGGTCCCAGTTCCATTCTGCACCCAAGGCTCCCCTCGGTCCTCCTGGGAACCAGGGTCCCCCTTAGTGGTGGTGGCCCGGGAGAACCCGACCAAGGCAGGAGCGCCCCCTCCTGGAAGAGCCTCGCTTCGACGCGTCATCATTCCCGGCTGGCAGCAGGGGCGACGCCAGCAAGGCCAGCGACTCAGACCCAGCTTGGCCTGTTCGTCCCGCCCCTTCCCGGTGTCCGCCCCGCCCTCTTCCCGGTGTCCGCCCCGCCCCCTTCCCTGTGTCCGCCCCGCCCCCTTCCCTGGGTCCGCCCCGTCCGCTTCACTGTGGTCCTGCCTCTGGGTGGTGCCGGGGCGGGGGTGGGAGCCCGGGGCCCGCGCAGGCGGAGCCACCGCCCAATGGGAAGGGTCGGTGGGGAAGAGGGTGGGCGCAGGCGGGTGGGCGGGAAGAACGCTGGAGCTTGATTGGCGGTCTTGCCGGCCAGTGAGGCCAGGGCGTGGGAGGGGCGTGGCTCGGAGCGCGAAACATGGCGGGGCAGGACGGTGGCTGCGGCTGCGGCCGCGGCGGCGAAGACTACTCAGAGGACGAGGGCGACAGCAGCGTGTTCAGGGCGGCTGTGGAGGTGTTCGGGAAGCTGAAGGTGCTGCTGGCCCAGAAAGCCACTCCAGGGCGGGGGACCGGGGAGGGCCCTGCCCGAGGCCCGGGAGGGCTTGCTGCGGAAGTCCGCGGCGCCACGCGGCCACCGTCGCCGGTTCCGGCTGCGCCCTGTTCACCCGAAGCAGGGGGTGCTTGTGGATCGTTCGTCTTTGCTCTTTGGGGTGCCCCAGGCCTTCGCTCTTGCTGTCTCCACGGCCCGTGCCTGGTAGTTGGGGCCAGCACCGCCTGTGGAACTGCAGTACCCGCGCTGGGCGCTCGGAGCAAGTGCAGACACAGAGGACGCAGGCCTGGCCTTAGGGATCTTTCGGGGTCTGGGGGGACAGATGGGCAGAGCCTCGTGCCACTCTGTCAAGTCAGCGAGACTAGGGCTTGGTGTCAGTTGGTGTCAGGTGCCAGGAGTGATAGCCTCCAGCAGCCCTCTACAGCCCCACAGGACAGAGCCCTCACTGCAGCAGTGGGGAAAGCTGGCCCACGAGGTCAGGGAGCTGTCCCAGGTCCCCTCGGCCCGCTCGCTCCTCCCCCCAGCCACTTCCCCATCCTGTCCACGACTGGCTCAGTGGTCCCTCTCCATCTCCCCTTTCCCTCAGTCCCTAAACCTAGGACTCTCTCTTAAGTCTTAGTCTCAGGCGTTGCTCCTAGGTCCTGCTGCCACAAGAGCCCAGAGTGGGAGTACTTGAAAGAGGTGGGGTCTGCATGCCGCGGGAGATGTGGGGTTAAGAATGGGGGGACTTGAACTCTTGGCAAGATGGCAGGACGCGGGTAAAGGAAAGGGTCCTGGGAGCTTGCAGATCTACACTGAGGGCTGGGCGCGGTGGCCCACGCCTGTAATCCCACCAATTTGGGAGGCCGAGGTGGGCAGATCACCTGAGATCAGGAGTTTGACACCAGCCTGGCCAACATGGTGAAACTCCGTCTCTATTAAAAATACAAAAATTGTCCGGGCGTGGTGGCGCATGCCTGTAATCCCCCAGCTACCCTGGGAGCTGAGGCAGGAGAATCGCTGGAACCCAGGAGGTGGAGGCTGCAGTGAGCCGAGATCATGCCACTGCACTCCATCCAGGCTGGGCGACAGAGTGAGACTCCGTCTCAAAAATAAATAAATAAATAAATAAAATGAAATGATGTACACTAGGACTTTCAGTGAATGTTGCTTTCCTTTTCCTTGCTTAGGACCTAAACTGCCCCTTCCTCGAGGGTCTGTATATCACAGAGCCAAAGACAATTCAGGAACTGCTGTGCAGCCCCTCAAAGTACCGCTTGGAGATCCTCGAGTGGATGTATACCCGGTAATGCGTCAGTTTCTTCCTCTTCCCACCTGGGGTGTGCGTGGGCGCCACCCAGCCCCACCTGGGGAAGATGGGGTTTGTGGTTACTGTGAGTAGCTGTCTTCCCAGAGGGCTCCACCCCCTAGCCTGGACCCCCGTGAGAACAGCTGTGTAGGTAAGGAGTACTGGTGACAGGCATGATCAAACTGGGGGCAAAGTGGCCCCTGGCGGTGCTGGGCTAGTCCAGCCACCCCTTTGCTGCAGTGCTGAACTTGGCCTCAGCGTTTGCCTTGCCTTACGAGTTTGGAGGTTCAGGACTGGCAGGCACCTGAGGAATGCTCCATTCCAGTCCTTTCATTCTCAGACCCGGAAGCCAAGGGTCAGGCTGGAGTCATGAACTGTCTCTCGTCTCCCAGTGGAGGAGTGATAAGCAGGGCCAGGGGTGGGCTCCTGGCTGGGTCTCAGCTGGCCAAGTGGTCCTCATGCAGTGTCACCTCTTGTCAGCTTCTGTGCCGTGACCCGTTTCCCAGTCCTCTCGTGCCTTTGGGCCAAGGTGTAGCATGGTGTGTGCCTGACACCCTACGAAGCCCATGGTGACAGGGTGGCTTCCTTGAGTGATGGCGGAGGAAATGATCCAGAGCGTCCCATGCCCAGGGCAGACATCGTTCCCCTGGTGACGTAGTCCCTGAGCTGAGGGTCTGTCTCACTGCCTCACAGCTGTGAGTGGAGAAGGCTTGGCCCGCCTCCCCCAGAGCACAGGCTCCTGTGGGATTGGGTGCGCCCAGGCCGTGCTCAGGAACAGCTGTGGCCTGTTGGTACAGGAGCCTCTCGAGAGTCCAGGCCTGGGCCTCCCCCTCCTCAGCCTGCAGCCTGCCTACCCCTGCTGCTTGAGGAAGGGGCCTGGGCGGGAGTCTGGCAGTAGAGCAGTGGGGTGCCAACCTGTGTCCAGCCGGTCTGGCCCGCCAGGACGAGGGACAGCAGGACACCCAGCTGGATACAGGCCCCCAGAGGAAGGAGGAGGCGTTTTTGTGTTTGAACCCTTGCCGTTCCAGAGACGTCTCCTGCCTCTGCCTTCTAGGCCCTTCCTCAGGCCTCTCCCCAGGGCTCAGCACACCAGCTCCTCGCTTCATAACCTTTTGCTCTTGCTCACATTGTTCCCCCTCCTGGAAATGCCCTTCTAGTCTCTGCATGTCGTACGTACTCCTATACAGCCCATAAAGACCCAACTCACACGTCCCGTCTCCTTCTAAAATGTTTCCTGTTCCCAGGGCAGAATGTATTCCGCTTCCCTCTGGATGCCCACAGCCTTTTGAGCACACCCTGCCCCTGCTGGAGCCCTCAACCTGTGGGTGCACTCTTGGCCTGCTGCCATTTCTGGCTCTTTAGTATGGGAGCCACAGCATGGTGTGGCCATGTAGTCGGGGGGTTCTCCAGGCTGCACCTGTGTGCCATTCCACGTGCTGCAGGCGTGACTGGGTGTCCTCAGGAGCTGGGTATTTAGTGGGTACAAGTCCTGGGGTTCGGCAGAAATGCAGCACGGCACTGCAGTCTGAGCTGGGTGCCATGGATGTTGGCAGGGAGGAGGTGGCATTTGATCTGGGAGGGGGGACGGTAACAGCGGGGTGCTTGTTTGGACAGGAGCAGGGAGTTGAGGTGTGGGAGAGAGAGCTGGGCAGCAGCAGCTGGAATGGCAGCTCAGGGCAGCTCCCTCAGGGCCTTGCATGCTGTGCCAAGGCCTTCGAGCTTTATGTTCGGGGCAGGGCAGGCGTGGGACCTGGGGAGTGACATGCTGACATTGGCATTTTGGTAAGGCGAATGAGGGTGCTCTGTGGCAGATGGATTTGGAGGGCAGTGGCTGCAGGCAGGGAGACCAATACCCCAGGGAAAGACAGAAGGAGCCCTGCGCTGAGTGGCAGATGGCTTGTCTGGCAGCCACTACCGGCCCTGGCGGGACCAGCCCCTGGCCTGGGAACCTGGGAAGCTGGGAGGTGAGGCAGGACTGGAGATGGCTGGCTGGAGTGTGAGGGTCTTGAGTGAGCTCCCAGGAGGGGGCTCTTGTGGGAGGGGGTGCAGATTTGCCTGACTCAGGTGGAAGCTGGGGGCACTCGGGGAACTGGGTTCATCTGGCCAGAGAGGGAAGGGTAGGAGGCCAAAGCCACGCCCCTCAGATGCTTCTACAGGTTGAGTGTCCCGTATCCAAAATGTCTGGGGGCCAGAAGTGTTTCAGATTTTGATTTCTTCGGATTTTGGAATATTTGCATTATACTGGTTGAGTGTCCCTAACCTGAAAATCCGAAATCTCAAATGCTGCAGTGAGCATTTCCTCTGAGCGTCATATCGGCGATCAAAAAGTTTAGGATTTTGGAGCATTTCAGATTTTCAGATTAGGGATGTTCAACCTGTAGTACTTCTGTAAGTACCAGAAACCGAATCCTTTGAAAAAGCCGCCAGGGAGCATATGATGACCTTGTCTGATTTCAGGTTGGCAAGAATTCCTTGGGCCTTTTGAGGGTCCTACAGGAGAATCGGATGGGAGTTTTCTGGGAATTTCCCGTTGCCTTTCTTTGTACGTGACCGCGCCCTGTCAGCCCCATTTAGGGCCGCCTTTTCCTCTCCTCCCCATAGAACCTGGAGGCTGCACCTAGTGTTGGAGCCCCCTGGATTGTGGAGGTCAAGGCCTTGTGGGTTTCCTTGGGGTCTCCAAGGCCTCCAGTATTTTCTGTTCCTGCTCTGCCCTCTGCTGTGACGGTGCGGTGACTTGAATGACAGCCCTTACTGAGTCTGGCTGCTGGGGCTTCTGCAGCGTGGATTTTGAGTGTGTTCAGGGTTTACTGTGCCCGGCCTTGCACAGTGCTGGGTGAGTGCCCTCTGCGCCTCTGAGCCTTGTGCTCAGAGACGTTCTCGGCAACCCCGCTGGCAGAGCCCAGCCTGCTGGCTTTCCCCTTCCTTCCCCAACCCTGCTTGTGCAGAACCCTCGGTTGTCTTAATAAGTCACAGAGGTGGGTGGTGCTGTGGAGGCAGCCAAGCCCAGCCTGATCTCTGATGCAGTTCTGGGGCAAGTGTGGCCTCTCCAGGGAACGGCTTCCAGCCGTTTCCCCCCACACGAGTCAGCAGGCCCCTAGAGTGATGGCAATGCTGAGGTACAGCCAGGCTCCGGCAGCCTGGAAAGCGACTCCTTCTTGTTTATGAAAGGCTGCTGTGGTGGCAGGCGCCTGGGGCTCCCTGGTAAGAGCCTGTGGCCCCGGCGGCCAGAGTGATCTTTCTGGGCCTTAGTGTCATACCAGGCTTGGGGCATGGGGCTCGGGACTGGGGATGCAGTGCTTGGGCTGTGCTCCCCTGAAGGAGGAGACCCAGTGGAGGGCTGAGCCGTGTGTCACTTGTGGCGCATGTCTGGGTGTTGTGGGACTTCCTGCCTTCCGTGCACTGTGCATGCGGATCTGGTTTTGCCCACCAGATGGCTTTTAAGGTGACATGCTTCTGAGCGGCCCCTGTGTGCTGCAGTCAAGGTCAAGCCTTCACCATGCCCGAGGCGATGAGCCTGGATTGTGACCACAGACTGTGTTGCAGGAGGAGCCCCCACGTGGCTGAAAGCAGGCCTCACAAGCCTTTCCTGCAGAGGGCCGGGTGGGAAGAAAGTTGTCCACCCTGGAGCAGTTGATGCCGGCCCAGGTGAGGCCGGGGAGGGTGCCAGGAGCCCGGGGCCAGCCCTCAGAACCCACCCGCTCCACCATTTCGAGAAAGAGCCCCGAGTGCTGGCGGCTTCCCTCTCTGCCTCTGCTGCATCTTTTTTGTTTGTTTTGTTGTTTTTTTTGGTCTTGAGAAGAGTTTTCATTTCAGTATCCAGATTCACATTTCCGAGGTAAACTTCCTGGAATATTCTTTCCCTAATAATTCATGGAAATGGAATCCACGTGACACAGAAGTAACCATTTTAAAGTGAGCCGTTCCGTGGCATTAAGCACATGCACAGGAATTCACGTTTTCCAGCACGTATACAGGGCCCAGGGGGATTCTCTGGCTGTCTCCGGCCTGACCAGCTCTGCTGTTTCCCTGCAGGATCTGGCCCTCACTGCAGGACAGGTTCAGCTCACTGAAAGGGGTCCCAACAGAGGTGAAGATCCAAGGTAGGTGGAATCTTGGTCCATTCTGAGCTTGTTCACAGCCTCCTTATGGAGTGGTGGTGTTTGTTCCATTGGACCGACGTTTTCTTTTAGGTGGTGCACGTTGTGTGGATGTTGCCAGAGCCTTCCTGAACCCCACCCTTCCCTAGACATGGCAGGTGGGAGAATTCCTCTCGCAGGGACCTAGAGCACATGAATCCTTGCAGCGTGGGTGGCCAGAGACGGAGATTCTTGGCGATGCCAGCAGTGGTTCCGTCTCCCTGTGTCAGTATGTGACATGCTGTCTACAGGTGGCATTTCTAGGGGCGCCTGCTTCCAGCGGAGCTTGCCTTGTAACCTCCTTTCCATCATTTCTTGGTAGAAACTGTACTTAACCTGGTAATGAACGTTAGATAAAGGTGAGCAAAACTACAGTCCCCAAGTCGGTGGCTAACGTATCACCTTCATGATGCTCTCTCTAGAAGTTGGTGGAATGTCAAAGGTCAAATTTTTCATGGGCCTGTGTCTGTTCTGGCCGCTCCAGGGTAGATAAGTTGGACCCTGGAGTCCTGATCCGTGCCCCAGCTGGCATTGCCACATGAGTTATCTGGGGCCAGTTCTTCCTGTGCTGAGGTGGGCCAGAAGAATGAGGTGTTGTTTTAGAGCAGCCGGTGGGCTGACCTGGGCCACACAGAGGCACTGCCCTTCTCCCTGGAGCTGCCGTGTCTGGTACATTCCGGATTCTCTGACCCACATCAACACGTGCAACCCAACCCAGCCCAGCCTTAGCCCTGACGCCGCCATTCCCAGCCTGTTTCCTCTCCTGTCAAGTGGGGATGAAACCCAGCCTTGCCTACCTCATGGGAATATACTGAGTATCAGGCTTGTCAGAGGGCAGGTGGGAGAGACCAGGACCAGTAGGGTGTGAGGATAGTTCAGGAATTCATCCGACAAATGGGTAAGGAGCACCCACCACATGCAAGGCGCTGTCTCTGGTGCTGGGGTGCAGCAGTGAGTTCCACTGCCCTCGTGGCGCTTGCATGCTAGCCGGGAGAGACAGGGCCAGAGGGTGGGAGAATTGTCCATGCACCTGCCAGCGAGAAGCACTGGGAACAGCCAGCTGAGGGCTGAGGGTCCTGCAGGGCTTGGGGGAAGGGTGGTGCTGTCTTGACATAAGACGGCAGGAGGGGCGGAAGCCAGCGTGGCATGTGTGGAGAGGAAGAGCATGTGCACAGGGCCCCAGGTGGGCTGTGCCTGGCAGCTTGGAGGCACAACAAGGAGGCTGGTGTGGCTGGAGTGCAGGGCAGGGCAAGGAGTGAGGTTGGGAGGGGACGGGCCAGATCAGGCCAGGCCACGTGGGCCACGGAAGGACGTGGGCTTTGACTCCGAGGAAGGCCGAGTTCTGCTCTTGGCTGTAACGACACCCCTGGCCCACTGTGCTGGGAACAGGGCGCCCGGGGAAGAGGCAGGGAGAAAGGCCTGGGGCTCTTGCAGTGAGTGGTCCAGGTGAAAGTTTGGAGAGGCAGTGCAGGGGGCAGCACTGGCCAGATGTGGATTTATAGAGTTGGCTGGACTCGCTGAGAGGAAGAGAGGGGTCAGGGAGGACTTGAGGATGTGGGGTTAAGGGCAGTGGTGGAACAGGCTTGCCTAGGCGTGCAGTTGGCATTTGTGTGGTGGTTCTGGGGTTACTGAGTGCTTCCCCACAGACTCTCTGCTTACTTCTTGCAACAAACCCTCCAGGGCTAGGTGGAGGGACAGGTCTGGCATCGGCCCCAGGCTTTCTGGCTCCAAGTTACTCAGAAAATGCCCTGGGCACCCTGGCAGATGTGGCTGGACGGTCTGCAGTGTGCACGGTGCCAGGTTCCCCATGCATGAAATGGAACAAGGCCTGCCACCCCCAGGGCTGCTGGCAGGGTGATAGCAGATGATGGCACGAAGGTCCTTTAGGACGTGGCCAGATGGGAGTGGTGATTCCATTTGCTTTGGCCTCGTGAGGTCTTGGAGAGAGTGGTACACAGTGCACTGTAGAGGTTCCCTGACCCCTGTCCACTCCTCAGGCAGCTGCTGGCTTCTGCTCAAAGCCAGGGTGAGTGACCCCATACCTGGGAGAGCATTGGGTACAACTCCTAATTTTCAGACGAGGAAGCTGATGCCCAGAGAGGGGTGGGGCCACTCAGCAAGAGGCAGCGCTGGCACCTGGGTGCCTTTCTCCTGGCCCACCCTGGTCTCCTGTACCCAGTCCAGTCTGTGGGTGCTGGGCTTCCTGGGTGTGTGCTGTCCCCTGCTGTCTGGGCAGGTGCCTGCCGTGATGGGCTCTTTGTGTTTCAACAGAAATGACGAAGCTGGGCCATGAGCTGATGCTGTGTGCGCTGGATGACCAGGAGCTCCTCAAGGTAAGAGGGCCCCTGTCTGCCCTGCAGACGACATGCATGCTTTCTGCCCTGGGCAGGGAACCTCATGGTGCTGGCTGAGGTGGGAGGATTTTCCTCCCCTAGTGCCTTTGAGGTTCCTCAGGCCCTGGGGCCGGCTGGGTGCCCCGGCAGGCTGCTTTTCTAGGCATCCCTGGGGCCAGAACTGCTGGGATTCTCTTGGGTAGAACCTGGTTGTCCCTGGGGCGCAGGGGAGAGGGCAGCCGTGCAGGTAGGGGCAGATCTCTGGCTTCTGATGACCAATGGGATGGAGAGTGTCCTGTCCTTGGTTGATGACTTCATTCTTCATTCATCCCGGCGCCTGGCTCCCAAGCCCTTGTGGCCTAAGAGTTTCTCCCGAGGTCCCTCATCTACCCTGTGGTAGGTCAAAGAAACTCCAGCACCCACCTTATCATTTCTAAATTTTGAAATAATTGTTTTCCCTCGATGATTATGAGTAACGCTACTATAAACGTTCTTGCATATGATTTTTGACTGAACACGTTTTCTTTTTTTTATATCTGAAGAGATTTATTCATGTGACCAATGGCCTATGACATAGCCCCAGGAGGTCCTGAGAACATGTGCGCAAGGTGGTTGGGCTACAGTTTGGTTTTCTACAATTTAAGGAGACATAAGACGTCGGTGAATCCATGTGAGCTGTACATTGGCTGGTTGAACACGTGTTTTCTGTCCTCTTGGGTGTATAGCTGGGAGTGGAATTGCTGGGTCACAGGGTCACTCTGTGCTTAACTTTTTGAGGAGCCACCAAACTGTTTTCCAGTGCGGTGGCACCATCTTCCTTTTCCAGCAGCAGTGCGGGAGAGCTCCAGTTTCTCCTCGTCCTCGCTGGCGCTTGCCGGCATCCGTCTTGTTGATTCTAGCCACCCTGCTTGGTGTGGGGTGGCATCTCATACGGTTTTGATTTGCATTTCCCCATGACCAATGATACGGAGTGTCTTTTTGTGAGCTTGTTGGCCATTTCTGTGTACGCTTTGGAAAAATTTCCATATTCTTGTCCTTTGCCCACTTTTTAATTGGGTCACTTGTCCAGTGAGGTTTTTTTGTTTTGTTTTGTTTTGCTTTTTCTTAATTAGTAGACTTAATAATTTAGGGTAGTTTTAGGTTCACAGCAAAATTGAGCAGAAAGCACAGAGAGTCTCCACAGGCCCCCTGCCCCACACATACACAGCCTCTCCCGCCGTGGACACCCTGCACACGGTGGCTCCTTTGTCACAGTCCATGAACCAGCATGGACACATTGTCACGCAAAGTCCATATCCAGTGAGTCTTCTTTCCTGTGGTTGAGAGTCCGTGGTTCTTCATGTGCCAAGTAGTTCTCTGGACATTTTGCCTATTACTTTGGCTCTGGGAAAATGTATTCTGCACGCAATTTATATTTGTATAAATATATGCGCTTTAGCAGGCACTTGACCTGCTTAGGTTTAAGCAGCAAGTTCAGCCGCCTCCCGCCTCTTGCCTGCCGTTCCTTCCAGCATCAGCTCTGTTTCTGCAGCCTTTGCATGGCTCTTCGGGTCCCCTCTGTGTGTGCGCCACCCAGTGGTCAGCCTGGGAGACTTTCCTGGGCTCACCAAGATCAGATCCACTTGTGCACAGGTGGGCCTGAGCCCAGGCATTGTAAACAGATTTGTGGGGTCACTTTCTTGAGCTGTTTTCTCTCCACTGTCTCTTGGATACTTTCTAGTTCCCTGGGGCTCCCTTTTTCTGTCCTCCATACATAAACCACCCACTTCTGTGATGGTGGTGGCACGGCCAGCTCCCTGCCAGTCTGCAGGAGAACTCGGAATCCTGGTGTTCCTCCCTGACCCACCTGCTGACATTTGCTTCTCAGAGCCTGCGAGCACCTGCCCCATGCATTCTGCCCAGCCGCGGGAGCACTGCGCTTGCTTTATATTTCCACAATGGCATTGTGGTAAAATGCACTTTACGTAAAATCTACCATGTCAGCCATGAAAAACAATTTCCTGACAGGCCCTGTGGGAGCTCGCTTCTTCTTTTTTTTTTTTTAATTTAAAAAATTATGGTAAAATACACATCACCTAAATTGTACCACGTTCACCATTTTTAAGTGTGCGGTCCAGGGGCATAATAAGCACATTCACGGTGCTGCGCAGCCATCACCACCATCCAGCCGCAGAACTTGTTCATCTTCCCAAACTGAAACTTCGTCCTCAATTTTTAAGCCGCGTTAAAGCATACAATTTAGTGGTCTTCAGTACATTCACAATGTTGTATGACCACCACCTCTATCCAGTTCCACAACATTTTCATCACCCCCCAAAGACCCCGAACCACTGAGTAGCCACTCCCCATTCCCCACAGGCCTTGGCAGCCACTGAGTTACCATCTGTCTGTATGTCATTGGAGTGGAATGCTGGAATATGTGGCCTTTGGTGCCTGGCTTCCTCACTGAGCACAAGGTTTTCAAGGGTTGTCCATGTTGCAGTGGCATGTAGCAGTTTTGCATTCCTTATTATGGATAAACAATCAAAGGAATTGGAGAATTCCATTGGCATTATTGAGACCTGGGAGTTGGAGGAGGGAGAAAGGAGATACAGATTTCAGATCATTAGGTGGGGTCAACCCTTGTAGCCCTGAGTTTTAATTGGGAATATCAGCATGAGCCCCCGGGCTTCAAGCGATCCTCCCACCTCAGCCATCTGAGTAGCTGGGGTCACAGGCATGCGCCACCACACTCAGCTAATTTTTTAAATTTTTGTAGAGACGAGGTCTTGCCATGTTGCCCAAGCTGGGCTCGAACTCCTGGGCTCAGGCGATCCTCCCACTTTAGCCTCCCAAAGTGCTGGGATGACAGCGTGAGACGCTGTGCCCGTCCTCCTAATATATTTTTACGTTAAGGAATATATATGTATTTCTTGATCTTGTGCCCTGAAAATGCCTAGAACGATGACACCCCGGCTGTAATGCAGGCGGAAACACAGAGAGCAGCAGTCACCCAAGACTTGGGTCACATCCGAGGGACTCAGGAGCCAACTAGCAATAGTCAGAGAGGGGCCAGTGGGAGCCTCGTAAGCATAGGGGCTGCAGTAGACAGGCACCCTTCACGTACGCCCAAATCCAGGTGTTCATAGTGATGTTTTATAAAATCATCAATTTGACACTAAAAACATAAGCGACAAAAGAAAAAACAGATCAATTGGACTTCATTAAAATGAAACACTTTGGTCCACCAAAGGACACCATGAAGAAAGTGAAGAAACAGAAAAACCTACAGAAAGGCGGTAAATAGTTGTAAATCACATGACTGATGAGGGACTTGTATCCCGAATCTATTAGCAACCCTTACAACTCAATAAGAAAGACAGAAAACCCAGTTCAAAAATGGACAAAGTGTCTGAATAGACGTTTCTCCAAAGAGGATGAACAAATGGCCAAGAAGCACATGCAAAGATGCCACCATGAGATGCCACTTCACACACACTAGGATGGCTAGAATCAAACAAGAAAAGGAGGCTGGGCCTGGTGGCTCATGCCTGTAATCCAAGCACTTTGGGAGGCCGAGGCTGGAGGATCGCTTGAGCTCAGGAGTTTGAGAGCAGCCGGGACAACGTCGTAAGACCCCGTCTACAAAAAGTAAAAAATTAGCCAGACATGATGGCACACCGCTGTAGTCCCAGCTACTTGGGAAGCTGAGGCGGGAGGATCACATAGAGCCCGGGAGTTCAAGGCTTCAGTGAACTATGATGGTGCCATTGCACTCCAGCCTGAGCGACAGAGCAAGACCCTGTTGTTTAAGAAAAAAAGGAAGGCTGGGCGCGGTGGCTCACGCTTGTAATCCCAGCACTTTGGGAGGCCGAGGCGGGCGGATCACGAGGTCAGGAGATCGAGACCACGGTGAAACCCCGTCTCTACTAAAAATACAAAAAATTAGCCGGGCGTGGTGGCGGGCACCTGTAGTCCCAGCTACTCGGAGAGGCCGAGGCAGGAGAATGGCGTGAACCCAGGAGGCGGAGCTTGCAGTGAGCCGAGATTGCGCCACTGCACTCCAGCCTGGGCGACAGAGCGAGACTCCGTCTCAAAAAAAAAAAAAGGGAAAATCCCAGTGTTGGCCAGGATGAGGAGAGATTGGAACCCTCCTGCATTGCTGTAGGAATATAAAATGGTGCAGCTGTTATGGAAAAGTCTGGCAGTTCCTGCAAGATGTCAACACAGTTACCCCGTGACCCAGCAGTTCCACTCCCAGCTGTCCACCCAGGAGAAGTGAAAATATACATGCACACAAAATCGTCTACCTGAGCGTCCATAGAAGTGTTATTCTTAATAGCCCGAAAGTGGAAAGAGCCCAAATGTCCATCAGCTGGTGAATGTATAAACCAACTAGCAATAAAAAGGAAATCAACTACTGATCTGTGCTAGGACACGCGTGATCCTCGCCAGCCTCATGCTTGGTAGTGTATGATTCCATTGCTGTGCAGCATCTAGATAGGCCGCTGCCCCCAGATCACCTTGGAGCACATGATTGTGGTCAGCACCACCATGCAGGCAGTGAGACCTCCCAGTGCCATCGCCCCTGTCCTGGGTGCCCTGAGCTTCTCGCACCTGTGCTCCTGAATCTGCCTCAGTTGGATGTCATGGCGATGCCCAGGCTCTATGCTGTTGACAGTGTTGCCAATTTTACCTTATCATGGCCCCCGCCTGCCACACACTCTTCTGAGGAATGCACCAGAACGGACTGGCTCAGCCAGCTGCTCTGGCAGCTTCACCAAGCCCCCCAAGGAGCATTTGTGTGACAAGTTGGCACTGAAGGCACAGGCCATAGTGAAAGGGCCAAGGCACTCCTGGTGGCATTTCACGCCCCATGGAGTTGACCCTTTTGACGTGGTTAGGATGTTCAGAGCCCAAGAAGTGGGCCTGGCTGGGGGCTTTGTGGAGCGGGCGTAGCCTCTCAGGTCCTGGGGCTCCTCAGCGATCCTCTTTCCTTTTCTGGAAGGAGGAAAGAGCTGTGCGTCCGGAAGCCTTGAGCTCCTGGCTGGGTGGCTCCCATGGGTATCTCAGAACTCACCTTTCCGGCAAGTGGGGGACTAATTCAGCCCCCCAGGAGCTGCTGCTCCTGGAACCTGGGCCTTCCGGGCTGGAACGCCAGTCCCCTGGCTGGAAAGCAGGCCACCTCTCAGCCCCAGCCCGTCGGCTTTATCTGTTCCCAGCTGGGACGGCAATCCTTGGAGGAGAACAGGCCTTGTCCTGGAGGTGTCCCTGTGGGCTGTGTTCTGTCACAGCAGGCCCTGCTGTGTGCTGCCCACCCACCCAGCAAGCCATGCTGTCGGCTGCATGACAGACACATACGCTCCCATATGTTTCTGCAGTGCTCAGCCCGTTCCGGCGTGTGGTCCCAGCATCATTACAGCCCAAGGCGGGGACCAGGCAGGGAGCACTTGCTAGTCCAAGACATTGCCGGGCAGGCACAGGGTCATTGATGGGCCAGGCCCCTCCTTTCCACTGGCTCCTGGCATGGGTGGCATGTGGGGGCAGGGGCACTGGGGACAGCTGGCCTTGGCCTGGCTTAGATGGAGCCAGTGAATGCCTGTGGTCTTCCTTGCCCAGGGCTGTGCCTGCGCCCAGAAGCAGCTACACTTCATGGACCAGTTGCTCGATGCCATCCGGAGCCTGACCATTGGGTGCTCCAGTTGCTCGAGGTAAAGGTGTGGATGGCCCAGGTGGGCAGTATTGACGGGCTTCTCTTGGTCCTAGTTCTGGAGCTGATAGGGGCTGGGGTGTCACTCCCCTTCTGATGCTGGCTGGGTGGGACACCCCCCTTGGGGATCTGGCTGGCCAATCAGGGGCCGGGCAGCGTACGGGCAAGGGGCGGCTGTTGCCCAAGGCCCCGGGGATGAGTGTGAAGGTGGGATGTGGGGCTCAGAGCAGACGGGCCAGGCACAGAGGAGGGTGAGCACCTAGGGTGCTCCGTGGGTGGGTAGGTAGGCGGGCAAAAATGGAGGAGCCAGGGCAGACAGGTGGGGCAGGATTCTGCGTGGTGGGGCTTGTCCTGGCCTCTGTGCCTGGCCCCGATGTGCTTCTGGGGCCTTCCCTGTGGGGCTGAGGGCCTGCTGGGCCAGTGCTGTAGCCTGTGACAGTGTGGCCCTGGGGGCTGCCTTTGCAGCCTGATGGAGCACTTCGAGGACACTAGGGAGAAGAACGAGGCCTTGCTGGGGGAGCTCTTCTCCAGCCCCCACCTGCAGATGCTCCTGAATCCAGAGTGCAACCCGTGGCCCCTGGACATGCAGCCCCTCCTCAACAAGCAGAGTGATGACTGGCAGTGGTACGTGCTCCTGGAGGCCTCAGCGGCAGCACCTTGGCCTCCTGTCCCAGCCCCAGGCCGCTTGGTTCTGTTACTGCAGACACCCCTGGCAGCGGTGAGTTGCAAGGCTTTCTCTCCCTGCAGGGCCAGCGCCTCTGCCAAGTCCAAAGAGGAGGAGAAGCTGGTGGAGCTTGCCAGGCAGCTGCAGGGGAGCGCTGCCAAGTTGCACGCGCTTAGAACGGAGGTAAGGGTGCTAGCTCCTGGGAGGGGGTTGCTTGGAGGCAAGGCCCTGCTTTGTCACCTCCCTCATCACGTGAGGCTTAAGCGAGGTTGCTTGTGCACCAGGCCTGACATGTTCTAGAATACCGTGGTGCTCAGTCCGTGGGGAGGTGAGAGGCGGGTCCCGTGGCTGGGGGAAGGGATCAGCCTCAGGTATTGGGCGGTGCCCACGCCTGAGCACGTTGCCATGTGCCTTGCCGCATGTGGCCCTCCTGGCAGCCCTTGGCCTGGCCTCTGTTTGATTGCGGAGAAGACCGGGGCCCACAGGAGAGTGAGTGATGGGGCTGAGGCTGGGAGCCAGAAGGTCTTGCTCTGGCCTGAGTTGCTTGGTACAGCTCCCCTGTCTCCGTTTCTGAAAGCTTTCTTCCTCGCCCTGACTGCAGTGTCTGAGGTGAGGGCTGGTGGCAGCCTGGCTGGCGGGCAGGGCAGCCTCAAGGGACTCTGCCTCTGGCTTTGCAGTACTTTGCACAGCACGAGCAAGGGGCCGCTGCGGGCGCAGCCGACGTCAGCACCCTAGACCAGAAGCTGCGTCTGGTCACCTCCGACTTCCACCAGCTAATCTTGGCTTTTCTCCAAGTCTACGACGACGAGCTGGGCGAGTGCTGCCAGCGCCCAGGCCCTCACCTCCACCCGTGCGGCCCCATCATCCAGGCCACGCACCAGAATCTGACTTCCTACAGCCAAGTAAGGGTGCCCTTCCCCTCCCCTCTAGCCGCCCCCTCCCCTGTTCACTCAGACTGAGAGCTTGTATCCTGATTGGGCTCAGGGGCCTCAGCAGCCCCTGACAAGGGACCACAGGGCGGGACCAAGGGCTCGGAGGCGCTGGGCTGGGCTCCCTGTGGGCCAGTGGCGTGGCAGCGCTCTGGGCCCCTCAGTGGGCTGGGGAGGTGCTGCTTCTGGTCCGTGGACCTGCCCACCTTAGCGGGCACTAGCTAGGCCCAGATCCGGTGTGGGGTCCTGCGTGTCCCAGCCTCCAGGTGCCATCCCTGTGTTGGCCTCACTGTTTTCACGTTACGCTCCAAAATAGCAAGGTCCATTCCTTCTTGTGTATGACCAAGAACTGGGCCAGACAGGCAGACAAATGCCTGCCTGTCTGCCCACGAGCCTGCTGGGCAAGGAATGGGCTGCAAGGAAGTGGGCTCGTCAATGTTTGCTTGTTTCGTTGTTCCACATGTGAGATCCCCAGAGGCCAACCTGAAAAGCCGGCTTTAGTTATGATGACTACAGTTGCCATATGCGCAACTCTGCCCTTGGCTCAAGGATTCCGTGATGTTTATTTTGGTTTTTCAACCGAGAGGCTCCAAGCCTTCCAACCTCTGACTGGCTGGTCCTGTGAGACTCCTCGATCAGGGATGCTGAGGCCACAGCCCTCTCCTGTCCATTTTTCTTGGGACATTTATTTTCCCCCCTTGCCAATTGCTGGGGCTGGGAGGACACGCAGTGCTGCCTGGCATGTCCCTAGGGTTGCCATCGAGGGTTGCCAGAGCGACATGAGAGTGTGGCATCCCCACTGGGCCAGGAAGAGGGGACTTAGGTCCGAGAACTCTGATTGGTGACTTCCCCTCTGGGAGTTTTGTCCCTCACCCTTGGCTGTCTTTCGGGTGAGTGCCACCTGATCAGTGTGAACGGGGGTGGGAAGCAGGAGATGACATCGCTAGGTGAGACCAGCGGCATTTAGTGCCTGCTCACTCGCTTGCTCTCTCCCTCCCTCCCCAGCTGCTGCAAGTGGTCGTGGCAGTTGCTGACACCTCTGCGAAAGCCGTGGACACCGTGAAGAAGCAGCAAGGCGAGCAGATCTGCTGGGGCGGCAGCAGCTCCGTCATGAGTCTAGGTACGTGGCTGCCCACCTGGCCCTCTGCCTGGGGCTGCTCCACACGCGGGCTCCCTTTTCTGTGCTCCACTAGCCCTGGAGGAGCATTTGGGGACCAGCCCCTTCTTTTGTTTTTCATTTTCTAATGCATGTTTTCCTTCACTTGAAAAAATACTTTCAGTGGATTATCAAATGAAAACACTCGTCGTAGAAAACTGAGATAACTCAGTAATAGAAAATGTGAAGCAAATGATAGCAAATGCCTGAATGGAATAGTATTTGACAATTAAAAATGTAACTTGGGCCAGGCGCGGTGGCTCATGCCTGTAATCCCAGCACTTTGGGAAGCAGAGGAGGATGAACCACTTTGAGCATAGAGATCAGCCTGGGCAACATGGCAAAACCACGTTTCTACTAAAATACAGAAACTAGCTGGGCATGGTGGCGTGTACCTGCAGTCTCAGCTACTTGAGAGGCTGAGGTGGGAGGATCACTTGAGCCCACGAGAGGGAAGTTGCAGTGAGCTGAGGTCACGCCACAGTACTCCAGCCTGGGTGACAGCCAGACCCTGTCTTAAAAAAAAAAAAAAAAAAAAAGTTAAGGAAAATGGGAAAATGCTTATAATGAGGGCCATCTTCCCAGAGTTGATTTTTGCATATGGAGTGAGGTGGGGATCCAGTGATCCAGTTTCCTCGTATCCTATATGGATACACATTTGTCACAGCACCGTTGACTGGAAATCGCTCTTTCTCTCATTGATCTACAATACCATCACTCTTGGTAATTATTAAGTATCCATACGTTATGTGTGGGTTTCTGGGTTCTCCTCTGTTCCGTTCTATTCCTTTTTTTTTTTTTTTTTTTGCTATCCCTGCACTAATACCACGTTTCAGGGGACTAGAAAATAAACAGCAAAATAGACCCAAAGAAAGAAGGTAAAGCCAGTTTTCTACCTCTTCTAATTTATTTTTTAAATAACAGCTCTACTGAATTCAAATTCATATAACATAAAATTTACCCTTTTAAAAGTGTACAATTTCATGGTCTTTAGGATATTCACAGAGTTGTGTAACCATCCTCTCATCACTATCTGAGTCCAGAACATTTTTATCACCCCCAGAAGAAACCCCATATGATTAGCAGCCATTTCCCATCCCTCCCTAGCCTCAACTCCTGGCAACCACTGTCGTAGAGACGCTGTCTGTCTCTGGATTTGCCTGTGCTGGACATTTCCTATAAATGGAATAACAATGTGTGGCCTTTTGTGACTGATGTCTTTCACTGAGCATAAAGTTTTGTAAGGGTTATCCGTGTAGTTCATTCCTTTTCATCGTTGAATAATATTTGATTGTGTGGATATACCACATTTTGTTGTAGTTGGTAGATGTGGGTTTCTAGTTTTTGGCTATGTACATTGTAAGTCTTTTGTGTGAACGTATTTTTCTTTTTCTTTTTGAGATGGAGTCTCGCTCTGTCACCCAGGCTGGAGTGCAGTCTCAGCTCACTGCAACCTCTACCTCCTGGGTTGAAGCAATTCTGCCTCAGCCTCCCAACTAGCTGGGATTACAGGCACCCACCACCACGCCCGACTAATTTTTGTATTTTTAAGTAGAGACGGGGTTTTGCCATGTTGGCCAGGCTGGTCTCGAACTGCTGACCTCAGGTGATCCACCTGTCTCGGCCTCCCAAAGTACTGGGATTATAGGTATGAGCCACTGCGCCCAGCCTCTTTAACTCGGTTTTTTAAAGTTATTTTTTAAGTGGTTGCCTTTAGAATTACAGTTAGCATCCTAACTGAAAACAGTCTAGTACCAAATTAATTTCAATAGTATACAAAAACTGTCTCCTATTAAAGCAAAATACATTAGTGTTAGATATTTTTGGGTACACCATTTTAATTCCCTTGTTGTTTCTTTAACACTTTTTTTAAAAGTTATTTTTAAGTGGTTGTCCTTAGAATTGCATTTAGCATCCTAACTGAAAACAGTGTATTACCAAACTAATTTCAGTTGTATACAAAAACTTTGCTCATTAGAATGAAGCTGTATTAAATGTGTACATTGGTACACATTTTTATATTTATCGATGTTGTTACCTTTGTTGGAGTTCTTAATTTCTTCATGTGGATTTGTCCTTTCATGCCATCCCGGAGGCCTACCCTTAGTGTTTCCTGTAGGGAAGCCTCACTAGTGATGAACTCCCTCATTTTTTATGTGGGAATGTCTTCATTTCTCCTTCATCTTTGAAGGATAGTTTTGCTGAATATAGAATTCTTTTGTACTTTGAATGTGTCATTCCAGTGTCCTCTGGCTGCCAAAGCTTCTGATGCGAAGCCAGCTGGTATATGATGAGTCTCTTCACTTTCTTTTCAAAATTCTGTTGGTCCCTGGCTTTGGACAGTTTGATTATAATGTGTCTTCGTGTGAATCACTGTGAATTTATTCCACTGGGAGCTTTTTGAGCTTTGTAGATGTGTCATTCATGTTTTTCATCAACACTCAGCCAGGCAGTTGACATCTCTTTCTCCTTCACATCTTGCTTGCTCAGAGCCTCAAGGTCAGCCAGAGGTGAGAGATCAGGGCCTCAAGGGCCTTCTCAGGTCTCTCTCTCTGGGATTTTCACAGCCCGGCACACATCTATGGTCTTCCAGATTCCCAGGACTGTGCCAGAGCTTTCCAGAGCCTTTGTGGACATCTGATTTTCCAGCCTCTCCTTCTGAGCTTCTTGTTTAGTCTCTTGTTTGCCCCGGCTATTATGCACTGCCTCGGGCAGCAGCAGCTAAAGCATTTGCTGTAAATGTTTTCCACTGTTGCACCCCCAAGTAGTGGTTTCAGGTCCATAGCCTCTAGTTTTGGAGACTGTCTTTGGATGAACCCTCCAGCCAGCTGTCTCCTCGGAGAGCCAGGCTTCTCACTGCTCTTGGCCTCGGCACATAACTACGCCATGTATACCGGGCACTGAGGAGCCTCTTCTTGCCAATTGAACTGCAACAGAACCCTCCACTTTAAAATGTATTACAGCGTTTATCCTAATCACCGCTGTCACTATGACTCTCTTCCCAGTTTTTATAATTGCTGTTAGTAAACTGCTTATAATCTATGCCATCATTCTTAAAATGATCATTGGTATTCTCAACAGTGTGCCATCTCACCTGTGACTGTGGCACCACAGGACTGGTGGCAGGTCTTGCCTTTCAGAAAGGCCCCTTATCGCTTCTTGGCTGAGATCAAGTGTAGTATCTGTTCTTACCAAAAAGGCACCCTTTACGTCCAGGCCATGTGAACTGGGCAGTGCATTGTGTACAGGGAAGTGTCTGTTCACCCTTGAGCCCCGGCCACTTCGGGGGTCTGGAGAGACGCCAGGGGAGCAGGCCCAGGGTGGGCATCGGCCTCTCTTGGGGCTCTCAACTCAGCTCCCATCAGTTCAGCATCCTGATTTGGCTTGAGATGAATTCTTAGTGTCTGGACACACCAGAGAAAGGGTCAGCATCAAATCCACGCCAAAGGCCACTTGGGACAGTTCTTTACTTGTCCCGTTTCCCATCTGACCCCTTGAGGGCGCTGGTCTCGATGGCCCTCCTCCCGCTGTGGAAGGCCAGTGTTTCTGTGCTGTTTCACCTCCCAGCCATCTGCATGCCCGCAGCCAGGCTCTGTTGGAGGTGCGGCACCACCTATGAAGTGAGGAGCAGCCGGTGTGCCTTCTGGGCTCTTGCTGGGGGCATGGCCTCATGTGAGTTGGGAGGGCCTTGGCACTGTGGGTCAGCACCACACACCAGGAGTTGCCCCCCAGGCTTCCTGAAACCTCACTGCCATGAAAACATCAATGTATTTAGAAACCGAAGCAATGCTGTCAGTGCAAGAATGGGGCAGGAGAGTTGAGGGTACCAACAATGGAGAGATGCCACCGACCCCGGAAGTGGTGACGGGCTCAGCGGGCGGGGAAGGCGGCAGCCGAGAGGACAGCCCAAGGGGCAGCGGGGTGCCGGGGACAGGGCAGTGGTGAGCAGATAGAAGCAGAGGGCACAGGTGAAGCAGGTCTGGAGAGGGCCACCTCCACGGGGTGGTGGCCCCGGCGAGACCCTAGCCTGTTCTTCTGTGAAGAAAGTGATGGAAATGAATAAGCAAACCAGCTCCCAAGCTGGTGGCCCGGCTCCCACAGAGCCTGAGCCGCTCCCAGCTTGGCTCTTGATGTGGCTGATGTGGCTGGCGGCAGCCCGGGTGAAGCCTACCTTTTTGCAGCCTCTGAGGGTCCATGGGGCAAGAGCTGACCCCTGCCTCGCCTCCATGGAACTCCTCCAAACTGTCCCCCAGAGAGAGACCCCACAGGCAACGGCTCCACCACAGCAGACCAGGGGGAGTGGCAGCTACCCAGATCCTCTCCCCAGCCCCGGCGTCTCGAAAAGCAGCCCCATGCAGGAGAGAAGGAAGCCCTGGATGAGCAGTAAATCTGACCTGAGGGACTTTCTGACACCACTGAATACACTCAGTGCGACATCCAGACGTGCCTGGACAGCTGTGAAAACCCAGCCACAAAGAGACTAGAAACGAAATGAGGCTGGGATCTCTAAGAAGAGAGAAAAGAGACAGAAAAACCAGCACAAAGATCAGTGTCGCGCAGGCCCCAGCCAGGCACAGGGTCTCCAGGGCAGGGGGCAGGGGAGATGAAGGGCAGGGCTCTGGAGGAGGTGGGCACACAGAACAAGCCAGGTGAGTGCAGGTGCCGAGCACAGGGTGGATGGAACCCACCTCCTGCCATCTGGAGTACAGGGGCCAAGGGCTGGGGCCAAAGCTTCGAGAGAGACAGCCTGTGGCCTCAGAGGAGCAGCCAGGATGCCTTACAAGCACTGAGGGCCCTGCACACCCGGCCTTGGGCTCTGGACCTTGCCAAGCCCTGCACCAAGAGTGAGGGCAGAGCAGGAAGGCCGGGATGGAGGTCTAGACGATTTGATAAGGGCAGATGCCACACGAGGGACACAGTCCGGGCCTAGGAAAACAGTCTAGAGCAGTGTGCATTGCGGCAGGAAGCCCCTCTGCTGGGGCCACTGGAAGCTGATGGCGAGTGGAGAGGGTCCTGGGGCGCGATTCCAGGCGGGCTGAGCACATTCCCCAGCTCGGTGTCACCCTGAGGCACACCCCATGATTCCTGAGCTTCAGAGTCACCCTCGCGATGGGCAGAGGATGACAAATTCAGGGTTCACAGCACTTAATGTCACTGCTAATGACTTCAACATGTAAAAGGCAAAGTGTAGCTGACAGTGGGGCCATGGATGGGGAGCGGACGGGCAGGGCAGGTGAGGGGCTGTGTCCTCCTCTGCTGGGGGAGGCGGATGATGGCCATGGTCTAGGGTTGGCAACTGAGAGGCAGATGTGGTTATGGCAGATAAGGTACAGCGCAGCCACCACGGTCGCCACTGGGCTGGGCAGCCAAGGCCTTAGGGCTGTCTGTGTGATTGGGTTTGTTGTGTGTGCAGTGTTATCCATCTGGTTAATACTGAACGTGCCACTGAAGTCAGGACAGCCCCTGCCTCCTCACTGTGTGCCATGTGCTGCTGCCCCTGGGGCTCGGGGGGCAGGGGGCAGGTGGGCGGGGGCACAGCCAGGTCAGCAGACCCTGGCCTGGGTCTCGGAACTGTGCTGCGGTCGGTGTGACCCAGCCCAGGGCTCCCAAGCTGCTGGCCTGGTCCCCACAGAGCCTGAGCAGCTCCCAGCTCGGCAGTGCCTGTCCCTTCCCTGCCATCCTGGTGGTGCCTGGGGCTGAAGGAGGATCAGCTGAGGACATGTGCTTTGGGTGGCGGGCAGGAGGCATCTCGCCTCTTGCGCCAGGCTCACTTTTCTGTTGGTTTCTTTTCTTTTTTATTTATTTATTTATTTATTTGTTTATTTAATTTATTTATTATATATATCTTTTTATTATACTTTAAGTTCTAGGGTACATGTGCACAATGTGCAGGTTTGTTACATATGTATCCATGTGCCATGTTGGTGTGCTGCACCCATTAACTCATCATTTAGCATTAGGTATATCTCCTAATGCTGTCCCTCCCCCGTCCCCCCACCCCACAACAGTCCCCGGAGTGTGATGTTCCCCTTCCTGTGTCCATGAGTTCTCATTGTTCAATTCCCACCTATGAGTGAGAACATGCGGTGTTTGGTTTTTTGTCCTTGCGATAGTTTACTGAGAATGATGGTTTCCAGCTTCATCCATGTCCCTACAAAGGACATGAACTCATCCTTTTTTATGGCTGCATAGTATTCCATGGTGTATATGTGCCACATTTTCTTAATCCAGTCTATCGTTGTTGGACATTTGGGTTGGTTCCAAGTCTTTGCTATTGTGAATAGTGCCGCAATAAACATACGTGTGCATGTGTCTTTATAGCAGCATGATTTATAGTCCTTTGGGTATATACCCAGTAATGGGATGGCTGGGTCAAATGGTATTTCTAGTTCTAGATCCCTGAGGAATCGCCACACTGTCTTCCACAGTGGTTGAACTAGTTTACACTCCCACTATCCTTTTGGTTTCTTTTCTTTCCTCTGCAGCTACCAAGATGAATGAACTAATGGAGAAATACAAAGTCTTCAGTGATGGCCTGCGCAAAAGCACAGGATAGTGGGGGCAGGAGGCCCTCTCCCAAGATGGAGTTGGCGAGGACGGATGATTGTGGCAGCAGAAGCCGTTGCAGCCCCACGTTGTGCTCTAGGCAGGGACCTTTGGCCCCTTTGGGGAGGGAGAGAGAGACGGATGGTTTGACTTTTTCTTGACACAGAGAAAGCCTTGGTTTCTAAGCAGTCGCCTCCAGCCTGCTTTCTGCTTCTGCAGCTCTGCGTCTCTCCTTCCCCTCATCCTGGGCTGCTCAGGTGGCCCAGGTCTGGGCAGGCTGGCGGCGGCCCTCCTGTCATCTTGGCGGGCCTGGGCTGCATCCTCTTCCTGTGGCTTCACTCCTCCCTGCTGCTGCCAGCCACTTGCAAGCAGAGACCCCACTGCCGCCTCCCCCGGCTGGCATCAGGGTCCTGTGTGAGACGTACCCCTCAGCCGCCCTCCTTGAGTGCCCCTGGATCCCACGCGGGGTACCAGTTTCCTGCTCCTCCCTGGCTGGGCGCTCAGCTCTGGGCTGGGGAATTCAGCCTGACTGGTTGTCCAGGAAGATGCTGACTGGGCTTCCCAGGGTGACCCAGTATCTCCCTGAGCAGTGTGCCTGTCACAGCTGCCTCCCTCCCTGCGCAGGCGTGACTGGTGGGGCCTCTGCCTCCTTGGGGCCATTGTTGTCCCTGCTGCTGCCCGCCCCACCCTGCTCCCTCCTGGCACCATCTCCTTTGCTTCCCCAAGGTCCCTGTGGGCACACAAGGCAAGGAGGCCAGGAGGAGCTGGGTGCCAGACCCCCTCCATCCCAGTCGCCTGAGGCATCCCCTAGCCACCACTGTGAGAGGTGGGAGGCCAGGCAGGCCTGTGGTCACCACGGTACAGGTGCACCACCTGATTTACAGGCCAAGGGACTCCTCTTGGTCACCTCTCTGTGCCCCCAGCATGGGGCTGGCCCTGCAGTGCACCCGCCATCAAGGGCTGGTGTCTCTTGCTCCAGAATGAGGTCTTCAGGGCGCCACTGCTCGCAGGACCGGGAAGGACCTGGTGCCCTTTGCCTGGAGCGGGATGGGCAGGGTAGGTCCCTGAGCCTGGGGTCCGAGGGGCTGGGCTCCACTCCTCCTGTAGTCCCGGCACTCCTGGCCCACCCCCTAACGTTGCTTGTCTGTGGTGGAGGAAGCATTAGCTCAGCTGTGGCCCGCACAGCTCCCGGGCCAGGACCACCTCCCTTCCTTCCCCAGCAGCTGCTGTTAGGTGCACGGTAGACATGATGAAGCGACGTCCTTAAAGCAGATAGCATCTCCCCTTCACAGTGGGAAATGAGCCCGCAAGCTGTGTGAGCCGGGGTGGGCAGCGCGTGGGCTGCCCTGAGGCTGCCCCATCCCTAGGTTTTGGGGGAGCACCCCTTCCCCTTTGGAGGCTGAGCACGGCATGTGTGGCCACCTTGGTCACACTCCAGAGCTCGCTTCATTCCCACGAGCGGCACCTGATCTCCAGTGACGGGAGACTGAGGCCTGGCAAAGAGGACCTGTTGCCTTTGTGTAACTGGCCCTAGCATGGGGGAGGCATTGACCCCAGGCCTGCCAGGCCTGGCAGCCACAGCCTGGCTGGGCGGAGGTTTACTGCCTTCTGCACCGCTCTGGCTTCCTCCCTGTGCCTGTGAAGAGCTCGGGGCCTGCTTCTTAAGCTGTAAACATGGGGCGTGTGTCTCAGTGGCTGTGAGCTAGCGAGGGGGCGGCGAGTGAGCCGGCTGCGCAGGTCCTGAGGCCCCGGGCCTCATTGTTGGCCAACAGGCAGCTGGGGGCGGGCTGTGGCCGCTGATTAAAGGCCGCCTAGAGCAGCCTGTGCGGCAACAGGTGCCCAGAAGCCCAGGAAGCCGGTCAGTGCCCGCCCCAGGTAAGCTGGTGTGGTGGGGTTGGCAAGGACAGTCTCCCCGGGAGCCTGGGGGCAAGCAGGCAGAGGCCAGCTCGGGGCCAGCACCTGTGTGCCAGGGACGAGGCTGGGGAGGTCGAGCCCAGGGGGAGCTGGGCGCACTGCATGGGCTCTTTTCGGGTGGCTGCTTGCCTGCTTCCCGGCAGCTGGTTCCAGGGCTGGAGACCCAGCGTGCTATGCCCCAGGTTCCCAGCCAAGGCATTCTGGTGAAGGGGCTGGACCCCGCCGAGGTGCAGTCCCTGAGCTGCCTTTGCCTCTCTCAATCCCTGCTGGGGACTGTGGCTGGAGGCAGGCAGTAGACCGCTCTGAGGCCTGCCTTTTCTGTTCAGTAGGTGACAGGAGTGGGGCTGATGCTCCCAGAGCCAAAGGTCACAGGTGCTGTGGTCAGGGGTGGCAGGAAGTGAGCCCCGGAAGGGTCAGAGCTTTGGCTAGGGGGAGGATGGTACACAGCAGGGCCCAGGCGAACCCCTCTCTCCAGTCCTCAGGGTTTGTGCCTCTCGCTCTGGCAGTTTGAGGACTTGCTGTCCCCGTGGGAACATCACCATGTGCGAGGCACCCCGGGCCGAGACCTTTGTCTTCCTGGACCTGGAAGCCACTGGGCTCCCCAGCGTGGAGCCCGAGATTGCTGAGCTGTCCCTCTTTGCTGTCCACCGCTCCTCCCTGGAGAACCTGGAGCGCGACGAGTCTGGTGCCCCAGTGCTGCCCCGGGTCCTGGACAAGCTCACGCTGTGCATGTGCCCAGAGCGCCCCTTCACCGCCAAGGCCAGCGAGGTCACCGGCCTGAGCAGCGACGGCCTGGCCCGATGCCGGAAGGCTGGCTTTGATGGTGCCGTGGTGCGGACGCTGCAGGCCTTCCTGAGCCGCCAGGCAGGGCCCATCTGCCTTGTGGCCCACAATGGCTTTGCTTATGATTTCCCCCTGCTGTGTGCCGAGCTGCGGCGCCTGGGTGCCCGCCTGCCCCGGGACACTGTCTGCCTGGACACGCTGCCGGCCCTGCGGGGCCTGGACCGCGCCCACAGCCACGGCACCCGGGCCCGGGGCCGCCAGGGTTACAGCCTCGGCAGCCTCTTCCACCGCTACTTCCGGGCAGAGCCAAGCGCGGCCCACTCAGCCGAGGGCGACGTACACACCCTGCTCCTGATCTTCCTGCACCGCGCCGCAGAGCTGCTCGCCTGGGCAGATGAGCAGGCCCGCGAGTGGGCCCACATCGAGCCCATGTACTTGCCGCCCGATGACCCCAGCCTGGAGGCCTGAGCACCAGGGCCACCTCCTGTGCCACGGACAGTGCCAGCCTCCACCGTTCAGCTGGCCTCTACCACCCCCAGTTCCTCCTATGTGGGCAGCTGCAGGTCTGTGCACCTGCCAGGCCTTCCGTGGCTGCCTGACCAGCCATACAGCCCTGGATTCCTCTCCAGGCCCCGCTTCCAGGGCCGTGCTCTCCCGGCCAGGCTGCGTGCCCAGCAGAGTTTGCTGTTTCCCAATAAACATTGCCAACTACTCACCCTCTGACTCGCTGGCCAGATACTAGGGGCTGGGCTCCCTCGGCCCCCTGCTGAGCAGGGCCAGGCGGTGAGCCATGCCGGGGCCAGCACAAGACCTCCAGGGCCGCCCCCCTATGGCCTCTCCCTGCGGTGAGGACCGTGGGTGGCTGGGTAGGGAGACGTCAAGCTCTTGGGTTGGTCTGAGGGCTGATGGGTTGTGGCCGTGGGCTGAGTGCTGCCCATCTGCATTGTCACCCCAGAGGCCCAAAGAAGCCATGAGTAGGGCCTTAAGCCCACAGAGGCGGCTGGCTGCCTGGGCACAAAGCTCAGCTGCAGCGCTTGTCCGCCGTGGGACCTGGAGTCTCTGTCCCTGCTCTGTGAAGTGGTAACAGGGTGAAATGTTAAGAAATGGGGTGCTGGGGAAAAGGGAGGCGCCCCCACATGCGGGCATGCACGTGTACATGTACATGCTAAGGGCCCTGACGGTGCGCGGAGCAGAGGTGGGGTGGCTGGTGCTGTGAGGGTGACACTGGAAGGGAGCCACCGCACTGTGCTTCAGATTCCCTGCTAACCTGCCTCAGGGGCCCCACCCTGAGGCACTCCCAGTCTTGCGGGGAGGCCTCATGGGTGGGGAGAGACCTGTCACCAACGCTGGGTCAGGTAAGAAGGGATGGGGTGGCCACGCCTGAGAGTGACTCACACGAGCAAAGCCTGAGCCTCCAGCCAGCTGGACAATCTGGGAAGCCCTAAGTAGGTCAGGATGACTGGAGCCACTGCAGCATGCACGGTGGTAGGATGGTGAGGCCAGAGCACAGGCAGTGACCACCTCAGACCTTCCTTGTGACCCGGGCCAGGCCTGACCCTGAGGGCAGTGGGGAGCCGCGGAGGGTCATGAGCAGGAGAGGGGAAAGGTCTGGTGTAGGCTTCTGCCATATGCTGCTTGGGCTGCGTGCCGAGCTGTTCTCGAGTTGCTGTGAAGAAATACTTGAGGCTGGGTCATTTACAAAGACAGCGGGTTTATTTTGGCTCAGCAGCGCTGGCATCTGTTACTGGTGGGGCCTCAGGAAGCTTCCACTTATGGCAGAAGGCAAAGGGGGAGCAAGAGAGAGGCAGGGAGGTGAACTCATAGCGAGAATTCAACTCCTTGCGGAGGTGAGGACGGCACCAAGCCATTCATGAGGGATCCAACCCCATGACCCAAACGCCTCCCACCAAGGCCCCACCTCCAACATTGGGGGTTACATTTCAAACTGAGATTTGGAGGGGACGAACGTCCAAACCACATCAGGCTGCTGCATGGAGAATGGGCTGGAGAGGACAGCGACTGCAAGGCGGGTAGAAGCAGAGCGTGGAGGGCTTTGGTGGAGGGAGGGAGAGCCATGGGCCTGGCCGAGGACAGTGGCAGCGGGGGAGGGGAGGGGGCACGGTCTCGGGAAGCCCCACAGGACCTAGTTTGGGAATGTGGTTAGTAACCAGAAGATCTTGTCACAGCCAAGCTTCCCGAGGAGAGCATCACCTGGTACAGAAGCTGGAGTAGGGGACACTGAGTCCCCAGATCCCCTGGTGCCCAGACAGGGCCTGCTTCTGTTTATCTTACTGGCCAGGCCCCAGCTGGGCAGCCGAATCCAGCAGGTGTTACCCTTAAAACCCTGGCGTTGGTTGGGCACGGTGGCTTACACCTATAATCCCAGCACTTTGGGAGGCCAAGGCAGGCGGATTGCTGGAGCCCAGGAGTTTGAGACTGACCTGGGCAACATAGCAAGATCCTATCTCTACAAAAATTGAAAAGAAAAGTTAGGAGCGGAGGCCGAGGGCCAGAGGATCGCTTGAGCCTGGGACAGTGAGGCTGCAGTGAGCCGTGATGGCACCACTGCCCTCCAGCCTGGGGACAGTGAGACCCCCTCCAAAAAAAACCAAAAAAACCCTGGTCTTGCCACTGACCTGCTGGGTAGGTGACACCAAGTGGGGCCCTCTTCATTGGGCGTGCTAGAAGGGTCTCAACCCCAGGATGGGACAGACAGGCAGGTGACAGCCTGATTTTGGCTGCTGCCGCCTCTGGAGGGTCTCTGGTTTTGGGCCCTGTCACCTGTCTTGGGCTGAGGTGCCTCTCTCTCATGACTCTAGGCTCCCCTGGCCTCACGGTGGCCTGACCTCAGGCGCCCTCCCCGAGTCCATGTTGAGACTGGCCAGGCCAGGCGTCTTGCGTACCATGCTGCACAGACAGGCTGTGACCTGCCTCTCTGCTGCCTCAAAGCAGCAGTGTGCTTATAAATGGTTAACAACCAGCTTTCCAGGAAAGGAAATGTACACGTATGTATGTAGGCATGGATCTCTCTCCCTTCCTCCCCTGTCTCTTTCTCTATATACACACAGGCTATACACACAGGCACATGCATACATATACATGAACACACAATTTACAAATAATAAAATCCACAATATATATAAAATACGCAACAAAATATACAATATACTCTTCACCGTAAATTCCACATGGCCAATGAATACTCACAAAATGCCTTCATTGACTTTTACCGAGTTCTTGTTATCTGTACCCGGTACTTGATTGCAATGGATGGACAGGTGTGGTTCCCACGTACATGTTGGCTGATGTTTCCATTTATTTTAATGAATAAGATAAAGCATGCTCGAATAATGAACACGTGAGTTTTGAGTATCTCCTTTATTTTTCATATAATTTGTCAGTTTACATAATTTAACTTTCAATAATGATAGTGTTTGTTTAGCTCTCAAAATTCCTGGACGTTTAACGTCTATTAGAATGGATAAAACAAGAACCACTGACCACACCAAGTGTTGGTTTCACACGGAGGAGATGTGGAGCACCGGGGGTGCCCGTGCGTTTCTGGGGGGAAGGGAAAATGGGGCAGCCACTTGGGAAAACACGTCGGCAGTGTCTGAAAATGTTAAACATGCACCTACCACATCAGCCAACAATTCCACTCCTAGATACTTACCCAAGACAAAGGGATTGATGTAACCATACAAAGACTCATACTCCAATGTTCACAGCAGCTTTTTCATAATAGCCCCAAACAGGAAACAGCCCAAATGTTCATCATCAGGTGAGTGGCTGGACACGCCGCAGTGCGTCCACACCACGGAATACTACTCAGCAGGAAGAAGTGAGCTCCCAATGTGCAAGCTCATTTGCATGGGACTCAAGGTGATGCTGCGGAGCCAACAGCGAACCGACTCCACTGCTCCAGCTCGCCCCTGGCCAGCTGTCTGCCCCTCATCAAGCTGCATCACTGACTGATGAGCCCCATCAGGCCACCAGGGGTGTCTGCCAGTGGGGAGACAGCGGTGATCACAGGAGTGTACCTGGGGGACATGTGACATAAGCCTATTGAAAATGGAATTCACTATGGAGAGGGATGAACACTAAAATCAAAGGCCATAACATTTCCAGTTTGTCTTTGTGCAGAAGACAATGTGGGGAGCACGCTGAAAGCCGCAGCATTCTGAAGGTTGGGGAGTGCCACGGGACCACAGCGCGACACCTGCATTTCTTGTAAATGATATCTGCCCCCTGCCTGTTGCAAAGAAGTCAAGCAGCATTGATGACTGTCAGCTGCGGTTTCATGTAGGGGACCTCCAGGAGCAGTATCAGCATTGTGGGGACACTGCTTTCCTGCAGCTCAGCTTGTGAACACACACCTCCCACTCACAGATGTGTACACTCACACACTTGCACGCATGCACACTTGCGCACACACCCTCACCCATACTCATGTACATGCACACACTTGTGCACACACCTGTGCACTCACATACACACTTGCACACACATCCGTGAACACTTGTACACATCTGCACACGTACACACATTACATGTGTGCACACCTGCACACACACTTGCATACACCCACACACATGCTCACACTCACTCTTGCACACACCCACACACACATACACTCACAACCACACTCAAGCACTCACACCTGAGCACACACCCCCCACACTTGCACACATGCACACACCTGCACACTTATTTGCACACATTAGTACACCCACACACACTTGCACACACTAGCACACTCACACACCTGCACACAGTTGCACACCCCACGCACAAACACTTGCACATACACTCAGACACTCTCGCACACACTTGTACACACTGTGTCAAGCCATTCTAGACTTGTATTTGCCATTTAATGCCTCTTGAGCATCAACCTCTTCTAAGGGATTCAGCTGGGACAAGAACCTGGGGAGTGTCACTTGCATTTTGTCTTAGTCCCTGTGGGCCGCTATAACAAAAATACTTTACACTGGGTGGCTTATAAACAGCAAACAGTTATTGCTCACAGTTCTCGAGTCTGGGAAGGCCACGATCAAGGCACCAGCAGGTTCAGAATCTGGCGAGGGCTGGTTCCTCGAATTGTGGAAAGGACTAGCTGGCTCACGGGGTCTCAATCATGGTGGTGCAGCCCTCGTGACCTACTCACCTTCTAAATGCCCCACCTCCTACTACTGTCACCTTGGTGATTCAGTTTTAACATGAATTTTGGGGGTACACATGCAAGTCCCCACTCCCCCACCACATACACATGCACCCCCCACTCACACATCACATACCCCCACCCCCACAACCTATACACCCACACACACACATTTACGCTTGTGCCACACACACTCCCCTGACACACACATGCCACTCCCACACATTCACTTATGATTTGGCATAAGGCACTCAAAGGCTGCAATTTCCCTCTAAATGTAGATTTTTTTGGAATCAGAATCATGTTCTTTAACTGCCTTTTATACTTGGTATCACGCTGAACATAAATTATTTTAAGTTGCAGCATAGACATGAATCCATTTACAGCACGGCATTTCAATCAAAATACTGAGGAAGACAGCATATGTGTGTCTGTGTATATATTTTGTGTATGGACATTTTTTCTAATCTTTAAGATTTATCCAGTATATCTTTTGGGTTTTTGGAGTAAAATTGGTGTGTTATTATTGATATCAGCAATATCTTCCATGATAGAAAAGTTGAGGTTTTATGAAGTTTTGAAAACTTTTGAAAAATAAATTTAATACAGTTTCTGATAATTTCTTTAAGATTTCAGAAAGTCAAGAGTGTACAGATGTTGGTCCTCAGGAGCTTCATTTACCTGGCCCATCACTGAAGAGGCAGAAATGGAAGACCAGGCTGAGGGAGGCTGGGAAAAGGGGTATCTGGAGGCTGAAGACGAAGACGATGAAGATGCCGAGGAAGAACAAGAACCTGAGGTGGTGGCAGCTGGCAGTGAGTGTGGGTTTTTTACTTTACAGACACACCCTGTGGCATTCTTTTTGATATGGGAACTAACTTGTAAGAGAAACGCAGTTTCTCCATAGTTTTTCCAAAAGGATCTGATGTTCTCCTGGTGGTCTCCATTTGCACTGGCTGACACTTGAGGGAGCTCTTACAATGGTGCTAGTGCCACTTTTATGCTTTTGGAGTGCACGTTCAGGGCTGAAAAGCTCTGGAAGCAGGCATGACAGTTCCTGCTCCAGGGAGCCTCATGCGTTAAATGACACCCATGGGTCACTGGATAAGGTCATTCAAAATATACCCTCTGGGGGTATCCAGTTGTCCATCAGCCTGGCAGATCTCTGCGAGGTGAGGAAGAGAGCTGCTTTCTATGCCCATTAGAAGAGCCAAATTGTTTTCCATGTGTAGAACTTTTAAAATTACAAATATCACCCACTGACTACATTCCTATTTCAATAGGGAGCAGAGGTATATGTGGGCATAGCATTGGCTGGGTGAATACGATTTCATACTTTCATATTCCAAAGCTACAGATAGTTTTTAAAGGTAATTATATGTTTAAAGAGAAGTGTCCAATCTTTTTTTTTTTTTTTTTTTTTTTGAGAGGGAGTTTCGCTCTGGTCACCCAGGCTGGAATGCAATGGCACGATATTGGCTCACTGCAACCTCCGCCTCCTGGGTTCAAGCGATTCTCTTGCCTCAGCCTCCCGAGTAGCTGGGATTACAGGCACATGCCACCATGCTCAGCTCATTTTTGTATATTTAGTAGAGACAGGGTTTTGCCATGTTAGCCAGGCTGGTCTCGAACTCCTGACCTCAGGTGATCTGCCCGCTTTGGCCTCCCAAAATGCTGGGATTACAGGTGTGAGCCACCGTGCCCAGCTGAATCTTTTAAAACTTTGCTTTATTAGTATCTTTTGAGTGATTCGGGTATTTCAAATTAAAGTGTGTATTCAATCTGTACCCTAAACATTATGGCCAGTGATGCATTTGGTGTTGAAATTTTATCTATCAATAAGCTTGACACTTTATTATCGCTAAATGCAGATTTTACTGTGTCCTATAGGCTTGCTATTAAACATTCTTCTTTGCTTTGCTTTAGGGATAGCTTGTAATTTTGCTTTCCATTCTTTTCTTGATCTCATGCTTATATAGTGCAGTTTATCTTAATTTCTGAGTAATTATGATTTCATGATCTTTTTTTTTTTCTTTTTTTTTGAGACAGGGTCTCATTGTCACCCAGGCTGGAATGCACTGTCGTGATCTTGGCTCACTGCAACTTCCGCCTCCCGGGCTCAAAGGATCTTTCCACCTCATTCTCCCAAATAGTTGGGACTACAGGCATGCGCCACCACAGCCTGCCAATTTTTGTATTTATTGTAGAGATGGGGTTTTGCCATGTTGCGCTCTGGTCTCGAACTCCTGAGCTCAAGTGATCAACCCTCCTCGGCCTCCCAAAGGGCTGGGATTACAGGCATGAGCTACCACACCCAGCCAATCATGTTTTGTTGTGTATTTTAGTTGTGTTGGATAATAATCTGAGGATGTGTTGCTTAAAATATCACCTTTTCGAATTAAGGTAGTTTGGGGGCTGCTTGAGTTCTCCAGGGATGCCATAACAAAGTTCCATAAGCTAGGGGGCTTCAACAGCAGAAATGGACTGTTTCTCGGTTCTGGAGGCCAGAAGTCAGAGATCGAGGTGTTGGCAGGGCAAGGTTCCTCCTGGGGGCTGTGAGGGAGAATCTATTCCAGGCCCTCCCCCAGCTTCCGGGACTTTGCTGGCCATCTTTGGTGTTCCTTGATTTGTGGCAGCCTCTCCCCAATCTCTGCCTTCATCTTCACACAGCCCTCTTTCTCCCTGCATACAAGGCGCTGTGTCCACATTTCTTCTTTTTATAATGGCACAGTCATATTGGATTACAGCCCACCCTAATGACCTCATTTTAACTTGATTACCTCTGTGAAGATCCCCAAATAAGGCTCCATTCTGAGGTACTGGGGGTTTGGGCTATAATATATCTTTTTTTAGGGGGAGGAGGGAGGCAGACACAATTCAATTGATAACAGAGGCCGAATACATAAATAACTGTAAAAAATGTTATAGACTCTGAAAAATGCATCTCCTTCAGAGATGCAGGCTTTTCTATATATCCCTAAAATCTAGTTGACAATTGTACTATTCGATTTCCTTTACATTTTTACTTGTTTTTTTTTTTGTTGACTATATCTGTCTGATTTAATGACAATATATTAGAACATTCCATTGTAATTGCATTTTCTTGAAGTCTTCCTTCATGTCTAGTCATTTTTCTTTATGCATTTAGTTGCTGTGTGTTTGTGCTTACTGCATTACGACTGTATTCGAGCTCTAACACACATATACTCATGACACATATATACTGACAAATACTTGATACATATTATAGCCAAGCACTGTGGCTCATGCCTGTAATCCCAGCACTTTGGGAGGCTGAGACAGGCAGAACACTTGAGGCTAGGAGTTCGAGACCAGCCTGGTCAACATGGTGAAACCCTGTCTCTACTTAATGTAACAAAAATTAGCCGGGTGTGGTGGTGAGCCTGGGCAACACAGCAAGACTCGGTCTCAAAAAAGAAAAAAAAAAAAACCCCAAAAAACCACACCGAAAATACACATTATATCCACACTACGTATATGATATATATCATATCGTGTGTGTATATGTGTGTGTGTGTGTGTGTGTGTGCGCGTAGAGAGAGAGAGAGATTTTAAGGAATCAGCTCACGTGACATGGAGGTTGGCACGTCACTGGAGACTCAGGGAAGAGTTTAGTTTGAGTCCAAAGGCTCAAGTTGGAGGCAGAATTCCTTCCTCTTTCGGTGACCTCAGTCATTTTCTCTTAAGCCCTTCAACGGATTGAATGAGGCCCGCCCACAGCATGGAGAACAATCTGCTGTACTCACTCTTCTCATTTAAATACTAATTTTATTTAAAAACACCCTCACAGCCACATCTAGACTGGTGTTTGACCAAAACTGGGTACTGTAGACTGGCCAGGTTGATGTATAAACTTTACCTTCCCAGTCACTATAGCATGGTCTGGTCGGGTCTTTGTTCTCTGGAATTTTCTTTGTGCGTAACACCCACGAATCTGTACTTGATCCTTATAGCCAGCCCAGCCAGCCCCTCTGTCGTCACTTATTTCAATTGAGCGCACACTTTGCGAGGTGGCTGCCCACCGCCCCTTCCTCTCTGGGGCCTCTGTTCTGTTGCAGGGGTTGTCTGGTCTTGCAGCCTTGCAATGAGCAGATGTTTGCAGAATGTAACCGACTCAAGTCTGGCCGCTTGCTGTTTGGAGGTGTGGTGAAAGGAAAGCAGTTTTTGTTCTTTTTTTTTTTGGCAGAATCTTGTTCTGTCACCCAGGCTGGAGTGCAGTAGCACAATCTCGGCTCACTGCAACCTCCGCCTCCTGGGTTCAGGTGATTCTCCTTCCTCAGCCTCCTGAGTAGCTGGGATTATAGGCTTGCACTACCATGCCTGGCTAATTTTTGTATTTTTTGTAGAGACAGGGTTTCGCCATGTTGGATAGGCTGGCCTCAAACTCCTGACCTCAAGTGATCCACCCAACTTGGCCTCCCAAAGTGCTGCGATTACAGGCGTGAGCCACCACTCCTGGCTGAAAGCAGCTTTTACTCGAGTGCTAGCAGGTGGGAGAATGGCCAGGCTGGCCAGGCTCAAGCCTCAGAGGAACCATCTCAAGCTTTATGTGGGTGAGAGGGGTAAAAGGGAGCTTGGAATGGGAGACATGCAGGCAGGGCACTGGGCACAAGGTCTGTGTGCCTTGTTCCCTTGGCTATCTTGAGTCATGGTCCACCGGGACCACGGGCTGGCATCATCTCTACAATGGCCGGGTTGTAGACTGACCGCCTGGAATTTCACAGCTGGATTTCCACGCTTGGTTTGTCTCAAGATTAGCCCCCTGGAACTACTAGGTAAGCACAAAATTAGGTAAGTGAGCAGTGCAAGGGAGTGTCTGGTGGGAAGGGAGGGAAACAAGGAGTTTCAAAGTACATTAAGGCTGAAAGCAAGAAAGGAAAGAAGAAGTTTCAAAATGCATTTTGTTTTTTGTTTTTTTTTTGAGACGGAGTCTCGCTCAGTCGCCCAGGCTGGAGTGCAGTGGCGCGATCTCTGCTCACTGCAAGCTCCGCCTCCCGGGTTCACACCATTCTCCTGCCTCAGCCTCCCAAGTATCAAAATGCATTTGGAAGCTAACCTGCTTGGTTACAAGGATTCTTGCTTTCCTTCCCTGCTGGGTGAGTGGTGCTTGGCTGGGATGAGGATCCGCGGGCTGCCAGAGTCGCACAGGGAAGCTGGCCCACTCTGATCCGTTTCTGCTATTGCTGGTCCTTTCTGTTTGGAAGCTTCTGAGATGCTCCTGTTGTCTTGGGAGCTTGGGAATGTTTGTCAGGCAAAGCCCAGGTCCATGACAATCCGGTTTGGAGTGGAGCTCAGCTAGCCCTCCTGAGGTGGAGACGGGTCTTTGCCTCCTCTGGGAGGCCTTCGTCAGTCAAGGGCTGACCCGTCTGTCCTCTGCCCCTGCTCCTCACTTCTTGTCTGCTGGCCAGCATCCTCCCAATTTCCATCTTTTTGTTTCTAGCTGGATTTGTAGAAGCAGCGGCAACCCCTTAAGTGGCGTGAGGTGTGATAGTCGCCACAGTCCCAGCGGAAGCTCCAGCCTCCTGGGTTGTCAGTCACCCAGGTACCTCCATGGGCCCAGCGCATTCCGGGTAGCTGGATGCCGATCCTCGCCCCGGGCCCCGGATCCATGGCCTTCGCTCAGCCCCTCCCACCTCTGGACCCTGCTCCCCACCCTGGGCGCTCCACCCCTGCATGTACTGGGAAGACTGGAGGTCCTGCCAGCCCGGGGAGCCCTCTTCACAGTGCGGGAAAGAAGGCAAGGGTGAGCTCAGCTGTAATGGGCATCACAGGCCGAAAAGGAAACCTCATCCTTTGCGCAGTGCATGTCAGCTACCCTTTGATCTAGTCAGGCAGATGCCATCTCAAGATGCCCTGCTGCATGTCCTTATCCATCGTGAGTGCACCTGGTCAGCAGCTGGCCATTCTGCGCTAGTGAGTTGCCTGTATCCAAAGGAAAAATGAAAGCTTTCTCTTGGTGGTTAGGGCTTGAAGCCAGGACCTAGGCTAAGCTCCCAGGAAGGCAGGGAGCTAGAGGCGCTAGCTTTATGTTTGCATTTCAAAGAGATGGGTCCAGGCCCTGCAGACACACCTCCCTGGGCCCTAAGCCTGGCGGGAGCTGTATTGAAAAGGTTTACAAAGTCGCCTTCCAACCTGGAAATCCAGCACGTGCAGCATTCCCCCTCCTGCCGGGGAACCCGGAAGCTCTGCAAAAGAACCCTTGGCCTTTCCCAGGTCCCCTGGGGCAGAGAGGAGGACTCGGCATTTGTGGTCCCCTCCCTCGAGGTCCAGGGCTGAAAGGGACCCAAGCCGTCGGGAGGGGGCCTCAGCTAGTGTGGTGACAGCCTGGGTGCCAGGCCTCATCCCCCAACTGCCCAACCCTGTGGCTGGCAGAAATGACCTCACAGCCTGGCCTCAGTTTCCTCATCTGTAAAATGGAAACAACACAGTGATCCTGGGAGGGTGGGTCATGCCTGGGGCCTGGCACATAGCACATGTGCAGTGCATGTCAGCTACGGTGACAGCTCCTGTTATGTCTGAGCCCTTGCACTTCTTGTCATGCCCTCCGAGCCCTATATGGCTGTCCCTGGCCCTGCCACCCTCATCCCTCCCCACTGCCCCTGGGAGGCCCACTGGCCTCCAGCCACACAGGCCTCAAACACACCAAGCCTGTTCCTGCCTGTGCTGGGTTGAAGGCAGCCCCCAAAAGATGTGTTCATGTCCTAATCTCTGCCCCCTTTTAGTGTGACCTTATTTGGAGAAAGGGTCTTTGCAGATGTAATTACATTAAAGATCTTGAGACAGGGTCATCCTGGATTACCAGGCTGTGTCCTAAATCCATTGACAAGTGTCCTTAGGAGAGACGCAGAGTGGAGGCACACAGTGGGAGGACGAGGCCACTTGAAGACTGAGGCCGGGATTGTGGCGATGCAGCCACAACCCAGGGAAGTCCGGGGCCACCAGCGGCTGGAAAAGGCAAGGGAGGGGTCTTCTGCCTTTTCAACAATAAGAGAGTAAATTTCTGGTGTTTTAAGCCATCTGGTTTGTGGTGCCTTGCCCTGCCTTGCCCTGCCTTGCCCTGCCTTGCCCTGCCTGCCTTCCCTCCCTCCCTCCCTCCTTCCCTCCCTCCCTCCTTCCCTTCCTCCCTCTCTTTTTCTCTCCCTCTCTCCTTTCTTTTTTTCTTTCTTTTTCCTTTTTTTGATGGAGTCTTGCTCTGTCGCCCAGGCTGGAGTGCAATGGCGCGATCTCAGCTCACTGCAACCTCTGCCTCCCGGCTTCAAGGGATTCTTCTGCCTCAGCCTCCTGAGTAGCTGGGACTTACAGGCACACACCACCATGCCCAGCTAATTTTTGTATTTTTAGTAGAGAGGGGTTTTTGCCATGTTGGCCAGGCTGGTCTCAAACTCCTGACCTAAAGTGATCCTCTGGCCTTGGCCTCCCAAAGTTCTGGGGATTACAGGCATGAGTCACCCCATCCAGCCCAGTTTGTGGCACTTTGTTACGGCAGGAAACCAACACAGGAAATGACCCCACTGCCTCAGGGCCATTGCACTGGCTGTGTCTCCACCCGGACTACATTGCTTCTGACATCCACCTCAGCTGGGTCTCTGCTCGAGTGGCCCCTTCCCCAAGAGAGACCCTGTCTGACCGCCGCCTCGCTTCTACCCACACAGCAGGTGGCCCTCCAGTCACACTGTCTCTCCATCCTCTTGGTGTATGTCCCTTCATTGGGAAAAAGGCCAGCTCTGTGAGGGCAGGACTTGGTCTTGCTCACTGCTCCCCAGCACCAGCCCAGGGGCTGGCATGGAGCAGTACCCCAGCGTGGATTCACTGAGTGAGAGGATGGATGGAGGCTCTTTTCACCTTCATCACAACAGGGAGCTGTGGGTCCCCTCCATCTTTTTTTTTTTTTTTGAGATGGAGTCTCACTCTGTTGCCCAGGCTGGAGTGCAGTGGCGTGATCTTGGCTCACTGAAACCTCCGTCTCCTGGGTTCAAGCGATTCTCCTGCCTCAGCTTCCCAAGTAGCTGGGACTACAGGCATGTGCCACCACACCCGGCTAATTTTTGTATTTTTAGTACAGACGGGGTTTCACCATGTTGGCCAGGCTGGTCTCGAACTCCTGACCTCAGGCAATTCACCTGCCTCAGCCTCCCAAAGTGCTGGGATTACAGACGTGAGCCACCACACCTGGCCCCCTCAGTCTTACAGAAAGGAAACGAGGGTACATGGCATCCGGAGTGAGCAATTGTGGGTAAGGGATGGAAGAAAGTGCAGGTGGCAGGGCTCCAAGGCCCACAACCCCAGCACTCCTGAGCGTCTCACTAGCTGAGAACCTAGATGGTGCAGGGGCGGGCAGGGGGATGACCAAACGCTTTCCCAATTCCAAGGCAGGATTTAACTTTGGCTTCTTTCCTTTCGTACAATCTTTTCCAGAAAATCAAATGACTTTTATGTTTGGTTATGGCCAACTTATGGAATCATCCCCCCAAATGGGCAAAGTTAGGAAAATGGTAAAGGCGACTGGATTCCCTCTAGTTTGGGGGCAGAGTTCACACAGCTGCTCTCCCTGGTTGGCTGGAGTGAGCAGCAATGCTGGAGTCCTGGAACTTGGGCATGAATCTGTCGCCGCTTCCTAGTGTTGAGTCTCCAGACAATTCCTTCCCATCTCTAAGCCTCGGTTTTCACATCTGTAAATGGTAGTCAGGATGCCGGCCAGTGGGAGGGGCTTGAGCAAGGCTGGCCTCCTCTCCCTCACCCCCAGCCTCCCAGGGCTCAGGCATAAAGAGCTGAGGGCCCTCGGGTTGATATCTAGGTGTGGGCAGGGCTGCGCTCCCTCCAGAGGCTCTGGGGGAGGGTCCTTCTGCCTCTTCCAGCTTCTGGTGGCCCTGGGTGTTCCTTGGCTCGTGGCCTCATCACTTCTATCCCTGTCTCTGTCTTCACGTGGCCTTCTCCCTGTGTGTCTGTTCCTTTGCATGGCATTCTCCTCTCTTTGCAAAGACAGCAGCCATATTGGATTAAGGGTGCGCCCTACTCCGGTATGACCTTATTTTAAATATTTACATCGGCAATGACCCTACTTCCAAATATGATCACATTCTGAAGTACTGGGGGTTAGGACTTCAACCTACCTTTTTGGGGGATACAATTTGACTCATAACACCACCCAATCTGCATCCTAACCTTTTTCTCTGGGGATAAGACCCCACCTTTGTTCAAGGCATCAGTGGGCTCAGCCCCAGGTGATAGGTCATGAAAATCCATCCCATTTCCAACTTTCTCAGCCTCTCTTGAGGTTAGGGGTGGCCACGTGATCCAGTTCTGGCTCCTGAGATCTAAGTGGAAGTCTGCCAGGCAAGTTTCTGGGAAAACTGTTGCTTCCTTGATAAAAGAGGACAGAGTGTCTGTGTCTGCCCCTTCCTCTTTCTGTCTAATGCATATGTGATGGCTGGAGCTTCAGCAGCCATTTTATGATCACGCAGCAAAGCCAAGCAAATCAGAAAGATGTCAAAAGCTCTGCTGCTGAACTGATGCCAGAAAGCTACCCCAGAGTCCTTAGGTGAGAAAACAAAGCGTCTAATTCCTTAATCCACCATAGTCAGGTTTTCTACTACTTGTGGCCACTTTCCTAACTGATACACTGTGTTTGTTTCTTCCTGCATCCCATTCCCATAACCAGAGGAGACCCTGTGATCTGAGTGTTCAGTCACTGCAGTCAAGCTGCTCTCCTTCTCACCTGTGCTTTTTCCTCTTTCCTTCTTTGTCCTTCTCTACCTCCTCTCACCTTGTTCTCATGCAACCAGCTAGAATACATTATACAGTAGGTGAGGAACATTTTCATTGAAAAAAATGAAAAAAATTTAATTCTTACTTTCCTATTTTGATTTGATTTGAGCTTTCACAGTTCTGGAGGCTAAAACTCTAACGTCAGGATGCCAGCAGATCTGGTTCTTGGTGAGGTTCTGTCAGAAGCCCTTTCCAGAAAATGACACTTAAAAAATCTTGGAGCCTGGGCAACATAATGAGACCTCATCTCTATAAAAAAAAAATTAAAAAATTAGCCAGGTGGCCGGGCGAGGTGGCTCACGCCTGTAATCCCAGAACTTTGGGAGGCTGAGGCAGGTGGATCACATCAGGTCGGGAGTTTGAGACCAGCCTGATCAATATGGCGAAATCCCGTCTCTACTAAAAATACAAAATTAGCCGGGTATGGTGGCAGGTACCTGTAGTCCCAGCTACACAGGAGGCTGAGGCAGGAGAATTGCTTGAACCCAAGAGGTGGAGGTTGCAATGAGCCAAGATCGCACCACTGCACTCCAGCCTGGGTGACAGAGCGAGACTCATCTAAAAAAAAAATTAGCCAGATGTGGTGGCACATGCCTGTAGTCCCAGCTACTTAGGAGGTGAAGGTGGAGGCAGGAGGATCGCTTGAGGCCAGGAGGGCAAGACTGCACTGAGCCATGACTAAACCACTGCACTCCAGTCTAGGCAACAGAGCAAGACTCTATCTCAAAAAAAAAATAAAAAATTGGACACAGCTAAAAAATCTCGGACACACGGACACACATAATATAAAACACAACTCCGGGCTGGGCACGGTGGCTCACGCCTGTAATCCCAGCACTTTGGGAGGCCAAGGTGGGCAGATCACAAGGTCAGGAGATCAAGACCATCCTGGCTAATATGGTGAAACCCCATCTCCACTAAAAAAAAAAAAAATACAAAAATTAGCTGGGCATGGCAGTGTGTGCCTGTAATCCCAGCTACCCGGGAGGCTGAGGCATGAGAATCGCTTGAACCCAGGAGGTGGAGGTTGCAGTGAGCCAAGATCGCACCACTGCACTCCAGCCTGAGGGATAGAGCGAGACTCTGTTTCCAAAACAAACAAACAAACAAACAAACAAACAAACAAACAAACGGACAAAGAAACAAAAAATAGCTCTGTCTTATATTATGGTCAAGGCTGCTGTCAAATATGGGCTGGGCTAAAGAAAAACATCATAGGAACAAAAAAATACACCTAATTCTGTCATACTCATCCTCATATCGCAGCACACAGTTAAATGTTCAGTCTATATCTGTTAGGTAAATGAAGGACTAAATGAGAATGCAGGGTTACTAGGAATGGTTGAAGCAATACCCATAAACTCAATAACCATACGTAGGGATCTACTAATTATTTAATCCACTCTAGTAGGTTCTGTAGCAACCCATATCCAAGGTCTAAACATTGAAACTACAACCCATTGTTGAGAGAAATTAAAGAAGGCTCCCAACATGGAGAGACACATCATGTTCGTAGATTGAAAGGCTTAATATTGTTAAAGATATCAATCCTCCCTCAAATGATTTATAGATTCAATGCAATCCAATCAAAACCCCAGTAGGCTTTCCCCCCCCATAGAAATTGGCAAGGCATTCTAAAACTCATGTGAAAGTGTGACAAACTTTGAAAAGACAAAACAATTTTGAAAATGAAGAACAGCATTGGAGAACTCACATTACCTGATTTCAAGACGTGTAACAAAGCTACAGTAGTCAAGAGAGTGTGGCATTGGCATCGAGATAGACATTGTCTCAGTTTGCTTGGGGTGCTATAACAAAATACCACAGACTGGGTGCCTTAAGCAACAGACATTTATTTCTCACAGTTCTGGAGGCTAAAAGTCTAAGGTCAAGGTGCCAGTAGATTTGATTCTTGGTAATAGTTCTCTTTGGCTTGGACACAGCTGCCTTCTTGCTGTATCCTCACACAGGGTGGAGAAAGGAAGCTCTAGTGTCTCTTCCTCTTGTTGTTGGGAACCAATCCCATCATGAGGGTCCCACCCTCATGACCTCATCTAAACCTAATCAGCTCCCAAAGGCCCCAACTCCTAATGCCATGTGATATGGTTTGGCTGTGTTCCCACCCAAATCTCATCTTGAATTGTGGCTCCCACAATATCCATGTGTCGTATGAGGGACCCAGTGGGAGGTAACTGAATCATGGGGACGGGTCTTTCCTGTGCTGTTCTTGTGATGGTATGTCTCACAAGATCTGATGGTTTTATAATGGGCAGTTCCCCTGCACAAGTTCTCTCTTCCCTGCCACCATGTAAGATGTGACTTTGCTACTCCTTGCCTCCCACCATGATTGTGAGGCCTCCCTCACCACGTGGCCCTGTGAGTCAATTAAACTTCTTTTTCTTTATAAGTTACCCAGTCTTGATATGTCTTTATTAGCAGCGTGAAAATGGATTAATACACCATCCCACTGGGGATCAGGGCTTCCACATATGAATTTTCAGGGGGCACAAACATTCAGTCCGTAGTGCTGACTGATGAGGTACCATGAAGAGTCCAGAAGTAGACTCACACACATGTGGCCAACTGATTTTCCACAAAGGGGCTAAGGTAACTCAACCAGAGAAGAGATAATCTTTTCAACAAATTGTGCTAGAAAAACTGGATATCCATATATAAAAAAGGAATTGTGAATTTGCCTCACACCACACACAAAATGGATCATAGACCTAAATATAAGAGCTAAGATTATACAACTTCTATAAGGAAACAGGTCTATGTTTTTATAAGAAGACACTGGATAAAGACTTAGTGACTTGAGTTTTGCAAAGATTTCTTAACTATGACACAAAAAGCACAAGCTATAAAATTTAAAAGTCCATACCTTAGACTCCATCGACATAATGCAACTTCTGCTCTTTAAAATGCACTGTTATGCAAATGGAAGGGCAAGCCAGAGTTTGGAAGAAAAATATTGCAAAATACATATCTGACAAAGGACTTGTGTCTAGAGCTCTTACAAACTAATAAGAAGACAAACAACCTCATTTAAAAATGGGCAAAATACTTGAACAGATACTTCCTCAAAGAAGACATATGAATGGCCAATGGACACATGAAAAGATGCTCAACATCATTAGTTATCAGGGAAATGCAAATCAAAACCACAATGAAATACCACCCCACACCCACTGGGATGACTATAATGAAAAGACAGACAATAACAAGTGTTAGTGTATTAGTCTGTTCTTGCATTACTATGAAGAAATACCTGAGATTCGGTAATTTATAAGGAAAAGAGGTTTAATTGGCTCATGGTTTTTCAGGCTGTACAGGAAGCATGGCAGCATCTGCTTCTGGGGAAGCCTCAGGGGCTTTTACTCACGGTGGAACGCAACGCAGGAGCAGGCACATCACGCTGCCAGAGCAGGAGCAAGAGAGAGAAGGGGGAAGTGCCACACGCCTTTAAAGGACCATCTCTTGGGAGAACTCAATCACTATCATGAGGACAACACCAAGAGGATGGTACTAAACCATTCGTGAGAACCCTGCCCCCATGATTCAGTAACCTCCCACCAGGCCCCACCTCCAACATTGGAGATTACAATTCAGCGTGAGATTTGGGCGGGGTCACAGATCCAAACTATATCAGTTGGTGAGGATATGGAGAAATTGAAACGCTTGTACACTGCTGGTGGGAACATAAGATGGTGCAGCTGCTACGGAAAAACTTGGCAGTTCCTCACACAGTTAAACAGAGTTACCACATGACCCAACAATTCCACTCCTAGCCGTATATCCAAGAGAAATGAAAACATATGTCCACGCAGAAACTGGTACACAAATGTTCACAGCAGCTTTATTTGTCATGGCCAAAACCTGGTAACAACCCAAATGTCCATCAACAGGTATTCAACAGGTATTGTGGTCCACCCATACAATGGGATCCTACCAACAATAAAAAAATGAAGTATTGATATGCACAAAAACACCTGATGAAAAAATAATTGTGCTGAGTGAAAGAGGCCAGACATACACTGTATGAGTCCATTTCTATGGAATTCTAGAAAATAGAAATTAATCTATAGTGACAGCAAGCCAAGCAGTGGCGGTGGGGATGGGGGACAGTGAGGAGCAGGAAAGAGGGGTTGCTGGAGGCGCAAGGCCACTTTTGGGAGTGGCGGATCAATTCACTGTCTCGATTATGGGGGAGGTTTCATGGGTGTCCACACATGCCAAAAACCCTCCAACTGTACACTTTAAAGACGTGCAGTTTCTTGTATGCCCATTATACCTTCATAATGCTGTCGAAGAAAGATTAAACAATCATTGACCTTCAGGTCTGCAGCAGGCCTCCATTTCCCACATGAATATTCCCCGGCGGTGGAGAAGGCTCTAGTTTGGCCTTCCTGAACACAAAAGGAAGGCACTGCGCTCCTCTCAAAAGTCCAAGGCCTTCAATTAAAGGTATATAAGAATCTGCAGAGCAGCTGTCCAGAACTCCTGGAGGACCCCTGTTTTGTGAAGACAGTGATAGATGCACTGGGGCTGGCATCAGATGGAACCAGCTGCGAGTCCCATGGCAAGTGGGAGCCCCTGAGACACGTGGCTGGAGCCCTTGTGTCAAAGACGTCCCCTCTCATGTTGCCTCAGCCTCATCATGCCCCCAGCCCAACACCTCGTGGGCATCACAACCATCGAGATGCCGACAGTTATAAAATTTGTGGTGGTCAGTGTGTAAATTCAAACCCTGTGGTAGTCACAATTTACATTAACTTCCCTTTGTCATTCTTAGAATAATTCTTTCATGTTTTGGAAAATTGCTCCTCATCAGGATCCTGTTACAGCCCAGACTTTTGTATATGGCATCCCAGACTCTCCACACTCTGGTTCTAATTGACCCTTTAGCCCATACATGTCCTACCGAAACCTCTCTGCCCTTCTAAGCTTGCCTGAACACACCTCATACTTTCCCTTCTTCCCTGCCTGTCCCAACCCAAGCACTTCCCAGCCAAGGACTCCCTTCCTTTCCCTCTACCTCCACTTCCTGTCTCCAGAGCTGCCCTTGCAACTACCCTGGCAAGTGTGGGAGCTGCCATGTTGCCTGAAGTCTGGGAACAGAAGTGACTGGAAAGAACACACAGCTGTGTTCTCAGGAGACTGATGTGGCACTTTGCTGGGGAACACAGGGGACCAGGTCCAGCCTCCCTTCCCTCTGGTCTCAGAGTCATGGCGTCTGAGTGGCCTCCGGTGGCTGCCTGTGGTCCCAGTCAGAGGAGCCTGCACCCCTGGGCTGACCCGAGGCAGGTCACCCACAAGGCCTTTCTGTCTTACCTTCACAGGGACCCCCCAAGGAACACCCAAAGCCCAGCTCCGGCCATTCCCCACAATCTCAGGCTTACAGCCTTTCCTGTAACCTTGAACCCAACGTCTATCCATGTAGTTTAAACCCTCAGAATGGCCTCTCTACAGTAGAGGGCTCATTTCCAGGCCAGTACTCATAGATCTTCCTTATCTGCAACCAAAGTAAATGGGAACAATTCCATTTCACAACGAATCCAGCCAGGACAAGTTACCAGTTACATGGAGACACTGCCAGAGCATTTATGTGGCTCTTGAAGCATTCAGTTTCAAAGGGCAAAAGCCCAAAGGCAAATGGGTCCCAGGTTGGCATCCAGGAAAGTTCTTGGGTGGCAGGGTAGAGGAAGCCTTGGAAAACAGGCAAGACTTTCCCCACAGTTTTAAGCTTTTACATTCTAGCTGTCCATCACAAAGCAAGCGTGGGCTATACCCTCCTAGTTCCCCACACAGCAAGAGGGAGGGAGCCCAATTTCAAGGCACCATTGAAGGAAAAACACAAATGTCCTTTTCGAACATTCTGACTTTGATTCCATGTGAAACCCGTTCAGCTCACGTGGCACACCTAACTGCCACACCCAAAAGAAAATGATAGCAATGACCGCCTTGCAGTGAGAATGCCATTAAGGGGAGCTAAATTAGACTAAGCAATAATAAAAGGCTGCACTATTTTAAATGCCATTTATCTAAGTAAGCACTGGGGACCCTGGAACTTTTCCCAGCACTCCAAAGTCACAGTGCAAGTGCCCAGCATCTCTCCTGGCAACTTCACTTTCTGCTGAAAACTCCTGTACCTTGTCCTGCCTGTATCTAGTCAGTCTTGGGCGTAGGTCCTGAGGTGAAAAAAAAGGAGCTTCCGTTAAAAACAGAGTTCACTTATGCATCAGAACCAACGGCATGACAAGATACGAAGGAGTCGACTCTTCTTTAGTGAAAGCTACTGTCTGGCTTGTAGGAACGAAATCATTTACCTCCTAGAACAACGGAAACGGATATCAGAGTGCGTGGATCTGCTTCTTTCCTGGTTCAGTTGAATGAAGCAAGACTAGAGCCCAATTGCATGGCCACCTGCCACAGGCACCTACTCTGCACGAGCATTGCATTCCCGGACCCATGCCAGCCCTTGCAAAGACTGTCTGCACAGCAGAAAAACCCAGACTTCCCAATGGCCTCATCAGGGACTTCAAATACACCATTCCTAATACTTCTTTTTCTGGAAAACCCAAAGTCATAGATGCTTCGGATTGCCTCAAGGCAAGGCTGGAGCCGACGATGGTCCCAAGCCTGAGTCTGAGGTGCTAGGACTGCAAGACCCATTTCACTCATGCTTACTGATTACCAGCACCGGGCTTGGCATCAAGGACATGGGGACAGGCATGACACACACTTGTGGGCTTATGAGACTGGCTTGCAGACAAGAACGCAATCACAGGATGGGGGATAGGGACCCACTGAAGGAGGCTACGGTATAAGTGCAACTTACAAGAACTCTAGAAGTTTTCATAAAACTATATATATCGTGTGTGTGTGTGTGTGTGTGTGTGTGTGTGTGTGTGTGTGTATAACATTTCTGGAGTTGTCCTAGTGACTGGCACTCCAAGCAGCATTCTCCGAGGGAAGCCTGTATGTTCGGGTCTTCCCACACTCTCCTGATGGGAGCCAGCTGTCTTTGAACCCCCCCCCCCCACGCCTACCACCCACCTGCCCTCAGGCCTTGTGGATGACAAACCCCCTCTCCCCTGGGAGGGGACAGGGCTGGAAGGAGGTGGCCACTGACCAGGACACTGGGCTGAGAGCACCAAGGGGCAGAGCTCCTGAGACCAGCTCTGGGGACAGCACTGGGGGACTAGGATAGGGCCCGCCAGCAGCTGCCTCTGCCAGCCCCGAGACTTTTCCTTGAGAATTCCCCTTGGCTTTCAGTAAAGTGCCATTTGAAGGGTCTGCCCTGTTTCTGCAGGACTAAGGGGAAGAGGGGTGGACTGTTATCATTGTAGGGAGAAGAGGGGCCAGGCTTGCCACCACACTCATCTGGGGGCAGGCCTGGGGTGGCCCCCTTTCTCCTGCCTGAGGTCTTCTCAGAGGGCTGGGGGGACTCTTATTTAGGGAGTGAATCCCTGATACTCTGATATGGCAAAATCTCTATTTTCAATGTACATTACCCCTGAATACAAAAACAAGCAAAGCAACGGAACGTCCAATATTCTACAAAATGTCACGCAAAAGACATTCGATGAAAGATTCGTTCCTGGGCTTGCTCTGTTGCCTAAGTGCAAATTCCTAACCCGTCTGGCTTTCCTCCTAATCGTCACCAGCCGCAAGAGAGCTGCCTGATGGGGAGGAGCAGGTAAGTGCGAAGCTTTAGGCACTGGTGGTGGGGCGGGGCAGGGGGACAGGGGACAGAGAGGCCAGGGTGGCCTTTGCTGGTGGGGTCTGGGGAGCAGAAGGCAGTGGGCGGGCAGGGGGGAAAGCAAAGCCAGCAGGGTGGCTAGCTACAAATGTCCAATTGTGAGTGACCTGAAGGGTCTTATCCTCTCTGCAGGGCCTGGGCTAGCCATTCCCAGAACCACTGGTGCTCAGGGATGATGGGGCCTGGGCGCTGCTCCTCCTCGCAGAAGCAGCTGGGGGCACCCAGACAAGGCGGGAGTTTTCCGGCACAGCCCCCCATCCTATGCCAACATTCAGGGAGCCTCTTGCCTCTGTGCTAACTTCAGCGCCCCCCCCCCCCCCACCTGCAATATAAGCGCTTAAAGGATTAAAGTGCTTTCAGTATCTTCTACTTGGGAACACTAACAACTCTTAGGGCGAGGGAACGACCCCCAGGGAGGAAATGCACCACTCTTCTGTAACTCAAAGCCAGTGTGCCCCCTGCTGGCTGGCCTCACTGGCCTCACTGGCCTCCTCCCTACCCGCAGCAGGCGATTCTGATGCAAATCCGAGGGATGGTTCACGCATCCCCTCCACACACGCCTGTGCACACACGATAGTACCTGTGGCTCGGGGACGAGTGGCCCAGGTGCCGTCTCTATGCCTCAGTTGCAAGGCCCAGGACTCAGGAGGGAGTAGAGGACCTCCATTCCCAGCCCGCACTGCCGTTGATGGAGGAGCCGGGGCAGGCGGCAGTCCTCGGTTCTGAGTCCTTCCTGCGTTTCTCAGCCTCAGGGTGAGGCTCTGCCTGGGGTCTTCTGATGGCCAAAGAGGTCAGGGCTGTGGCCGCAATCGAGGCCCTGGGAGGGCAGTCTTCCCACCTGAAGAGGGCTGAGCCTCGACGTCCTCTGGAAGGCCCCCCACGCAGACCCGCCGCGCCCTGGGTGCGCTGGTGGGGAGTCAGCGGCGGCTGGGCCTGGAAGGCCTGGCGGCCGCGCTCGGCCGCGGAGGGCTGGTGGCCGCCACCGTGCTCCCAGGGCCGGTGCTCCCAGGGCCCGCTCGCCGCCGCGCCGTCTCCGCCTTCGCAGGGCGCCTGGCGCCGTGCACTGCCTGGTGCTTGAATAGGTTGGCGCGCCGGCCGAAGGCCTTGCCGCAGTCGCTGCACTCGTAGGGCTTCTCACCGCTGTGCACGCGCCGGTGCTGGCTGAGGCCCGAACGGCCACGGAATGCCTTGCCGCACTCGCGGCACGCGAAGGGCCGCTCGCCGCTGTGGCTGCGCTGGTGGTGGATGAGCTGCGAGACGCCCTTGAAGGCCTTGGCGCACTGGCCGCAGGCGTAGGGCTTCTCGCCGCGGTGCGTGCGCTGGTGCTCGATGAGGTTGGAGCTGCGGCTGAAGGCCTTGCCGCACTCTGGGCACGCGTAGGGCCGCTCGCCGCTGTGCACGCGCGCGTGCTCCAGGAGCGCGAAGCTGCGGCGGAACAGTTTGCCGCAGTCGCCGCAGGCGAAGGGCCGTTCGCCGCTGTGGATGACCTGGTGCTTGATGAGGTTGGAGCTGCGCGTGAAGGTCTTGCTGCACTCGGGGCAGGCGTAGGGCTTCTCGCCGCTGTGGATGCGCTGGTGCTCCAGGAGCGCGAAGCTGCGGCGAAACAGTTTGCCGCACTCGGGGCACGCGTAAGGCTTCTCGCCGCTGTGGATGATGCGGTGCTTGATGAGGTTGGAGCTGCGGCTGAAGGCCTTGCCGCACTGCTGGCACAGGTACCGCTTCTCCGCGCCTTTGGGGCCCTGCGGCCCCGCGGCCGAGCTCTGCCCCAAGCCCTGGGCACCTCTCTGGAGCACAGACGACCTCGCCGCCTGCCCCTCCTTGCCACCTTGTGGATCGGCCCCGGGGAGTTGTCGTCCAGAATGCTTCTGCGTTGAAGTCGACGTCTTGCTCTGTGTTCTGTCACCTGGAAAGACAGAGCACCAGGCAGTGTCACTCTCATGCCAAGTCAGAGAGATGAACGAGCAGGAGGTGAGAACATAGGGGGATGGAGCAAGGTGACCACAGAACAGAAAGCCATCACACAGGCAGACAGGAGAGATGAAGGCGGCGGGGAATGGGCTGGAGATAGCGGGGCTTCGGTGACACCTGGAGATTGACATCTGCTTCCAAAGAGGATTTCCCACCCGAAGCGGCAGGGTACCCTCCCCCGCCTCCTTTGCCACTGCTATTTCTTTCCCCCCCGATGGGGAGCTGGTTGAGCACCTCTCACTCACCTATGTGCAATCCTGCGGTGGCCCAGGTTCTGGGGATGTCTGCTACCCAAGGTCCTTCCCCTCGTTCCAATTGGGAGATCAGGTGAGGCTTGGAGAAGGAAAATCCTGGGCGTGGAATATGAAGCAGGTCAGGACCACTATGGCTAAGGGCAGGGTCGCTCCTGAACTCAGGCAATTCTCAATATCTTCAGGTAACAGAGAATAAAGAACTCTCTAAAAAGCACTACTGGGAAGGCTCAGAGAAAGGGCCGAGTCCCTCTACGAGGGCAAGGGCTCCTGCACGTCCAGGGCCAGGTGGGCACGGAGATCTTCAGTAGCTGGCGGTTTGGGCCATGAGGACAACTGTGTTTGTCACCTGGCCTGCAGGGAGGCTGAAAAGCGCATGAGAACTCAGGGATGTGTGTGGGCACCCTGAGGGACAGAAGAAGGGCTTGCAAGCCCCAGGGAGTATTGGGAGGCTGACAGCCATGTGCCCCGAAAGCTGAATTGCCCTGTTTCATCATCCAACTCCACTGAGGATCCCAGACCCCTCCCTGGAACCCCAGGTCTGCCTGGTGAGTGTCAGAAGGAATCCAGGGGATGAAGCTGCTTTCCCTCTATGGGGCTAGATTACAGAGGCAAAATCTGTGGAGTCAGACCCCCACAACCCCAAAGGCAGCAGGGTGCAATGTTGAAGACCCTCTGGATTTCCCCTCCAGCAGCAAGGGGAAGTGGAGTGTTTCCATTTCCACTGGGAAGTGGAGTGTCTGAGCTTAGCTGCAGCAGCCAACCTTGCTGGGCACACCGGGGGAAAGGCCAGAGGCCCGGCCCCACTCTGTTTCACGCATGCATCTCTCATCAGCTGTGTGAGGCGGGGGCAAGTCACTGGCACCCTCGGAGGTTCTGCACCCCACCTGAAAACCTTCCTGAGTGCTCCGGCCCCCATCCGTCTAGCCTGTGAATCCTGCTTTTGCCCTTTAATTGGCAAAATTGCTGCCCCTTCCGGCAGTGGGTGTGCACTGGCATGGAAGGGGGACAGCAGCGTGCTCCAAGCTGCCCCAGCTCCTCCTGGGACTTCTCAAGGCTTGAAATCCAAGTCTACACTTCGTGGGACCTCCCTGGTCAATGGAAGGAAAAGATGTTGCTAAATTTTATAAAGTGGAACGGATGCAAAATGCAGCCGTCATAGAAACGAATTAAATCTAAAAGAGTGCACATAAATATTCCAGGAGAATTTGCGTCTCTCTTTTGAGTAGAAAGACCTTTAGTCGATCCACGATTTTATACACAAGATAAGTCTGGTTCTGAAACTTACAGGCCAACGCATTTACCTAAAACATTTACAGGTCCAGGCCACTTAGCTAAAAACCATCCTAATGAGATGGCGGCTGGCCTGCAATGGATTCCCGGTATTACTGGTCTGATGGAGAAATGCATTTATTCTTGGGCTCATAGCAACCAACAAACAGGAATCTCGGAAATAAACTGAGCCCAGAGACAGAGTAGGTGGGACTGGGTGTGTGTATGTCGTGGAGGGATCACTTACCCAGTGACACCAAATGGCTATAGTTCTCCAGCATCACCCGCTTGTAGAGGACCTTTTGTCTGAGGTCCAGAAGCTTCCATTCTGTCTTTGTGAAGTACACGGACACATCCTCAAAAGATACTGGCACCTAAAATAAGGCATTCTTGTGGCCACAGGGGAATTCAACCCCCTGGGCCCCTGGAGGAGCTTACAGAAACAAAACGTGGGGTGGGGGGAGCCCTGGAAGGCTCAGCAGGTGGAAAGACTCAGGTTGCACGAGTTGTAAGACAGAAAAACAGGCAGCACAGCTGACAGAGGCAGGAAGCCCAGATTGTGCACCTCAGGAAAGGAAAACGATGCTAAGGGCAGCCTGAGCTCAGCCCAGCTGGAGAGGCCTGGGCATGAGGAGGCAGCAGATGGGGGCTGCCAGGGGGAGAGGCCAGGCAGAGGGGCCACCACTCACCTTGGGTCTCGTGGTCAGGAGAATGGCCGCCATCACCAGGGTGCAGAGGAGCTAAGGGAAATGCAAAGAGCCCCCTGTGAGCCCAGGCCAGCCTGGAGCAGCCAATCTGCGACCTGCTTGAAGACCCTGCTTAGTTTTTCTTGTGAAATAAGCACAGCGGCCGCCTGTGGTGTTCTCACTCCTGCAGCTTCACCAAGGGCCCCTCACCATCAGACCTTCTGTATGGCTTCCTGGGGTGGCCATAACAAGTACTACAAATCGGGGCCTTCAAGCAACACACAATTTTCTCTCCCGGTTCTGGAGGCCAGAAGTCCCAGATCCAGGTGCTGGCAGGCCCCCGCTCCACTGAAGCCCCTTTCTCGCCTCTTTTGGCTTCTGGTGGTTTCCAGCAATCCTTCTCGGCCTCTGTCTTCGTGTGGCCGTCCTCTCTCTGTGTGTGTCTGTGTCCCAATTTCCCTGGTCTGTTGTGAATGCCAGTCACTGGATTAGGGCCCACCCTGCTCCTACAGTATGACCTCATCTTACCTTGATTACAGCTGCAAAGACTCCTTTTCCAAATGAGGTCACGGTCACAGATACCAGGAGTTGAGACTTCAATATGTCTTTTTGGGGGGCACCATTCAAACCCAGGACAATTTCTGCAACTGAGCTGCCATGCTCACTTCCCATACTGGCGCTCGCCTGACCAGGCTTTCGAGGGAGCCCGTTCCTTCTTTCCTTTCTTTTCTTCTTTTGCTGCTTTTCTTAGCTCTCTCCCCACGTGGCCAGCGTCCCCTGACCCCAATTTTCCAGCCATTCCTGGAAGCTCCACTGCCAATCCCCTTCCCTCAGGTCGGGATTCTTAAGGAAACTCCAAATGCACATGTACGACCTCCCTTTGCAAGATGAAGAGAAGAGAGGTGAGGGCAGTGCAGAATCAAGGGGGACCTACAGTAGTGGGGGTGCTCTCTGAAGGGGTGATATTCAGGCAGAGAGCTGGAGGCTGCAAGTGGCAAAGAGAGTAGCCAGCCAATGGCACAGCACATACCCTGGCCCTCAGATGGTCCTGCATTTGGCATTCGTGGTGCTGAAAATTAGGGAACAGGCGCAGAGGATGACACCATGTGTGACCCTGGAGGGACAGTAGGAAGTTGAGTTTCAGGCTAAGAGTAGGGAACATGAAATTGACAAAGTGGACAAAATTCACCTCGGCCTCAGGACTTCTCCACATCAGTTCCCAATGCCAGATGACAGTCAGTGCTGTGGGTTGGATATCTGAGTCTCCAAACGTCACGTTGCAATTTGATCCCCAATGTTGGAGGTGGGGCCTCATGGGAGTTGTTTGGGTCATGGGGGTGAGTCCCTCATGAACAGATTAATGCCCTCCCTCAGGGGTGAGTGAGTCCTTGCCCTGTGAGAGCTGGTTGTTAAAAAGAGCCTGGTTCCTCCCCTCATCTTGTGTCCCCTCTGGCCACGTGGTCTCTGCACATGTCGTGCACCACCAGCTCCCCTTCGACTCCCACCCTGAATGGAAGCAGCTTGAGGCTCTCGCTAGATGCAGACGCCCAGTCTTGAACTTTCCAGCCAGCAAAATCCTGAGCTAAAGAAACCTTTTCTCTTTATAAATTACCCAGCCTCTGGTATTCCTGTACAGCAACGCAGGAGGACTAGGACTGGGGGTAAAAGATTGTTCCTTTCTCAGCACATGCCCCCACCAGCTACTTCCTGGTTTCTCTGCCTGGGATTTCCATTTTGTTGGTCTCCAAGCTTTTATTGATGTTCCAGTGGGTGACTACAGTTTGTTTGTGCCAACAATGCCACAGGAGAGAGGGAGAGGGGACAGGGTCCCAGGAGCATAGAGGACAGCCATAGTATTTGCTTGGCGTTTAAATTGCTCCAAAGTCCCTTATCATCCATGAAGACCTGCCAGCCAATATTGGTCCAAGATACATAAACTGATGTTCTGAATCTCTGAGGGTGGAATGGATGCTAAACCATTAGGTTAAAGACTTGAGAGAGAAAGGGGTATCACATATCAAAATGCCATCCTGTGATTATTTGAGGGCTGCAAGCGAGTAATCTAACCTAGCAGTGGGACATAGGGTGGGACAGTCCTGCTGCCAGGATGCAGTAGGAAGGTATCCTACCAAAGCCATATGACTGGATTTGAACGCAGCCTTGGCACTCAATGTCCAGTGCCCAGAGGCCCTTGGGAATAGATGACACCACAAGGAAGCAACCTGCCCGACCCAGAAAGTGGGCTGTTCCATAGAGCAACGGGGCCAGTATCCTCTGCAAATCAGTGTCATGGGGGGAGAAAGGAGACTGGGGAGAGAGGCTGTTCTAGATGAAAAGAGATTTAAGGGGCCCAACACCCAACTGCAAGAGGGGTCGTCAATGAGATGCTGGCATAAATGAGAGAGTCGTCAAAGGCATTAGGGATCATTGGGAGGGGGTGACTATGGGGTGGCCCTCGGAAGAAAGTAGGGGATCATTACTGCTCATGTGTTGGATGGATAGTGGCACTGGGTCATGGAAGAAAATGTCCCTTTTAAAGAAATGCATATTGAAGCATCTGGGGGAGGGAATGGCATGCAACTTTGTTTAAAACCTTTCACAAAGAGAAAAAGAGAAAAGCTGACACAAAAAAAGGCAAGATGGTGATTAAAAAGAAAAAAAAAACTGTGGAAAACAGACTGGTGGCTTGTCAATGAGTTAAACATAGTTATCATATGACCCGGCAATTCCACTTCTGGGTATATACCCCCAAAGAATTGAAAACAGGTGGTTCACACAAACCCTTGTCCACCCGTGTTCACAGCAGCATTAATCACTACAGCCGAAAGGTGGAAGCAGCCCAAATGTCCATCGACGGATGGATGGACCAACACCATGAGTCTATATATACAATGGAAAAGTATTTGGCCATAGAAAGAAAGGAAATTCTGACACATGCTACCATGTGGATGAACCCTGAGGACACTGCTCAGTGAAAGAAGCCAGATGCAGACTTGAAAGGTCACATATTGTATGATTCCATTTTGTGATGTAACATCACATTTCCCAAGAGCCGTCTTGACCTAGTTTTGAAATAGTGGCTAAAACCTCTCATCGCTATGCCCTTGGAGGGCAGTTTGCTAAGTCCCCACTCCCACCACTTTTCTTACAATTTCCCTCTCTCTGGGGCCACCAAACACACACTCCAACGGCCCCTGCCTCATTGGGCCTCCACACTCAGGCACCAGACAAGTAGGGACAGCCCCTATGCCCTGGAGCCTGAAAACTTAATCAATCCAAAGGAAGCCGGAGAAACCTAGCCACCCGCCTCTGCTGGCCCCTTCCGGCCCCAGCTGCTGTTTCCCTGTCCCCGGGTCTAACTCGTGTGTGGCCCTGCCTGGCAGCCTTCTCTCATTCAGAGCTATACAGAACAAAAAGCTGTGCCTTTCATCTATCCCAGGGTCCTGTCATCCAAAGAACCTTTAACTCTCATAAGACATGTCTGTCCAGAACAGGTAAATCCATCATGTCAGAAGGCAGATTGGTGGGTGCCAGGGGCTGGGAGGATGGGGAGTGACTGCTAATGGGTCTAGAGGTTTCCTTATGGGGCAATGAGAATGTTCTGGAGCCAGATAGAGGTGGTGACTGCACAACATGGTGAATGTACTAAATGGCCTCTGAATTGTTCTCTTTAAAATGGTTAATTTGGCCGGGCGTGGTGGCTCACACCTGTAATCCCAGCACTTTGGGAGGCCGAGGTGGGTGGATCACTTGAGCTCAGGAGTTGGAGACCAGCTTGGCCAACATGGTGAGATCCCATCTCTACAAAAAATACATAAAATTAGCTGGGCGTGGTGGCGCGTGTCTGTAGTCCCAGATGCTTGGGAGGCTGAGGTGGGGTGATGGCTTGAACTGGGAAGGTGGAGGTTGCAGCGAGCCATGATTGCACCACTGCACTCCAGCCTGGGCAACAGAGCTAGACTCTGTCTTAAAAAATTAATTTTTATGTGGTGTGAATCTCACCTCAATCAAAAAGGAGGGAAAAGAAATGTTCCTATAGGTAAAATCATTCCAATGCCCACAGGCCACACCTCATTTCATTATAACACACCGTCAGTCACTGGGAGCCCTGCAAAACTAAAGGTGTGTGGGGAGGTGTTACTGATAATTTGCCAGTGCTTTCAGACTAGTATAAAATTATTGTCTTGAAAAGCAGCATAAGCTCATTTTTTTCCCTACCATAACGGTACCGAAAGTTCACTACCCATTTTGGACAAGTTGAAAGGGGGAGGAGTTATCTCTAGTCCCTCCACCCCAAGATTACTGAGGCAGGTCTGAGCCCCAAGGGAGCAGAGCACTGTTGAGTGGTGACCCTCTGAGTGAACACCCCATTGGCAGGAGTCCGCCCAGAGACGGAGACCCGCACTCAAGTGCAGCATCGGAAGACCCAGCGGAGGTGCTGGCCGCACCAAGCCGTCACCCAGAGCAGTGCCTGTCCTTGAGAGCTAGTTCCCGAAAATCATCTACAATTTCAACTCCTGGAAAGAAAGACACGACAAACCCTGTGCCCATAGAACTCAAATAACACCCAGGTGGGCACTACTCCGTGCATCTGAGGACAGAAGCACCTGGAAGGCGCCTGGCGGAACTAGAGAGCAGCTTCTTCCAGCTGGACTGGTAAGACCCTGTGACCTTTGGGGACCAGCAGAGCAGAGGCCAAGCAGAGGGATAATCCTGGGCTCTGAAGCCAGGCTTCCCCGAGGCAGGGCATCGGGCACGCAGGTGAGAAGCCACCAGACCTCGGCGCCTCAGGTAAGGAGCCAGAAAGGCCCATCAACCGGGGTGACCGGTGCCACCGCCAGCCCCTCCAGGGCTGCTCCACCTCTGCGAGGGGCCTCGGACCCGGGACCCCTGCTTGTGGACCTTAGCCTGTGGGTGGAACTGAGTATGCAGGGTGCTCCACGCGGGGAGCGCAGGGAAGGGGATGATGCAGGGCCACTGCTGGCGAGGAAGCCTGGCCAACCAAGGGGAAAGCCAGCTCTAGCAGGATGCCTTAAGACAACCACTAGATGGGGAGATATTCCCAGAAAAACAAAAAAGAACCTACACAAACAAACAACATTCAGAAAAGCATCCAGCAGTCCCACTCGGTGGGAGCAGGAATTTGGGCTTTTTCATCCACAACAAGGGACAGGCATCGCCACTTTGGTTGGGTTTCTTGCGTCCTGGGGGATCTTGCTTCTCTCAGCCCCACCAGCTTTCCTTGGCCTGAGGCCCTAGTCACCTGCTGCCCACCTGGCAGAACGGCTGGAGAAGGAAACTGGAGAAACCCAGAGCCAAGGCCCGGCCTGGGTGCTGCATGGGTCGACCGGGGCCCTCCATGCAGCCTAGCCTGAAAAAGTCCTCTGAGGAGCTTCCTTGCAGCTGGGCAGGCCTTGCCCTCTGGGGGCAGAGGCTAACCTAGCCAAAAGGGGGCCACCCAGGCTGCTCGCTGAGGGATCCTTCTAAGAGGTGGGTCGGGTCCTGTCCTTCTCTGCTCACAGTTATCCCTGGGATGCCCGTGTCACTCAGAGTAAACTCACACAACCCTTCCTGACCTTGCCCAACCCTCCTCCCACCTCTGCACCTCCCTCTGCTCCTGCCACACTCTTGCTCCCTTGAGCCAGGCCACTCCTGCCTCAGGGCCTTTGTAGAGGGGATTCCTTGTGCCTAGACTGCTCTTCCAAAACCATAACCACATGCCTCGCTCTTTTACCACCTTCAAGTTTTGGTAGAAATGTTGCCTTTGAAATGAGACTTATTCTAACCACACCACCTAAACTGGCAACCAGACCTCCCTTCCCCGGCTCTTATTGCCTTTTAACAGACTCTGTAATTACTAATGGAAAACATTTTCTGCTTATTGTCTGCGCTCAGCCACTAGAACGAGAACCACAGGTCAGGGCTTACTACCGCCGTGTCCCTGGCAGATCTCAAATGCTTGCTCAGGAGGTATCTGTGGGATTGAATCAGTCACAACTAGCCCTATAGGGAAGCGCTGGGCGCCGCTTTCTGCCCAGCTCGGCTGGCTCCTTCTCTCACCCTTGCCCACCACTTCCATCGGCTGTTCGCTTCCTCCTCGGCTTGGCTAAGCTTATGCTTTTCCGTGGCATGCCAGTCACCTGGTCAACATCCCGCGCCACCGCGAGGCACCAGCCCCCACCTGATACCCTCTGGAGCACAATTTTGGGCATCCTGCCCCCATCTGGAGACCCTCAGGGCCGGTGCCTGGGCAGCAGTGCCACAACCTCACAATGCCAGTCTGCCCAGCACTCTCACACCCAGACGTGCAAAATCCAAACTCACCAGGCAGATCAGCGACAGGATGCTCTTTAGCCAGCCTCGGGACCGGTGGCTGGAAACCAATCAGGAGAGAAATTGACAAACACGGGCCGCGGCTCCCAGCGCCCAGCCCTGGATGTCTCTTCTCCCCTGGCGCCCCTGGTACGGGGCGGCCCCGAGGGCTGGTCCGGCCACTCAGTGCTAGCCCGCCTGCCAGGGCGTTCCTGCCTGTCGCCGCCGCCGCAGCTCCCTCGTCCGCCTCCCTACCTGCACCCTGCCGAGACGGGCCCCTTACCCGCTTACCCGCACCCCTGCGGCCCAGCTCGGCCCTCCTACCTGGGCTCGGCGGGCGGCCGAGGGAGTCGGCCTCCCTTCCTGCCCCCAGCAGGCCCGAGGCCAAGGCCGCCGCCTCCTCCGAGAAGCCCTCCGAGGCCGCGTCCCCAGGAAACGCGGGCGGGGGGTGGGGGCTCCCGGGCTTGTCTCGACTTTGCCTCTGGGTACCGCTCGCGAAGAGCGTCCTTAAGGGGAGTCTCAGTCTGGTGCGCCGACGAGCGGGCCGGGAGCGGGCGGGGCCGGGGCGGCGGCAGCGTGGGAACGGGGCGCGTTGTGGGGGGGGGGGGCATGGAGCATGCGCGGCGCAGAGGGATGGCGGCCCGCCCCGCGCCCTCCCCACAGGGGCGTCTGGCCGGGCTCCCCACGCGCCCCGAGGCACTTCCGCTTTCTGTCTGGGCTGCTCTGAAGGCTGGTGTCGAAGCGGTCAGCGCACCGCGGTTCCTGAAGGGGACAGGGGAGGGACCCTCATTGGCAGAACACCTCCCATGGGCTAGGCCCCTGGGCATTATTACGTCCATTCATTCAGTTATTCATCTTGCTGGGGTCCCCGGGACCTCTGCAGGGCAGCTAGCACCAAGTATCCCTGCCATGGCCACTCAGTAAAGGAGTGACCCAGGATGGCAAGGATCAGAAAGCGGGGAAGAGGTGAAAGGTGACTCAGGGAGGATGGTGTGGAGACACGAGGAGGGGAAAAAGGAGATCAGGGAAGTGCAAGAAGCCAAGACCTTCTGGGTGCATCTGGCTTTCCCTCAGGTTACCGGAGGGGATCGCACCTGGAGTTTGTCATTTTCCAACGGGTGATGCTCCACGTGGTAGAACAGGGATTGAAATCCAAGGTTGGCTGGGATATCGCTCTGATGACAATTGTGAGATCTTTGACAAATAGTGAAGCGTATGAAAAAGACCGTAAAAGAAAAGCAACAGGGAAAAATCAGCCACATCACATATCCCAGCCCCGGCCACTGGGAACTGAGCACGAGGCCGGAGCCCCCTTGGCCTCTGAACCAGAGCTCAGGGGTTTCTTTTCTTCAGAGACCCTGGGCCCTGGCCAGGAGCACTTGGCCCGCAGCAAGGAGCCCTCGGCAAGCCTGTGCTCCCAGAACGAAAGCCGTCCACCCGGGGCTTAGGGGAAGGGCGGGGACGCCGCTCAGGGAACCTCCGGTTGCAGGGAGCAGGGCCCCCGGGGGCCTAGTGCAGGGACAGCTTCGGAGCCCCTTTCCCGGAGCAGAGGCAAGGAGGCTCCCGGTGGCCCTCGGCTGTGTGTCCTGGTGCCCAAGCTTGTCCCTTCACCGGGGCTCTGGCTGGGCAGGCTGGGGCCTGGGCTGTCGAGATGTTGTTGGGTGACTGGTTGGTGCCCCCTGAAAGATATGTCCATATCTTAACACCCAGGCCCTGTGAACAAGGCCTTATATGCCAAAAAAGGGTGTCTGCAGATGTCATTAAATTGAAGATGTGGAGATGAGAGCAACCTAGATGATCCAGGGGGCCGAGAATCCAAGGACAGTTTCCTTAGAAGAGACAGGAGAGAGAGACACAGAGAAGGCCATGTGGAGGCGAAGGTGGGGAGTGCCCAGGGCCCTCAGGAGCTGGAAGAGGTGGGTGGATCCTCCCCCAGAGCCACTGGAGGAAGCGCCCGATTCTGGACTCCGGCCTCCAGAACTGGGAGAGTCAATTCCTGTTGGCTGAAGCCACGCGGTTTGTGGTCATTTGCTGCGGCAGCCCAGGCCACTCCGACACGAGGGAATGGACTGAGCCCAGAGTCCTCCTGGGCCGTGGAGGCGGGGGGCGGGGGGACCTTTGCACCCGCATCGTCCAGTAACCTGGTGGGGACTGGGGCGACCTTGGGAAGGCAGCTCCTATTGGGCTTGGCTCATTTCCAGAGAGTGTGAGCGGCCAACCTTCATGGAGGCTGGGGAGTGTGTGCCTCGGGCAGGGGAAGGGGGCCCCTGGGAGTGCGCCCCACTTCCACTGCAAGAGAGAGGGCCATGTGCACTGGGCTGCGGGTCCCACACAAGCCTAGAAATGGGGGAGCAGGGGCCACCGTGTGCACCATTGCCTGCACTGTGTGTGTGGACGCATTGGTGGTGGAGGCGGCAGCGCGGTCAGCTGAAGAGCGCGACGCCTAGAGCAAGTGAAGACGACCTTGACAAGCCCACGATCCCGTCGGGAGATCATTCTCCCTTCCAGCATGTTTTCAGTTTTTTACTGTAAAGAATTGCAAACACACGCCCAACCTAGAGAGGATGACAGGGCACACCGGCCCTGCCGGCGGTCCTCACACGGCCCTCTCTCCTCTCCACTCCCCTTAATGTGGCCCTGAGGCCTGGGGGCTCCTGAGAGAGGTATCTCCATCTCTGCTTTAGGCAGGGACAGGGCCTCCCAGGCAGCAAACCCGGATTCAGAACCTGGGGAGAAAGAGTTGGGGTCTGGAAGTGGGGAGGTCCCCTCTCCTCCCTGGGTTCCCACCACATCTAGCCCTCTCACAGTCTGGCTGGCCTGGCTGCTCCCCAGCTCTGGTCTCCCATTCTCCCCTTGTCCTAGGCTGGCCCAGGACGGGCAGGTGAGGTAGCCGGGGGACAGGGGAGTGAACGCTTTCCCACAGCTGTGGTGCTGCCCACTGTGCCGTGGGCACCCGCCAGGCCACAGGCAGCCCCCTCCTGGGGGCAGGTTGGCAGCCGGTCTCCTAAGCCACAGCAGGTGCCCAGGGGCCCAGCAGGGAGGTCCAGGGTGAAGCCAAGCTGTCTGTGGGAAGTGAGTGAGCCAGTGGGGGAAGGCCAGGCCAAAGGGGGCTGTAAGCCACCTTCACAGCAGGGGTCAGGGCAGCACCTCTGCCAGGGGTCAGCTGGGCTGTGGCTGACGGCTCTGCTGGAGTGCCCTTGGAGGGAGGTGGTCTTGGGCTGCATGTAGAGCCTTGGGAATATGCTGCCAGCCTCAGATATCCATTGAGGGTGATAGCGACTGTGAGCTCCTGTGGGGACAGGATGTGTGTCTGGACTGGATGAGCTGTTTTTGTGCAACTCCTGCTTCCGCCCCCCTGCCAGAAAAGTGCTGTAGATGGGGTGCAGCCAGTGAGTGGAGGAGGGGATGGCCAGGCTGCAGTCCCAGGAGACAGTGGCTCTGGGGAAAGCAGGGGATGGAATGCACGTGGCAATGCCTCAGGTCACGCAGGTCGCTCCTTGACCCTGCAGAAGGGTTGGAGTACTGCGTGGTTCATGGCATGGAGAATGCCTTGTGTCATGTGGGCCAGTTTGTCCAACCCTGGGACCCCTGAGGCTTGATGGGACCCTCAGGGTGAGGCCGGTAGGGGCAATAGTGTCAGGCCTGGGTGCCGGGAGGGAGCAATGCCCAGGCCTCAGGGCAGGCCGTCTTGGCCTTCAGAAGCCTGAGGGCCTGCAGCTCAGCTGGGCACCTGCCCCGGCAGGTGGCCGTCTACTGCCTGAGTGGCAGCTTCTCTCATGGCTGCAGCTGTGGCTCCAGTTCCTGAATGTCCCAGAGGGGAGCCACCACTGACCCTCTGCTGATCCTCTTCAGTGTGGCCACTACCGTTCTCACTGTCCCTCCTAGGACGGCCTCCCTTTCCCTTCACTGACACTCCCAGTCTGATCACAACTGTTTCTCAACTATCCCTCCCAGTGTGGCCACAGCTAGCCCTGTTGTGCCCCCTCTAGTTGCTTCACTGTCCTGAGCAGTCACCCAGGCCCCAGCCTCTTTCCAACCTCAAGTCTTGGCTCTGGCTTCAGGCTGCTGCCTGTGTGCTAGAGAATGTCTGTCCGTGTCCGCTGGGATCACGTGCTTCCTTGTTCCTGCTCAAGGAAAGAGAGGCCCCTCCTCTGTGGATAAAATCTGAAAACTTCCCTTTGGTCTGACTGGGCCATTTGGGCCATGGACTGCTCGGATCACTAACGGTTGCCCCAGGAACACATGTGCAGCTGCATTTGAACCAATCAGGAGCCACCCATTGATTTGGGGATGGGAGTCACCATGCCCTGAGCTACGTGGGGGAGGGACGGAGGCTGGAACCAAAAGGGGCTTCTAGCCGGGCATGGTGGCTCATGCCTGTAATCTCACCACTTTGGGAGGCTGAGGCAGGAGGACTGCTTGAGACCAGGAGTTTGAGACCAGCCTGGACAACATGGTGAGACCCCATCTCTACCAAACATAAAAAAGTTTTAGCTGGGCACAGTGGCATGCACCTGTAGTCCAAGCTACTTGGGAAGCTGAAGTGGGAGGATCACTGGAACCCAGGAGTTTGAGGCTGCAGTGAGCTATTATGGCCCCACTGCACTCCAGCCTGGGCAGCAGAGCGAGACCCCAACTCTAAAACAAGCAGGAGTCCACTGAGGAAAAAAGAGGGGGAATGGCTGCTGGGAGGGCAGTCAGTAGTGTCTAGTCTCCAGACATTCCTTCAGATGATAGGGACCAAAGCCAGGAGGGTCACCAAGGGTAAGGAGCTGAAGAGTCACCCAGCCTTGCCAAGACTTCCTGGCAGAGGAGAAGGCTTAGCCATCTACTGGCCCGGAGGCTGAGCTGGAGCGTGGCTGTGTCTGGCCTCCCCAGCGTCAGTGCCTGGCATGGCCCCACCTGGATGCACCTGCTTTTTTGGTATTTGCACTTGGATGCGCCAATGCACACATCCAAAACTAAGCTTGTGATCTCGTGCCAGGGCTAGCGCTCTTACCAAGTCCCCAGCTGCAGTGAATGGAACACGCCCATGTCAAAGGCCAGAAAGGGGGGATACGTCCCTTGCCCACCCTCCACCTCCCGTCATTCATGGTGTCTGGTTAGTTCTCTGCACGTTTTAGGTCTGTTAAACGGACTCTCTCTATCTGCTCCATGACACTGTCCTTGATGTCATCTAGGCTAGTCATCTCTCACAGGACAACTCCAGCCACCCTTAGCTAGTCTTACTGCATCCACTCTGCTCCCCAAATAATTTCTCCACAAAGAAACCAGAGATAACTCTTTAGAATGCAATGAGTTTGTGTCACTCACACAAATACATGTCTGTGTGTGCATGTGCAGCACTGGCTTCACATCTGTCAGTGAGTTCTCAGCTTTTTCAGGATGAAGATGAAACCCCTCTGAGGTCCATGAGGCCTGCACTGTCTGTGGCCTCTGCAGCCTTGGTGCGTGGCATCCCAACCCTGCAGTCACGCCGACCTTTCAGCCCAATACTCTCCATGTCCCTTCCAGCTCCAGGACCTTTGCACGTGCAATTCTCTCACCTGATGGGGAGCTTCCCTCCCAAAGGGGGAGTGGAAAATGTCTGGGCTTTCCCAGCTTCCCTTGTAGCTATGGCATGGGCACCTAACCCAGGCTCTACCAATCAGATACACCCACTACCCACTGAGTGTGAGGCCCGAGGTACGCCTGTGGGATACCCTGTAGCTGGTTTTCCCGGGGCCTCCGTCAGCCAGTCTGTTCCTGTCGTGTGCAACTAAGAACCCTGAGGGACTAGCTCTCCGCCGATGCCGTCGAATCTCCCGCTGCTTTAAATGCTCCCCTCCCCGGGCTCAGGATGCCACTGACCCTTGGTTTGCTTCTCCGAACGTGAGCAGCTCCCTGCAGAGTCCTTTTTTGACTCTTCTTACTTCATCTTTCCTCTAAGATTGGTGTCTGTTCATGGTTATGAATATTTAGAGGCTTCATATTACTTGTGGGATTGATGACCCACCCGTCAGTGCCTCCCTGGGTGACTTTTGGTGCCATTTACTAAGACAATGCTGCTCAGAAGAGTAGGCTTGGAGGAAATCTCACCGTGCCACTGTAGACTGCTGGGCATTAAGGGGATATTAGAGTCTTAGTTATCTATTGTTACATAACAAATTACTCCCAATGGCTTAGCTGAGGGGTTCTGGCTCAGGGTCACTCACGAGGCAACAGTGAAACTGTCATCCAGGGCAGCAGCCTCTGAGACTTAATTTGGGGCTGAGGGATCCACTTCCAGGCTTACTCACGTGGCCACGTGGCTGTTGGCAAGTAGCTCAGTTCCTCAGCACGTGGGCTTCTCCATAGGGCTGCTCATAGCAGGGCTTCCTGCGAAACAGTGATCTATTTTGGGGGGTGAGGGAGAGAGAGAGAGAGTGAGAGAGGCAGGGGGATCTATGTGTGTGTGGGGAGACAGAGTGAAAGGTGGGGAAAGGGAGAGGGAGGGAGGAAAGGGCAGGAGAGGAAAGGAGAAAGGGGAAACAAGTGCGAGAAGGTAAGAGAGAGCACCCAAGACACACGCTGCCTTCTCTGAGAAGCCATGCTTGCCAGTTACAGCCCACAGATTCTGCTGAACTCTATTTGTTACTAAGTCTAGACTCCACTCAAAGGGAGAGGGATCCAGCTACACCTCTTGAAAGGGGAGTATTACAGAATTTGTGGACGTATTCTTCAAATCCTCTTTTTAGTCACCTATGATAACGGCATCAGGTCCCATGAATGAGAGGATGGGTTGGAGAGGCGACAACACTTGAAGCAAAGTGGGGGTTAGAGTCTTAGTTATCTATCATTACATAACAAATTACTCCTGGTGGCTTAGCTGAGAGGTTCTGGCTTAGGGTCACTCACGAGGTGACAGTGAAACTGTCATCCGGGGCATCTTGTTAAAACTTGCCGTAGTGTTGGCCCCAGGGATCTTGTGAAAACTGAAGTCAGGTTCTGCCTTCAGCAATGGTGGAGTCAGTCCTATCAGACCAACCCTCCCACAGATGACATCTATGAAACCAGGATGAAATCCTAACAACAAAACCTTCTGATGGCATGAGGGACTAAGCAGTAGAGGCAGAAACCACAGGGGGTTAACACCTCGAAGAAGAGACCGGCACTAGGTGAGTTTTTTGCATGTGAGCATGGGCCACAGAGGATGCCGTGCTGGGTGACCAAAACTCAGAGGCTCAGAGAGTAGACTTTGGGATGGCCACGGGAGAGGGAAAGCAGGAGGGCTATCACCTGGGAGCAGAGAAGCACCATGTGGAGGAGCCCCGTGTTTGGCCTGTACACTCTGCCCAAATCTCTGGCTGACCCCAGAGCTAGTAATACACGAGGCAGAGTCCAAGAAAAGAACTGAGCAGAGGTTTCGGCTGATGCCCAATACCATGGAAACGGAGTCTGCAGATTGCAGTTGGTACCCAATATAGAGGAGACTTAGTGTGAGTTTAGCTAGGTTAGTTGTCTACTAAGACAACAAACCACCACCACCACCACCACCACCACCACCACCACCACCACAACAACAACAACAACAATAACAATAACAAACAATGACCCATCTTTGGAGAAAAATAACAGAAACCAAGAAGCCAAAGCTACTAGAACTCATTATGGACAGTGTCTAAAAGAAACGAGAATTGTCCTGATCCTCAAGGAAAAAAGCATTCAAGAGAATCCAACCCCTGAGATGACCCTAGTAATTCACAATATTACAAAATATATATATTCTTAAGGAGATAAAGCACATTTCTGCCTGTAATCCCAGCACTTTGGGAGGCTGAGGTGGGTGGATTGCTTGAGCCTAGGAGTTTGAGGCCAGCCTGGGCAACGTGGTGAAACTCTGTCTCTACAAAACATATAAAAAATTTAGCTGGGCATTGTGACATGCACCTGTTGTCCCAGCTACCTGGGAGGCTGATGTGGGAGGATTGCTTGAGCCCGGGAGGCAGAGGTTGCAATGAGCCATAATCACACCATTGGACTCCAGCCTGGGCAGCAGAGTGACACTGTGTAAAAAAAAAATAAATAAAAAAGAAGCATGCTCCTAACACTTTATTTATTTATTTATTTTGAGGCAGAGTTTTGCTCTGTTACTCAGGCTGGAGTGCAGTGGTGTGATCATGGCTCACTGCAACCTCCACCTCTCAGGCTCAAGCAATCCTCCCATCTCAGCCTCCCAGGTAGCTGGGATTACAGGCATGTGCCACCACATCCAGCTAATTTTTGTATTTTTTTGTAGAGATGGGGTTTCTCCATGTTGCCCAGGCTGATCTCAAACTCCTGACCTCAAGCGATCTGCCCACTTCAGCCTCCCAAAGTGCTGGGATTACAGGTGTGAGCCACCATGCCCAGCCACCTAACATGTTTTTTTAAACCCATCTCACTGCTCACTGATTATGAATTTTTTAAAACAGGAAATTTCAGAAGAGAAATAGAAACTATAGATGTTCCTTGACTTGCTGTGGTTAAGTCCTGACAAACGAGTAGTAAGTCAAAAATATGATAATTTGAAAATGCATTTAATATCCCGATAAACCCAGATGCTCCTTGACTTAGGTTGGGGTGATGTCCCAGTAAAACCAGTGTAAAGTTGAAAAATCATAAGTCAAACCATCATAAATCAAGGACTGTGTAAGTTGTAAGTGTAAGTAAAGCACCAAGTGTAAGTTCTGAACTGAAAAACAACATCGGAAGTAAAATCTTCACTGGATGATTTTAATAACATTGTAGATGACAGGTGAGTTGCAAACTTACAGATAAATAGAAATAATCCTTTCTGAAAAACCAAGAGGGAAAAATGAAAAGGGCACCTCAGTGAGCTGTGGGACAATATATAGAGGTCTAATGAATGTGTATATGGACTCCTAGGAGAGAAGGGAGAGAATGGGGAAGAAAAACTACTCGAAGAAATAATGACTGAAATTTCCAAAATTTGGAGATAGACATAATTTACAGATTCAAGGAGCTCAGTGAATTCCGAGGAAGATAAATACAAAGAAAAAACACGTGAGGCACATTGCAGTCAAAGTACCGAAAACAAAGAGTAATGAGTGAATTGTGAAAACAGTAAAATGCACCTCGAAAAAGAAGAGAACATTCACAAGTTCTACTGAATTCTCGTCAGAAGTAATGGAAACCAGGAGAAAATGGAACAGGATCTTTAAAGTGGTGAGAGAGAAAAAAAAAAACAAGCCTTTCAACTCAGAACTCTGTATCTATATCCAGGGAAAATACTCCTCAAGAATGAAGGTGAAATAAGGATGTTTTGAGATACATGAAAGCTAAGAGAATTCATCAACAGACTTGCATTAAAATAAATGCTACAGAAAGACTTTTGATCTTAAGGAAAATAAGGAAATCTCGATCTTTGGGTAGAAATGAAAAACAAAATATGTGGGTAAATATTAAGGAATATTTATTTTATCTTTATAAGTTATTTATAATACACATGACAGTTTAAGGTGAAATTATAAATAATGTAGGATTTATAACATGTAGATATATATATATATATATGACAACTACAGCATAAAGGACGGGGTGCGGGGGGGGGTAATCTATAAAATGAAAATGGTCTTAAATTTAGGTGATGTGGTACAATGTAAACTCTAAGTAGAGAGTGAAAAGTAAAGTATATATATAGGAATCCCTAGAGCAACCACTAGAAAACAATGCAAAATGTTATTGCTGAAAAGGTAAAATAAAAGGTAATAATGATACAAGGATCAATTAATCAGGAACACATCGAATTCATACATATGTTTGCACCCAATAACAGAGCTTCAGAGCTTCAAAATACATAAAACAAAAGTTGACAGAATAAAGACAGAAATCGGCATCTTCACAATTATAATTGGAGATTTTAACACTCCTGCCCCAGTCATTGTTACTACTAGAAAAGGGATCAATAAAAACACAGGGCTGGCCGGGCGCGGTGGCTCACGCCTGTAATCCCAGCACTTTGGGAGGCCGAGGCTGGTGGATCACGAGGTCAGGAGATCGAAACTATCCTGGCTAACACAGTGAAACCCCGTCTCTACTAAAAATACGAAAAATTAGCTGGGCGTGGTGGCGGGCGCCTGTAGTCCCAGCTACTTGGGAGGCTGAGGCAGGAGAATGGCGTGAACCCGGGAGGCGGAGCTTGCAGTGAGCCGAGATTGCGCCACTGCACTCCAGCCTGGGCTACAGAGCCAGACTCCATCTCAAAACAAAAAAAACAAAAAAAACAAAAAAAAACCACAGGGCCTGTAATCCCAGCACTTTGGGAGGCCGAGGCGGGCGGATCACAAGGTCAAGAGATGGAGACCATCCTGGCCAACATGGTGAAACCCCCGTCTCTACTAAAAACACCAAAATTAGCTGGGCGTGGTAGTGCACACCTGTAGTCCCAGCTACTCGGGAGGCTGAGGCAGGAGAATCGCTTGTACCCGGGAGGTGGAGGTTGCAGTGAGCCGAAATTGCGCCACTGCAGCCTGGCAACAGAGCGAGTCTCAAAAAAAAAAAAAAAAAAATCCAGCCTGGCGACAGAGCGAGACTCAGTCTAAAAAAACAAAAACAAAACAAAAACCAAACAAACAAACAAAAAACAAAACAAAACAAAACATAGGATCTCTTTATGACATTACCAAGCACACTGGAAAACAAACAGTGGAAAAAATTGGACCGATTTACCGCAATGAACTTTCTCTTTGGAAATGTACTCCCCCGATCCTTGTGGGCAGGCCTTTCCATTGGCGGAGGGTCAATCGGTGTGCCTGCCGCTTCTGGGCTTCGAGCCTTTCCACCTTTTGATTCACGTGTAGTCGTCATGGTAACAACAGTGCATTCCCACGTGCTCCTCTCTCGTGCTCTCCCTATCCAATCATTTGCCTTGCATAGCAACACCTGCCTGGAACTTTCTTTCGGAACTCCCCGTGGCTTCCGGGAGAACCAGGGGTTTCTGGGAGCCCTGGTGGCTGTTGGCGCCAAGTGCCTCAGAGAGCCACACGCTTCCACGCTGCGGAGCTGAGGTGATCTCTTCAGACCCTTCGGAGAGATCCAGATATCTGACTTCCCACTGAGAGACCCGGAATTGCCCAGAGTTTGAGAAAGTGAGTAGATCGCGGGGGTTTGCCAGGACCCAGGCCCGGGAGGTGTTGCCGGAGCTCAGGATGGTGGCCCAGGAGGTTCCCGGGGTGTGTGGGGGGGCAGGTGGTGTGGCAGGCCGTGAGGAGCCGGCTGCGGGGCTGGGGGGCGGCAGTCCCGCCTGGCCTGGTTTAGGTGCAGCGTGGCTCTCACCGTGGGCTTCCCGCTAAGGAAGGCCCCCTCGGGAGGGCGGTTGGAAGGAGGGCTGAGGGGAGGGGTTCCCCAGTGCGGGGTGGCCAGAGGAGGACCCCGGGTCCCTGGGCGGAGAGGGTCGCAGAGCACGCGGGATAGAGGCAAGAGGGAGGGCGACTCGCCCAGTGCTGGGGTGAGGGGGTGTCGAGGGCTTCTGGCTGCGGGGCTGGGGGTCGGGAGGGGGCTCCCTGGGGTGGGAGGGCAAGGGGGCTGTGGAGCGCCATGTGGGAGAGCAGGCTGGCGGGCTCCAAGCGTGGGGTGGGACGGAGGGCGGCCCAGCCTGGGTCTGAGGCGCGAGATGGGAGGGTCCCTGGCGGGTGCCGTGGTCAGGTCCTAGGGCTGGGTGGGTGAGGGCAGAGATGATTCCTAAGCCCAGTGGAGGGCCGACCAGAGCGGAGGGTGCCCTGCCTCTGTGGGCTATGGAGGCTCCTGACTTGGGGGTGTGGGGCCGGATTGTCGGGCCCCTGGCTGTGGGGAGGCCACAGAGGGAGGCTCATGTCTAAGCACGTGGGACGCCCTGCTGCCCGGGGCTAGACTGGAGTGCTGCCAGCTAGGCGTAGGGGGCGCCCGGTGTGGAAGGGCACTTTGGGGGCAGGAAGGGACTGTTCCCAGTGCGCGGTGGGGGATGGGCTGGAAGGAGGGCCAATGCCTAAGGGCGCACGGGGTGAGGAGCCGGAGGCTGCCTGGCGGCCAGTGGCACAGGCGACGGTGAGCGCCCCCTGGAGGCTGTCGGACGTGGCAGTGCCGAGAGGAGCCTGGCCCCCTACAGGTGGAATTGGAAAGGCTTCAGGTCGCCTCTTCGTGGGGAATGGCGGCAGGAGTTGCAGTGGTTGGAGGGGGCAGACCTTGGCCTCTGTAGAAAATACGGATTCATGACAAGGGCAAATTGTACATTCACTTAGATAGACCATATGTCGAGCCATTTAAAAATCTTCAGAAACTGAAAAGGATCGCACGTTTTCATAAGTTCTCTAATCACAGTAGAATTTTATTTGAAATTAATAACAATAACATATGTCTAGATATTTTGAAATCCATGGGTCAAAGATGAAATCACCAAGGAACTTACAAGATGTTTCAAACTGCACAAAACATTCAACTTACCCAAATTACTAGCCATTTGGAAGGAAGGAAGTGGTCAGAGGAAAATTTCTTGCTTTCAGTGCTCATAACAGAAAAAAAAGAACATAAAATCAATGGCCGAACAGTCCATTTAAAGAAGCTCGAAAAAGAGCAAAAGTAAACACAGAATGAGTCAAATAAAGAAATAACAGAGATAAAAAGGACAATCAGTAAACTCCGACATTGGGCTTTTTAAAGAGTACCAAAATTAATGAACCCTAGCAAGACTAATTAAGATGAGAGGGGGCTAGGCACAGTGGTTTATGTCTGTAATCCCAGCACTTTGAGAGGCTGAGGCGGGAGGATTGCCTGAGCCCAGGAGTTCAAGGCCAGCCTAGGCGACAGAGTGAGACCCCTTCTCTACAAAAAGTACAAAAAATTAACCACATGTGTTAGCGTGTGCCTGTAGTCCCAGCTACTCAGGAGGCTGGGGTGGGAGGATCGCTTGAGCTCAGGAGGTAGAGGCTGCACTGAGCCGAGATCAAGCTGCTGCACTCCAGCCTGGGTGACAGAGTGAGACCCTGTCTCAAAAAACAAACAAAAAACAACACACATGGCCGGGCGCGGTGGCTCACGCTTGTAATCCCAGCACTTTGGGAGGCCGAGGCGGGCGGATCACGAGAGATCGAGACCACGGTGAAACCCTGTCTCTACTAAAAATACAAAAAAAATTAGCCGGGCGTGGTGGCGGGCGCCTGTAGTCCCAGCTACTCGGAGAGGCTGAGGCAGGAGAATGGTGTGAACCCGGGAGGCGGAGCTTGCAGTGAGCCGAGATTGCGCCACTGCACTCCAGCCTGGGTGACAGAGCCAGACTCCGTCTCAAAACAAAAACAAAAACAAAAACAAAACAAAAAAACAACACACACACACACACACACACACACACACACACACACACAAGAGAGAATGAACACTAATCAATATCAGGAATGAAGGACAAGATATTACTAAAGATCATATAGACATTAAAAAGATAAAGAGGGAATATTGTGAACAAGTTTTTATCAAAAGTTTTGAAAACTTAGATAAGCTTCCCAATTCCTTGGTGGGGGAAAAAAGTAATTTACAACAAATGGCACCAGGTAACATAGAAAATGTGACTAGCCCTGTATCTTGCAAACAAATTTAATTTTGCCATCAAAATTTCACTAAAATCAAAGAGACAAAACAAGGAGGTAGAAGAGCACCAGCCCTGCCCCCCCACCCCCACACACATAGGGGCAGATGAGTGGTGGGAGTGAGTGTTTGGCACAAACAAGTTTCTCTCTTTGCACTCACAGGCTGCGTCAGAGACTGCAACAGTCAGCACACATTCCTGTCTGATCAGGCTCCCTCCCTCAAGTCCTTTGCGATGGCTCTGGCAATGCTTCAGGACTGGTGCAGGTGGATGGGTGCGAACGCAGAGCGCTCCCTGCTCATCCTGGGTATCCCTGATGACTGCAAGGAACATGAGTTCCAGGAGGCCGTGCGGGCTGCCCTGTCGCCCCTGGGCAGGTACCGAGTACTCACCAAGCACTTCAGAAAGGAGCTCGGGGCCAAAGCAGCCTTGGTGGAGTTCGCTGAGTATTTAAACCGAAGCTTGATTCCCCATCAAATACCAGGCAATGGGGGGCCCTGGAAAGTGATCTTCCTGCCCCAAGTACCTGATGTTGAGTTTCAGGATATGCCCAGTTTTCCTGCACAGCCCCAGGGTCAAGCAGTAGCAAAAGCTGCAGGTGAGGCAGGAGGCACAGGTGAGGCAGGAGCAGCAGATGAGGCAGGAGCAGCAGGTGAGGCAGGAGCAGCAGATGAGGCAGGAG
>NW_026652282.1:134645474-134723060 GCF_009828535.3 Hylobates moloch
GCCTGCAGCCACTGAGAGCCCTGGATGCTACAAGCCATATCTGCCCTCTTGGGCTTAAAGCCACCCTGGGGAATGGGGCACGCTTCCAGAGGGCCATGCTTTCCAGGGGTGGCAGAACTGGCCTGACTCCTCCACAGCCTCACCTGCCCCCTCCTTTGTGTGCACAGAAGCCACCAGGGTGACACACGTATGTGCCTTGGACACATGCCATCCTTGCCTATCTCAGCATTTGCTCATGCTTCTTTGATCAAAGCCTCCATTTCCTTCAGGATCTGGCCTGATTCTACCTCTTGCAGGCAGCCTTCCTCATAGTATCCAGCCTTTCTCCCTACCCAAAGTTCTCACTGGGCTGGGCCGCTCTGGCAAGTAGACATCCCACTCTGCCTGGTACACTATGGGCTTTAGTGTCCTGTGGCTGCCAGAACAAAGCATCATAAAATGGGTGGCTCACGACAGAGGAAGTGGACCCTCTCCCAGTCGTAGAGGCCAGAAGTTCAAAATCCAGGTGTCTCAGGGCCACACTCCCCCCAGAGGCTCTAGGGAAGTCTCCTTCCTGCCTCTCCCAGCTCCAGAAGGCTCCAGGCATCCTGAGCTTGATGGCTGCCTCACTCCAGCCTCTGCTGTATGTCTTTCTCCTCTTCTGTCACTTACAAGGCCCCTTGTCATTGAATTAGGGCTCACGCTAATCCAGAATGACCTAATTTCGACGTCCCTACCTTAATTATATCTGCAAAGACCCTTTTCCCAAAAACGGTAGTCTCTTCTTCTCCTCTGTTTTACTTTCTGTGGTTTCAATGACTTGTGGTCCAAATATATTAAATGGAAAATTCCAGAAATAATTAAAAGTTTTAAATTGTGCACCACCACTCTGAGTAGCATGATAAAGTCTTGTTCCGTCCTGTCCAGCATGTGAATCCTCCCTTTGTACACTGGCTCCACGCTGTCAACGCCTCCCTGCCAGTTAGCCACTTGGTAGCCACCTTGGTTCTCAGAATGACTCTCCCGGTATCACAGTGCTTGTGTTCAAGTTACCCTTCTTTTACTTAATAATGGCCCTAAAATACATGTTGAGGTTGCTAAGAGCTGCAGTAAGAACAAATCTTCCATCCATGAAACTGTGAAGAAGGAATAAGAAATTTGTGCTAGTTTTTGAAGCTGCAGAAATTATGGCTGGATAAAAGGGAGGACTCACGCTCCGGGTAGGATGGAGCAGGCTTGAGGTTTCATCACGCTACTCAGAAGGGGGCGCCATTTAAAATGGTTTATTTAATTGAATTGTTTATTTCTGGAAGTTTCCACTTAATATTTTTGAGCTGAGGCTGGCCACGGATGACTGAAACTGTGGAGAGTGAAACTGCAGATAAGCAGGGACCTACCACACCACCCAGGCATGCTCAGGACCCCTGTGGAAAATCTCTCCCTCTGAGGACAAACTCTCAGACTGCAAGCATAAAACACACAAGTCCAGTGCCCTGAAAGAGAGTCCTGGGAAATTCCAAAGAAAGAAAGGAGGACTAGCACCCCTAGAAGAAAACTGGGAGGTCACAGAACAAAGATAGGCAGATAAGAAACTCCAAGGTGAAATCTTAGAAAGTAAAAATGCTCATTGAAATAAAATCTTAATAGATGAGTGAAACACCAGAGTAGACAGAGCTGAAAATTGGGATTCACTCAGATTTGGGAGCGGATGGATTTGTTCCAGTTGCCATAACAAAATACCACAGACTTGGGGGCTTCAACAACTGAAATGGATCCAGGTTATTGGCAAGGTGGGTTCCTTCCAGGGGCTGTGAGAGCAGGATGTGTTCCAAGCCTCTCTCCTTGGCTTGTAGATGGCCGTCTTCTCCCTGTGTCTCTTCACATCATCTTCCCTCTGGGTGTATCATCTGTGCCCCAATTTCCTTGTTATGTTCTTATAAGGACATGACTCATATTGGATAATGGTCCACTCTGATGATTTCATTTTAACTTGATTACCCATAAGGTCACTTCGATATTTGTCACTTTGTCTCAAATCCTTTTAATCTATTTCTTCATTATTTCTTGTGCTAAAAAAAGTCCTTGCTTTCACCTTTTATGTCCCTTAATACATTATCTGTTGTGTTTTGGTGTTCCTTCCAATTTAGTTTTCATTTTTAACATTTAAAAATCTTGTTTCTAATTCTTTCCTGAGTCCTATCACCTAATTTTCGAGTTTTGCTAATTCTGATTTATGTTTTTCTTTCATGTCTTGCATTACTTTCTTAATTTCTTTCTGCTTGTTTGGGAAATCGTAATTCTAGTTTGGATTTGTTTTGAGGACATAGCTTTCTGGTGTGCTTGCTGTCTTTCCAGATAGGAATCTGTTCTTTTCAGATAGATAGGAATCTGTTCTTTATTTGCTTTTTTTTTTTTCTTACAGTACAGCTTTTTTTTTCTTTTTTTTCCAAACAGCTTTCATTATAAGAAAAAGTATGGGATTTTACCACGATAGTTTTCATGTGAAATTATTTTTCTTTAACTTTTACAAGGAGGCATGGTTCAGGATAGCTTTTCTAACTTCACCCATCTCCCTCTTTCTTTCATTGTTTTCTTTTAATGATCAAAAATGTGGTGGTGTGCCTTCTGAAACTTCTGGCTCAATTCCCCCAGCTGACCTTGAGCTAGATCTCCTTTCTTTTGGCTCTGCTCTCTGTGCTTTCCTTGATTTCAGCTTCTCTCCAGCAGTTTCCCCCAGTGTGGGGCTCTATCCTAGAAGGGAGCCCTGTCTGGCAGGTTTCAGGTACTCACAGAGTCCAGACCTTACTGAGGGCCCCCTTTGTTCACTTGCCATTGCCTTCAGCAAAACCCCTCCCAGACTGAGCTGCTGTTCTCAAATTGGCCTGCCTGGTTTTCCAGTGAGCACCTGTTGACTACTTTGGTGTCCCCTGTTCTCAAGTCAGTCACCTGTCTTTTGTTCCCTGGGCTTAATGTGATCGTGGCATTGTAGTTATGTTAATAGAGTATGTTTTATAGGCCCACACTTACAATCTATGAGAGAAATCATAGGATGTCTGGACTTTGCTTCAAAATAATTCAGGAAATTCTGGGAAGATGGTAGTGGCATGAATCTTTAATCTCCCCAAATCCTCACATAAAACAGAACCCTGCACTTAGGCTGCTCTGTGGATTTTGTGGCTCTTGGTGGTTTGCACCCACCAACTTGTATTTTGGAGCTCATTAGGAAGACCTTTCCACCTTGCCCTGTTGTAAATGTTGTCTTTGGAGTTTTGATTCTGCCACCGGTTCTGTTTTATGCGAGGATTTGGGGAGATTAGAGAGCTATGCCACTGCCATCTTCCCAGAATTTCCTGAAGTATTTTGAGGCAAAGTCCAGACATCCTATAATGTATAATGACACGATCACACTAAGAATTAGTGATAATTTTTAATTACTGTCAAATAGCCAGTCAGTATTCAAGCTCTCCATTGTCACATATTTCCTTTATAGTTTGTTTGGATAAGAAGCCATCTGAGGTTCATACATTGATTGATAATGGTTTTATGTGTTTGTTTGTTTGTTTGTTTGTTTTGATAGAGTCTTGCTCTGTTTCCCAGGCTGTCATCCAGGTTCACTGCAGCCTTCATCTCCCAGGCTCAAGCCATCCTCCCACCTCAGTCTCCTGAGTAGCTGGGACCACAGGCGTGTGTCACCACACCTGGCTAATTAAAACATTTTTTTGTTTTAGAGATGGAATCTCGCTATGTTGCCCAGGCTGGTCTCGAATTCCTGGGCCCAACTGATCCTCCTGTGTTGGTCTCCCAAAGTGCTGGGATTACAGGAGTGAGCCACTGTGCCTGGCCTGGTTTTAAGTGTCTTTTAGTCTCCAGGTTCTCCCCCTGTCTCTTGTTTTCCCCTTGCAATGTATTTGTTGAATAAAACAGTGTTATTCGTACTGTGGCATTCCCCACAGTCTGGATATTAATGGCTGCAGCCCTGTAGAGTAGTAAACGCTGTATTTTCTGTATTGGTAGTTGGATTCAGAAGGTTAATCAGATGTGAGTTCATTTTTTTTTCCCAAGACTAATTCATATGTAGTGTTGGAAGACTTTAACACACCTCTGTCGGTAATTGGTAGATCAAGCAAACAAAATAGAAGTTAGGATATGGTTTTGAACAGGAATTGGCAGCTTAACCTAATGGGCATATGTGGAACATCACACCCAACTGCAGACTGCACATTCTCTTGGGCACACATGGAATATTTATAAAAACCAACCACAAACTGGAACTTAAAGCAAATCTTACCATGTTTCAAAGGGTTAAAATCATTCAGAGCGTGATCTCTGACCACAGTGTCATTAAGCTAGAAACCCAAGAGAAAGGGAAAATAAACAGCAGACCCTGACATTTGGAAGCTGGCCTGGCCCTTGCAGGGAGGCCATGCTGTTCTCCTATTGGACATAAACAATCTCACAGAATACCAACCTCAGACAAGGTTACTTGGAGACCATGAGAAAATGAGACAAAGCAAGGCCACTTCATTATTTTGTCTAAGTGCAGATAAAAACAAGGTTAACGTGCAACCCACAAAATACCAAACGTCCTCCTCCTGCTTGGCTAGTATGGGTGACTGCTGCTTCTTTACAAATTACAGCTTTAGCTTTCTTCTAGCCTGCCCTCCCCAGAGAAAAGATTTACTAAGATACCCAATCATAGACTTGTCCTCACTCTCTGACAGTGCTTAGAGCAAACCCCGGCTTCCTTGGACCCTCCTCAAAATACCCGACAAAAGTCCAAATCTAATAGGTTTTTTTCTAACCTACTTTCTCTGAGATGGCGCACATCTCCCTCACTGCAGAGAGGAAGAAGCTCACTGCATATAACTAGAAAAATCCCCACGTGTTTAGAAAAGAAGAAATGCACATTGAAATCACCCAGGGCTCAAGGACAGCAACATGGGAATTAATAAATATTTTATTGAATGATAAAACATGCTACACGTCTGTAACAGTCAGCTGTCTGACAGGAAACGAATGTCACATGCAGACTGAGTAATTTGAGGAGAGTTCAAGAAGTGGATTGAGGTGGCTTTGTAATGTGTCAACTTGGCTAGCCTGAACTATGTTTTCCAGAATTCCCTTTCCTATAGGTTTTGGTGAGATGGGCAACATGACAGATTCTGATGGGAGATTTGGAGAACAGAAGGGAAACAAACATGTAACTGACTTCTCATAACTAGAAGACAGAAGGAAGAAAAAATAAGAAAAAGACATAGACTACAACAGAAAAATAGGCCAAAGTCTTGAACAGACAATTCTTCACAACGTATGAAAAGTGCCCGACCTCATTTGTCATTTCAGAACTGTAAGTTAACGTTAGCAGGAGATACCATTACACACCCACCCAATTGGCAGAAACCAAAAAGTATCACAGTTGCAAGTTGGCGAAGCTGTGCAGCAATGGAAACTTCCCACACTGCTGGTGGGAGTGTGCATTGGGAAAAGGGTTGGCATCCCGTAGTAATATTGAAGACACACTTCCCCTATGACCCAGCAGTTCCACTGCTAAGTATACAAACTCTAGAGACACTTGTGTATGTGGGCGCCAGAAAGCAAGTGTAGACGGTTGCAATACGTTGAATGGTGCCTCCCACTCCACAACAAAAATGATATATGCCCATGTCCGAATCCCTAGGCACCATGAACGGGATCTTATTTGGGAAAATGGTCTTTGTGGATGTAATTAAGTTAAGGATCTCGAGATTACATCATCCTTGGTTATCCACGTGGGCCCTAAACCCAATGAGAAGTGTCCTTATAAGAGAAAGACACGAGGCCATTTGAGAGAGGCTTTGTGAATATGGAAGTAGAAAGTGGAGTGATGTGGCCTCAAGCCTGGAGCACCAAAAGCTGGGGGAAGAAGCAAGAAAGAGAATCTCTCCTGAAACCCTCAGGGGAAGTGTGGCTCTGCTGATGCCTTGATCTTGGATTTCCGGCTTCCAGAACTGTGGGAGAATCCATTTTTGTTATTGTAAGTCGACCACTTTGTGGTACTTTGTTGCAGCAGCCACAGGAAAATAGTACAATGGTTCATCACAGCATTTGGTGGCTGAAAATAAACCAAATACTCAGCAGGGGTGGGATGGATAAATACATCATTGTAATGTTGTACAATGGAATACTCTACCGGGATGCAAAGGAATACGCTCTACATATGCTATAGTAAGGATGGATTTTAAAGACACAGTGATGCATGAAAGAAGCAAGACACTCAAAAAACATACATGACAGTTACATTTATGTAAAGTTCAAAAACAGCAAAGTGGAATCATATGATTTATGGATGGATGTGTGCTTCAGTGCAAAGTTCTGATGCAAAGCAAGGAAAAGATTATGAAAAATGTAATAAGAAGGCTATTGCAAGGGACACACTCTGGGCTGGGGTGGCGGCCAAGGCTCTGGCCCTTGATCTGGGGTCCAGGGGGTTAGCTGAGTATGTTCACTTTATAACTGTAGAGTTTTAAAGTGCAGAAAATGCATGTAAAATATATATATGATTTACACAATCCTCTGTATCTAGGCTGTATTTCACAATCTGAAAAGTTGGGACATTAGAAAGCAGAATTCAAACAATGATTATTTGCAGATTATCTATTACATATATGTCTCTGCATCAGGAAAAATCTAAGGGAATCTACTAAAAAAGTTACAAAGAGTAGGGCTGGGCACGGTGGCTCACGCCTATAATCCCAGCACTTTGGGAGGCTGAGGCGGAGGGATCACAAGGTCAGGAGATCGAGACCATCCTGGCTAACACAGTGAAACCCTGTCTCTACTAAAAATACAAAATAATTATCCAGGTGTGGTGGCACACGCCTGTAATCCCAGCTACTCGGGAGGCTGAGGCAGGAGAATGGCATGAACCCGGGAGGCGGAGCTTGCAGTGAGCCAAGATCGCACCACTGCACTCCAGCCTGAGCGACAGAGTGAGACTCTGTCTCAAAACAAACAACAACAGCAACAAAAACAAATTAAAAAAAAGTTATGAAGAGTAAGGAGAATTCAGTAAGTTGTATGGGCACAAAATCATTGAGACAAACAATAAGTTAGAACATACAATAAAAGAAAAGACGCCATTTAATAAAAACAATAAAATACCTTGAAATAAGTTCAACGAGAAATGTGCAAGATCTATGTAAAGAAATTTTAAAATGTTCCTCAGGGCCATTAAAAAAGGCCTGAGTGAATGGAATGGTCTATTATGTTCTCAGATAGAAAAAGTCAACTTCATAAAGAAGCAAAGTTTCCCTACATCAATCTCTAAATTAAAGATGATCCCACACACACAACCATAGAAAATTCTGGAATTCGTCAAGATGATTCTAACATTGGTGTAGAAAACTAAAGGAGTAAAATTAGCCAGAAGTATTCTGAAAAGGAAGACTAATGAGAGGGGCACTATTTCTACCAATATAATGCTTATTATAACATAATAATATATGTTTGATGTAATATTTAATATAATACTTATAATAATATATGTTTGATGTAATATTTAATACAATACTTATATGTGTGAGGTAATAATGAATATAATACTATAAAATAATTATATATGTTTGATGTAATATTTAATATAATACTTATAACATAATATATGTTTGATGTAATATTTAATATAATACTTATAACATAATAATATATACTTGATGTGATATTTAATACAATATTTATATGTGTGAGGTAATAATGAATATAATACTATAACATAATTATATATGTTTGATGTAATATTTAATATAATACTTATAACAATATATGATGTAATATTTAATATAATACTTATAACATATATGTTTGATGTAATGTTTAATATAATACTTATCATATTAAAACATAAATTGAGAGTAATTTAAAAGAACAGTGTAGTACTAATATATGAATAGAAGACAGAAAAATAGAAAAAACAGAAAGTCTAAAATACATCCAAATACAAATGAGGATTTAGAATATGATAGAAATGTTATTTCAGTTCCTTGGGAAAAGATGAGTTATTCAATAAATGGTGTAGGGACAAGTAGGTGGCCATCTGGGAAAAACTTGAAGTTGAATCCCACCTCATAATGTGCAACCAGCTAAATTCTGGATGGATCAGATTTAAAGATTAAAAAAATAAAGCTATAAAAATATTGGAAGAAAATATGGGACATTTAAAATATGCTGGAAGAGAGAAGGCCTTTTAAAGTATGATAGAAGCCAAAACAGAGAAGCTTGATTAATTCAGTACATAAAAACAAAAAGTTTCTTCAATACAAAACTTCCTGCCAGCAAAGTCCAGGGCAAATGTTAAACCGGGAAAATTATTTGCAATTCCTGTTGGAGACAAGGAGGCTAATTTTCCTATTATTTAATAGCTCCTACAAAATAGTAAGAAAAATGACAAGAACACAATAGCAAAACAGGCATAAACTAGGAATACGGTTCATGGGAGAGAAATACAAATGACTTCCAAATAAGAGAAATCCAAATCAAAACCACCTGCTTTCATTTATCAGACTGGCAAAAGTAGAAAAGTTTGATAGCACCCAGTGTTGGCAAGAGTGTGGGCAAATAGGCACTGTCCTATGTTACTTTTGGGAGTTGGACCTGGTACAACTTCTGTGGGGGTAATTTGGCAATATCTATCAAAATTACAAATTGTGTACCTTTTGACCCAGCAATTGCACATGCAGGAATTGATTCTACAGATATATTTTTGTGAAAAGATAAAAGAATACTAGATGGACATTAAAGAGAATGAAGAAATTAGGTGCTGATATAAACCGTCTCCAATACACATTGTTAATTTAAGAATGAAAAGTAAAGCACAGTGTGAGTAGCATGCTAGCATTTGTATAAAACAGGAATGTGTGTGTGTGTGTGTGTGCGTGTGTGTGTGTGCGTGTGTGTGTGTACATGCATAGAATGTCAATGGATAATTGTTGAAGTTGGGTGGTGGGTACGTGGAGGTTCATTATACCATTTGCTATTTATTGTGTATGTCTGAAATTGCCCATTATAAAAAGTTGAAAATATACTTAAAATGATGACAGTAAAAGGAATATCTCTAGAAGAATAAACGAAAACTGGGTAATACTGGTTGCCTCCACAGGCAATGTATTAATTAGGAACTGTGTTCAATGGAGTAACAGACAACCAGCAATGGGGATTTAAACACAAAAGAGTTTATTTTTTCCACATATAGAGACATATGGAAGTAGGCAGTTGCTGGCTTTGGTTAGTTGCTTGAGGATATCAAGAGCAATCTTTAAGATTTTCTTGGCTTTTTTTTTCTATCTGCACCAATATAGCTGCTGAAGCTCCAGCCATCAAATATGTGTTCTAGGTTAGGAGAAACAGAAAGTGTGGGGACCAAATGGGGCAGCTCCTGGTAATTCAGCCCACTGTCAGGAACGTTCCAGAAGCTCCACCCAGTGACTTCCACTCTCATTTTACTGGCCACCCCTATCTGCAAGGAAGGATGGGAAATGTAGATTTGAAACTTGCAACACTACTACTCCCAACAAACTCAGGGTCTTTTTACAAAACAAATAATGAGGAGGGTCAAAATAAATGGATTTTAAAAATGCCGGGAAAATACTAACATAGAGAAAGCAGGTAGAACAATACTACTATCATGTAAAATGGAGCCCAAAGCAAAAAGCTTTCTCAGGGACAAATATGACTATTCCTATATGTAAAAGACACAAGCTTAAAGGCTTGGTGCCCAATATAGTTTCATAATATGTGAAACAAAAACTTGATAGAAGTTCAAAAATAATTGACAAGTTCATAGTCAGAGTGAAAGAGACTTACTATACTTCTCTCAGGAACTGACAGACCAAGGAAACAACAAAATAAATAAGAATATAGAGGATCTGAATAACGCAAGTCAGGAGCTTGACCTAAGAGGTGCGCAGTGTGTATAACTGCATCTGACAATCAGATAACACAGATTTTCTTCTCAAAAGTATATGAAACATTATCCAAGACTTACTATATATTTGGTCACAAAGAAAATCTCAAGTTCAAAGGCAGAAACCATATTTATTGAATCCAAAGCACTAAAATAAGAAATTAGTAACCAAAGGAAAGCCCCCAATACTGAAAATAATGATTAATAAAATAAATAAATTGCAAAAAGCCCAGAATAGTTGAAAAGATCAATATTTAAAAATGCACAAATTCATGGAGATATTGGTCAGGAGAAAAGAAGGTGAAAAAACAAATAAATATAATAAGAAACAGGACAGGGTGTAAACTTCAGATGCAGAGTCCATTTTTCTAAAACTTGTAAGAGAATAAATACTATATATAGGCCGGGTGCAATGGAGACTGAGGTGGGCGGATCACCTGAGGTCAGGAGTTAGAGACCAGCCTGGGCAACATGGAGAAACCCCATCTCTACTAAAAATACAAAAATTAGTCAGGCATGGTGGCACATGCCTGTAATCCCAGCTACTCAGGAGGCTGAGACAGGAGAATCGCTTGAACCCAGGAGGCGGAGGTTGCAGTGAGCCGAGATTGTGCTATTGCACTCCAGCGTGGGTGACAGAGCAAGACTCTGTCTCACACACACAAAAAGAATGCTATATATAGTTTTATGTGAATACATTAGAAAATATAGATAAAATAGAAAATTTTCTAGGAAAATACAAATTATAATAATTGGTCAAGAAGTAGAAAATCAGAATAAACCAATATCCGCAGAAGAAATGTAAAGACAGTCAAAGATCTATACTTCAATATTGCATCAGGCCCAGGTGGTTATATGGTTAAATTCTGCTAAATCTGAATTGAAATAGGTAATTCTCATATTGTACAAACCCTTCTCTGCACTGAAAAAGATGGAAAGCATCCAAACCCATTTTATGAGGCTATTATAACCCTGATACCAAAATTGGAATAAGATTGCTCAGTAAAAGCACTGTGTAGATCAATCTTCCTCATGAACAAAAACACAAAGATACCTCATACCCGTGAGGACATTACAAGGATCCTTTATCATGTCAAAGTACGGGTTCCCTCCAAGAATGCAAAGATAAATCAATATTAACAGAGTTATTAATGTAATTCACTTCATTACTGGTTAAAGGGAAAACATAATATATTATCTCAACTGATGTAGGAAAAGCATTTGATAAAATTCAGCATCTATTCACAGCATCCTTGCCAACTTTCCATAATGGACTCAGCCTGATCAATGCGAGACAAGAAAGAAATACAGAGTATAAATGTTGGACGAGAAAAGACTGTAATTATTCAGCTATGTTGTGCTGATTTTCTAAAGAATCTAAAAGAAGCGCCTGACAAATCTTTAGTGTTCATATGAGATGTTTTCACAAGCTCTACCTTTCCAGCAATGACCAATTAACCAATATACTATTTTTAAAAACCTTGTAATCCCCAGAGCAACGCAAACTATAAAATCATTTGAACTTAAAAGGCATACAAATGCATAACACTGATATAAAGAAAAATATAAAAACTCACTACAGGACATAAAATTAGCCTGAATAAATGATAAGATATATCATGTTATTGGATAGAAAAATTCAACTTTGGAAGACGTCTGCTTTTCTGAAATTAATCTATAACTTTAATGCAACCCCAATAGTAATCCTCAAAGGATTTCAATAGAACCTGTGAGGCAAATCTTAAATCAATTTGGAAGAGAAATGTACAAGATTGGCAAAAAATCTTAAAAGAAAGAACCTACTAGATATCAAAACTTATAAAGCAATAGTTAAAACAGTAGAGTATTGAAGCAAGAATCAGCATATTAATTGATAGGACAACAGAAATTCCAGAAACACACCCACGAAAATTTGGCTATTTAGAATTAACTCGTTCATTCATTCATCCATCCATTCAGTTGACAAATCATGATGTGCCAGACATTATTTTATGGGTGGGGAAAACAAAGCCTCTGCCCTGACGGAAGCATGGAGCTTACTTTCTACGTGATGAACTTGGCATTTCAAATAATCGGGGGAAGGATGGTGCTGGGACAATTGGCTATTCATGTAAGGAAAACAAAATAATAGGGTCTAACTATATATCATACAAAAGACAATATTCCTGAGTGATTAATAAAAAGTCTAAACATAAAAAACAAAACTATAAAAAAGAAAACTATAGAAGCAAATTTATAAAAACAAGACTAGAGGATAAAGAAGATGTTATTAAGTAAGGCACAAAATGCATTTTAGCTGTGCGTGGTGGCGGGCGCCTGTAGTCCCAGCTACTCAGGAGGCTGAGGCAGGAGAATGGCATGAACCCTGGAGGTGGAGCTTGTAGTGAGCCGAGATCGCGCCACTGCACTCCAGCCTGGGCAACAGAGCGAGACTCCGTCTCAAACAAACAAACAAACAAACAAACACATACACCGCGGAAGAAGCATCTACAATGTACATAACAGACAAAGAGTTACTATCAAGCATATAAAAAGAAATGCATGTCCATAGGGAAATCAGCAAAGAGTATGAAAGAGCAGTTTACAGAAGATGCCATTGAATGGTCTGTAATAGTAAAAAGATGTTCAACCTGACTGCACTAGTAATCAGGGAAGTGCAAATGATAAGGAAGTACCTGCCATTTTTGCCCATTGGTTTTGGCTAGGGTGGGGGGACATGGGAACCCTTGCCACTTGGTACAGGCTTTTTTGGAGGGAAAGTTGCCAGAATCTACTTTTAAAATGCCTGTAGTTTTGAACCCAGTAAATGCCACTTCTGGGGATCTGTGGGTGAGACTGCTCATTGTCTCTCTGGCCCAAGGGCTATTATTCCTGGGTGCTAGGCTGCTCAGCGAGACGAGATTACCCAGCATCCCTTGGGGTGAGTGTGGTGCCCACTCCCCACTCAAGCTCCTCCTCAAGTGGAGCTGCTGTAGCAGGGTCCCTGAACCACTGTGCACCCACAAATTGTTTGTTAGTGGTGGGTCCATGACCAGCGTTAACTTTTAAACAAATCTATAAATTTGGAAAGGAGAAAGGAGACTTTGAAGGAGGAGGGGTTGGGCTAGGATCTTGGTGCTGGACAAGTTAGCTAAACATACATATTCAACAGGTTACAGGAAAAGCTATGAATATTCATAAAGGGGGTCCTGACACATGTGTACTGAACAAACATGCATGTAACATATGACCCATGTTCACTTTGGGGTGGAGACTTAACATTTAAATGTATTACAGTTAGGTCCTATACATCCAAAGGTCTTTTCAGGACATGAAGTCACTCAAGCATGAAATCTCTGTAAACTGGCAAGAACAAGCATGTGGCTGCTGGTCTTACCAGGAGAAAGTTACCAAAATCAATCTCTTGTCAAATCAAAGCTGTGGTTATGCCTGGTGGAACAGGGGTTCAGTTAGTCCATGTCTGAAGCTGGCTGAGCTGCAATTGTTTATAATCTTGCTTATTTCAAGGCCAGTGCTTGTTTAGCTGCTAGAGAAAAAGAAAAAGCTTGTGGCAGTGAGAGCACAGTTCGTTCTGTAAGTGTAGGAGTGTGGGACTTAACCTTTGCGTGGCATGGGCTTAGGTCCTGTTTATAATTTCGCATCTAATTGTCATCAAGAGTGTGTTCTGTCAGTCTTATGATCTCTATTTTAACACCAATGCAGGTTAGTTGTTGTGTTTAATCTCCAAAAGGGGGGGGTACAATGAGGCATGTCTGACCTCCTGTCTCATCATGGCTGTGAACTCACTTTTAAAGTTTTCTAATGTCCCCCTGGCGAAGAGGGGGTCCATTCAGTCAGCTGGGGGCTTAGCATTTTATTTTTAGTTTACATTGGGTTAGTACAGATATTAAGGCTTTTATAGTAACAGAATATCTCCATGGCATCTTTATTGCAAGTTAAAAAATATTTCACTAAACAATTGAATGAAATAAACTGGCTTTTCACCATAGACAGTTTGAGAAGTGCTGTCCTAGAGAAGAGAGGAGCTGGGGTCTCTGAGTGACTGTGTGGAGCAGAGCTGCCCCATCAACCAGGACTACATGGCTCAGACTTCCATGACAAATTATCCTCAATTTTCTCTAAGCTACTGCTTTATTGCAGGTCTCTTTGTTGAAGCAATCTAGTGTCACTCTACCTAACTCAGCATGTGTCGTACAGCTCACACGTGTGCACAAGAGAGCTGAGCAAGGCTCTTGCAGCATTGTTTCTATTAGCAAAACCCTGGAAAATACCTGAATATTCACCAAGAAGGGGAAGGGTCAAATACACCTCACTATGCTCATGCTATGAAATACTGACCTGTAGTTAACAACACTCTGCCAACATTCTCCCATGCTCAGTTACGTGAAGCAAGTAAGTTGCATGATAAGCAGCTGGCATGATAAACTGTCTATTGTGTGTGTACATATATGCAGGTAAATATGCAGAAAAACGTCAGGACAGATCTTCTCAGAAAGGGGGGTGCGATTGGGAGGGGCGAGACAGTGACTAAACGGCGTTTTTATTTTATTTGTATTTGTTTAATATTTTAAAATGAGATTATATTCATGTTTTCTTTGTGTAATTAAAAATGAATATAAAATAGACAATAGTCATTTTTTTTTTTCTGAGACACAGTCTCATTCTGCCACTCAGGATGGAGTGCAGTGGTGCAATCATAGCTCACTGCAACCTCTGCCTCTCAGGCTCAAGTGATCCTCCCACCTCAGCCTCCTGAGTAGCTGGGATTATGGGTGTGTGCCATCATGCCCAGCTATTTTTTTTTTTTTTGTATTTTTTGTAAAGATGGGGTTTTGTCATGTTGCCCAGGCTGGTCTCAAACTCCTGAGCTCAAGTGATCTGCCCACCTCAGCCTCCCAAAGTGTTAGCATTACAGGAGCGAGCCACTGTGCCCGGCCTGTTCATACATTTTTAATAATAACACAGAACAGAATAAAAAATCTCACTTGATGATTTGGCACACCAGCGTTTGTAGCATTGAATGAAGGAACTTTAAGAATGGAATTTAGTTTTTACTTGTTTGACTCCATTTAAGTCATAAGTGTCTTCAGAAAGAGCACCATGGGGAATTCTCATCTTGCAAGAAAAAAAAGGAGAATCTCCAGAAGGAAAAACTCCAAAGCTGTGTAAAATTGTGTCTTTGATAAATTGTCTCTAATCCCCAAAAATAAAGAATATAAAAATATAAAGAAAAAAATAAAGCATCAGAGAAAAATGTGGTTCTCAAACACGTTTTAAAAAACTTATTTATTTATTTATTTTTGAGACGGTATGTCAGGCTGGAGTGCAGTCAAACACATTTTTATCTCAACTAAACAAAGTTCAAGCCAGACTTTACAGAATGCTTTAGGAAAATAATTGCTGAAAAATTTAAAGGAAATCTTGTGACTATGACTGCTATAGATGCTGGCAGTTTTCAGTAGTTAAGGGCAAAGAGTTTTTGAGATTTGACCCAACTGTTAATCCTAGGAGCCAGGTTCCTTCTGGAAAACACACCACTGAAGCCTTTCTTCTGGAATCCAGTTGGCTGCTCCAGGAGCATCAGGTGTCATGCTGTGGCCAGCAGGAAGTGGGTAAGAGCCCAATAGATGGGACCCCAGGAGTCTGCTTTGGGTACCACAGGGCCAGCTCTGAAAGTGAGGATGAAGATGGATCATGACATTATAATAACAGTTAGGTTTGGAGATTGTAATACTCTGTTTTCACCCTGCTGATAAAGACATACCAAAGACTGGGCAATTTACAAAAGGAGGAGGTTTAATGGACTTACAGTTCCATGTGGCTAGGGAGGCCTCACAATCATGGTGCAAGGTGAAAGCCATGTCTCACATGGCAGCAGACAAGAGAAGAGAGCTTGTGCAGGGAAACACCCCTTTAAAAACTATCAGATCTTGTGAGACTTATTCACTATCACGAGAACAGCACAGGAAAGACCCGCCCCCATGGTAATTGAATAATTACCTCCTGCTGAGTCCCTGCCACAACATGTGGGAAATCAAGATGAGATTTGGGTGGGGACACAGCCAAACCATAGCATTCTGCCCTCTCCCCTCCAAAATCTCATGTCCTCACATTTCAAAACGAATCATGCCTTCCCAACAGTGCCCCAAAGTCTTAACTCATTTCAGCATTAACTCAAAAGTCCACAGTCCAAAGTCTCATCTGAGACAAGGCAAGTCCCTTCCACTTATGAGCCTGTAAAATCAAAAGCAAATTAGTTGCTTCCTAGATACAACGGGGGTACAGGCATTGAGTAAATACAGCTGTTCCAAATGAAAGAAACTGGCCAAAACAAAGGGGCTACAGGCCCCATGCAAGCCTGAAATCTAGCAGGGCAGTCAAATCTTAAAGCTCCAAAATGATCTCCTTTGACTCCATGTCTCATGTCTAGGTCATGTTGATGCAAGAGGTGGGCTCCCACGGACTTGGGCAGCTCCACTCCTGTGGCTTTGCAGGATACAGTTTCTCTCCTGGCTGCTTTCACAGGCTAGTGTTGAGTGTCTGCAGCTTTTCCAGGTGCACAGTGCAAGCCATCAGTGGATCTACCATTCTGGGGTGTGGAGGATGGTGATCCTCTTCTCACAGCTCCACTAGGTGGTGCTCCAGTAGAGACTCTATGTGGGGGCTCTGACCCCACATTTCCCTTCCATACTGCCCTAGCAGAGTTCTCCATGAGGGCCCCACTCCTGCAGCAAACTTCTGCCTGGGCATCCAGGCATTTCCATACATCCTCTGAAATCTAGGTGGAGGTTCCCAAACCTCAATTTTGTTTTTAAGATGGTTTCTTGCTCTGTCACCCAGGCTGGAGTGCAGTGGCATGATCTTTGCTCATTGCAACCTCCACCTTCTGGGTTCAAGTGATTCTCCACCCTCAGCCTCCTGGGTAGCTGGGATTACAGGCTTGCACCACCACGTCCAGCTAATTTTTGTATTTTTAGTAGAAACAGGGTTTCTCCATGTTGGCCAGGCTGGTCTCGAACTCCTGACCTCAAGTGATCTGCCCACCTCGGCCTCCCAAAGTGTTGGGATTACAGGTGTGAGCCACCATACCTGGCCCCAAACCTCAATTCTTGACTTCTGTGCACTTGCAGGCTCAACACCACATGGAAGTTCTCAAGGCTTGGGGCTTCCACCCTCTGAAGCAATAGCCCGAGCTATACTTTGGCCCCTTTTAGTCACAGCTGGAGTGGTTTGGGCACAGGGCACCAAGTCCCTAGGCTGCACACAGCAGAGGGACCCAGGGCCTGGCCCACAAAACCATTTTTTCCTTCTAGCCCTCTAGGCCTGTGATGGGAAGGGCTGCTGCAAAAGTCTCTGAAACACCCTGGAAGCATTTTCCCCATTGTCTTGGTGATTAACATTTGGCTTCTTGTTACTTATGCAAATTTCTGCAGCCAGCTTGAATTTCTCCTCAGAAAAGGGAATTTTCTTTTCTATCACATTGACAGGCTGCAAATTTTTCTAACTTTTATGCTCTGTTTCCCTTTTAAAACTGAATGCCTTTAACAGTACCCAAGTCATATCTTGAATGCTTTGCTACTTAGAAATTTCTTCCACCAGATACCCTAAATCATCTCTCTCAAATTCAAAGTTCCACAAATCTCTAGGGCAGGGGCAAAATGCTGCCAGTTTCTTTGCTAAAACATAACAAGAGTCACCTTTGCTCCAGTTCCCAACAAGTTCCTCATCTCCATCTGAGACCACCTCAGTCTGGATTTCATTGTCCATGTAATAATTACCAGCATTTTGATCAAAGCAATTCAACAAGTCTCTAGGGAGTTTCAAACTTTCCCACATTTTCCTGTCCTCTTCTGAGCCCTTCAAAATTTGGAATCCAACCTCTGCCTTTTACCCAGTTCCAAAGTCACTTCCACATTGTTCTGTGCAGGAAATGCGTGAAGGGAGAAGAAAAGATACACACACAATACCCTTAAGGGTAAACAACCTTTATCCCATGTAAATGGCAATGCAGATATAATAAGCAAGTGATATAATAATAAGCAAATGATATAATAAGCAGATTGATACAATAAGCAAATTCAATGGGAAGGGGAAAAGGGAATATACATATTTACACTCACCAGATTATGGAGGATTCACCACCAGACTGGGAAGCAACATCCTGGGCTCCAGAGTTGGCCACTCATCTGTGCACAGACAAGGAGAGGTCTCATGAAGCTTTGGTGCAGTCTGGGACCCTAGCTCTTTTTGTAACGAGTTGTTTGGCATGAGGCCCAGTCATGAGGGCCCTTCACGACTGGGCTCAAGGAACGCAAAAAGGTCAACTTGTTTTTGCGATTGTCTATTGTTTTTCAATATATAGGAATAGATTGAAATGGAGATTTCTCTGACACAGCAATGGATGAATGTCTCAAGGGGCTCACGCAACCTGTTCCGGGACTTGGTTACCATTGCTTGTGTCCATGTTCAATTTAGTTCAAATTTAATATTTAACTTTTCTTCCACACACATTTTCGGGTATCTTTTCAGCAGTACCCCACTCTACTGGCACCAATTTACTGTTTTAGTCTGTTTTCATGCTGCCGATAAAGACATTCCCAAGACTGAGCAATTTACAAAAAGAAGGAGGTTTAATGGACTTACAGTTCCACGTGGCTGGGGAGGCCTCACAGTCGTGGTGGAATGTGAAAGGCACATCTCACATGGCAGCAAACAAGAGAAGAGAGCTTGTGCAGGGAAACACCCCTTTTAAAAACCATCAGATCTTGTGAGACTTATTCATTATCCTGAGAACAGCATGGGAAAGACCTGACCCCATGGTAATTGAATTGAACCTCTCACTGGGTCCCTCCCACAACATGTGGGAATTCAAGATGAGATTTGGGTGGGGACACAGCCAAACCATACCAGAGATAAATTTCAGAATTATTACTGAATCTTGGAAGTTCATTCCCTGATGGTGAAATTTGGGCTTTGGCCTTGGTCATTGGCATTTGTTGCCCTTCCAAAGTGGGCTTGGTACCCTGAGGCTTCTTGAGGTTCAGGGGCAACACCCCCAACCTCCACCATTTGGCCCCTGCCATTTGGCAGCTCCTGACCTTGGGGACCTTCTGAGCCATGGTGGAGGCCTCATCCATCCCCATTCTCCAGGCACCTGCCACTTACCTGCCACCTCCAACCAGGAGGTGAGCACCTTTGTGCGGTGGCCACCCAGAGGCCTGGGAGGGACTTTGATCTGGAGGGTCTCCTGCTGTCAGGCCTTGCCTAGGGCTCCGCACCCTCCTTCCAGCCTTTGAGCCCTCCACCTTCCTCAGGTGGGGACCTCCCCATGTCTCTCTCTCCAGGTGTGTAAAGTCCAAGGACACCCTGGGGAGTTGGGGAGTGGAGGGCCCCCTACTGCCCAGGTCCCCAGGCCCCCCAAACCTGCATGAGCTGCAGAATCCTCCAAGTGCCAGTTCCCCAGCTCTGTGTATTTTCCCTCCAGTTCCTTGTCTGCCTCCCTGAGCTGCTCTGCCAGGTTCAGCAGCCTCATGGACAATGCCATGGGCTCTGTGGCTGGGGCCCCCTGGAGCTGGGGCTGGCCCAGTCCTGACGAGTCCTCCAACACCTAGTGGACGATCTGATCCATCATCTCCACCACTTCCATCTGGGGGTGCAGGAGGTGAGGGGAGGCCCAGGCTTAGGCTACATTCTGTCCCACCTGTCCCATCCCCAAGGACATAGCCCTGGGTGGGAGAGCCAATTCCTGTCACGAATTCCAAAGACATCTTCATCCAGGGCCCCAGTGTCCGGTGGGGTCCAGGGAGATCTACCCCACCTTACCCAGGGGGCTCCCAGTCTGGGGTTGCAGCCCCTCCCAGGCTGTGGGGTCAGGGTCTGGCAGCACAGGGATCCCAAGGAGAAGGGAGGGGCCTCTTCTCGGTTGGGGGCAGGGTGTGGTTAGGGCCCTCTCTGTCTAGGCCCCTGTGGCATCCAGCAGGTGGGTGTTCAAAGGTGAAGGAGACTTCTGTGGGGGAAGGGAGACACCTGTAGACACCAGTGATGAACAGCTCAATAAGGGGTGGTGGTGCCAGAAGCCTTTGAACTGTAGAGGCCCAGAGGAAACACCTCAGGACTGCAGAATTTGTGGTCAGGAAGAAAGGGATGAATAGACTTAAACTTGTGGGGGAAGCTGGCTTGTTGGAGGAGATGGGGCAGAGGACTGGGATGGACAGAGAACTAGCAGCACAGTATCCCAGGAGTGACGTAGCCCCGCCAGCTCACAGCACCCTGAGGTGCTGGCCCCACCCACCTTTGAAAGTGCTGAGGTGACAGGCCGACCTTACAGTAAAGAACTCTCTGTAGCATGGTGGGGCCTGCTGGGCTCGGGTGAAGACCACCCCATTGGAGCTGCCTTCCTTCCCCAGGGGTCGACAGGTGCAGAGTGGAACATGGACTGGCTCCAGAAAGGCAAGGCAAGGCAAGGCAAGGCAAAGAGGCAGGGATGCCACTGGGGCTGATGGAGCGGGGCTGGGGCAGGGAAGGAGAGGTGCCAGAGAGGAATGTATTAATAAAACCCCATAGCATCTGAGGAGGGAGTGGGGGGATTTATCCACTAATGTTGTATGTATTTGACTTGGTAGTTGTTGTGTAACCTGCCTCCACTCAAGTGCACAAATCCTACCCAGGAGCACAGCTTGGTGAACATTTACATAGGCCCCACTTGTGGTGACATTTTGGCTGCCTGTCTGTTTCTCTCTGGCACTCTGTCCTTGTCACTTGCTTTTACATCTCTGGGGCCCAGCACAGAGCAGGTGCTCAATAAATACTTGTTGAATAAAGGTCAGAAAAGGGATGACCGAGCAGAGAATTTTTCTGACACATCTTGCCCGAAAAAAATTTGAGGCCATGTTTTTTTATTGTGCAGTGAGCTTTTGAATGAAATGCATTTTAGCCCAGAAGGTGAATCACGTCTACTGGAGACTAATGAGGGTGGACAAAGACACAGCTCTGGAAGCTTCAGGAAAATAGGCTGGGAGAGTATTAGGGAGGGGAAGCTAAAATGCAGTGGGCATGAAAGCAGAAGCCCCCGTTTCTACCTGCTGGCCTGTCCTTCCTGTAATTAGAGGTAGGTTGGGGTGGAGGGCTGTGATGGGGAATTTGGGCTAGAGGAATCAGGGCTGCAGACACTGGCCCAGAGATTAGGGGTTTGGGACTGTGAATCTCAGGCCAGCAAGAGACTTCTAGGGTGTAGCATGTGATCTTTCCACCAATCTTGGATTTTTTAATGTTCCACTAGGGAGGAGAGCCAAAAGGCACATCTCGTTTCCTCAGATGCCTTCTTGTTTGTTCTACAGAGGGTAGTGTTGGAAGAGCTCAGGCAGGCAGGGGAACTAGGAGAGGGGCAGGAGAGAATATTCTCAATCCTCTACTAGGGGCTCATAGGATCCCCAGAGAAAACCCCATGCTGTCCCCTCCTGCCTTGGGTGCAGTGTCAGCTGTCCAAATGGACCCATGCACATCTGAGGCTTGCCAGAACAGCTTGCACATGTTTTAAGAAAAAACAAACAGGTAGAATTCTCAGTAACGAGCACATAATGATGCTTTTCCAGCAACTAAGTGACTTGCAAGTGGCAAGGGCTGGGCCAGGCTGGGGCAGGCACTGGCTGGGGGTGGACGCACGGGGAGGTGGCTGGTTTGCTAAGTAGGAAGCAACCCTCAAGGGGGGCGGTATCGCTCCACCCACCCAGAGCTGCACCTGGGGTAGGAGACTCGACAATTGTGATGAGCATGGGCCCCTGCCAGAAACCAGGGAGACTGGGGCAGTGGAGAGAGTCACGTTGTCTCCTCCTGTTGGCTCCCATCGGGATGTGCATCCCGGAGCCCGAGGGATGGGATGTCCTTCTGCAGTTGGGCTGCTGGCTCCACAGCTGAGCCGTTGGCATTTAGAAGGGTCAGGAAACTGGGGCCTGCTCCTGCCCCTGACTTCTCTGAGGCAGTGGTCACCAGGCAGAGGGCCAGCCACAGGCCACCAAGAGGACTGAACTCCTGCTACCACCCCTATGCAGCCTAGGGATGATTCTCAAGTCCCAAAGCCATGTTATCCCATTCCCAGTCCCTGAGGGAGGAGCTGAGGATCTGGCCTTGTCTTCTGCTCCCACCTGGAATTCCGATTTGGGGAGCCCTGGCTGCGGTGAGGGGAGGCTGAGTGAAAGACCCCTTTCTGCCAAGGGAGAGCTCAGAGTTCCGGGCAAAACCAGCCTCCCCATCAGGGTGCTTCCTCTTCCCTCCAAGGCCCCAGCAGGGGCCAAACAGCACCTGGACCCCAGGAGGGGACAGTTTCCAAGTGCAAGGACAAATATAGAACCCCATGGCATGGAGAAAGGAGCAAGGGAAGTGGTAAATGAAGCTTTGACAAAAGACGTCAAGGAAGACCAATGCCATTTAACATATATTTATTGAAATCTACTTGATGCAAGGCACTGTGCTAGATTTGGTAGGGGATCAGACATGAAAGGCCACCCCTGTCTTCTAAGAGCTCACAATTTAATGGGTGGGGGAGGGCTGAGGAGGAGGGGGTGAAGCCAAGTCCACAAACAGCTCTAGTGCAAGGCTGATTATAGTGAGTGCCAGAAAACAGACAAGGTAATGAGATGGGGGGAATGAGAAAAAAGTGCCAACAACCAACGTTAATACAAACTGGGGTGGGACATAGCTATTGTTCTCAGAGATACGCAAATGACAATGAGCGCCAAGTTTAAAGAGACAGTTTCTGCTTTTCAAAGTAAACATCCAAAGTGATGCAATGAGAACTACAGAATGTAAGTACATGAGTAAGAGAGAAGTTAGCAATCCCCCCATCTGATGGACACGCCGGAAATCGTGAAACACTTCGAAAATAAGAGAACAGGGTGCACTGTGACTTCACTCATTTTATGGCCCGCACATGGTGGGTTCAGTAAAGGAATAATATACCTAGACATAAAATCACAGGTTAAATTCACTGAGACTAGAAGGCATCGACTTTCACCCATCTTAGTGAACAGAGAACACACGTTTGAACAGGTGTTCACGCAGTCAGGTGCGACTTGGCCAGGAAGCAGCCAAGTGGCAAAACACAATAGAAAAGAGTAGAGACCCACTCAAGCTGGCTCAAGTCAAGGAGTCTGTAGTGGGGACGCACGTGGACCAATGAGGGCTGCTGCCAGAAATCCAAGAACATACCATGGCCAGGCCTTCCTCCCAGCAGGCGCCACGCTCCTCACTCCTCTGAGTACTGTGCTGCTCCCCACACCTTCTGATGCCTAGAAGCTTCTGTTTCTTTGTTTGCATTTCAGATCTGGAAAGTCTGGTGGTGTCCGTGGTCCACCGTGTTCTGCCAGCTCTATGCTCTGATGATTGCTTGCTGCCCTTGGGTCAGGTGTTCAGTTCTGGCTGAATTAATATGGCCTAGAAGGGGGGTGGCAAATCACATGGTACGCAACAGGGCCACAACCCAGGGCTGCAGGTAGGGCAGGCGCTGTGCCAGTTCTAGCACAAAATCAAGCACGTGGAATGCAACACCACTCGAGAAACATGCCCGCTGCAATTGGGTAGGGACTATTCTGGAAATGCAAGAGTGGGGTGACACAGCTAACGGACACAGCTCATCGTAATAAGCAGCAAAAATAGTAAACAATTACTTTCTTTTGAAAATTTTCACAAGTATTCAAAACCCTAATAAAAGCAATGGAGGATTTTTTTCAAATGGTAGGAAAAGAACATATTTCTTTTTTTTTTCTTTTTCCATGCCAGGCGGGTAATGTGCCGACATAGTAACAAGGTTTGAAGGAGGCACATCTCACACACGTGCGTGGAAACCCAATTGTCACGTGTATGAACTACAAAAGGATCGGGAAAAGAACACATTCCCTTGCAATAGGAATACATGAGATTAGAAAGAAAACCGGAATGAGGTAGATGCATGAATGCACAGACAAGGATATGTGACAGGAAGCTGGGTGATATTTTGCATCTGACATAGCAGTACACCTAGAGAGTCCAAGGAAATCCATCCCCCAAGTTACCAGAGGCGAGAAATGAACTTGGCGAAATTACAGGACACATGTTAAAGCCACAGACTGCATTGAAAGAGAACACGGGTTTCACCGCAAACACCATGAACAGCTGTTCCGTCAACCTTGACGGCAAAGACCAGATCTTTAGTGTTAACTCTAAAAGAGCATTTGTTTGAGAGAAAATTATAGAACCGAAGATGGGAATGAGTCAAGGACGGCAGGAAGGGAGGCCAAGACACCACGTCCCAGCTGGGAGCAATGACGACTTTATGCTACGTTCTGAGTTAATGCTGCATTCAATGGGATCCCTTCATAAAAGGGATCTACTTCAATGGGATCCCTCATGAAACCCAACAAACGATGAGTGAACGGGCAAGACATGGCAGAGTACTTCTAGGTAAAGGTGCCAGACTTGCCCCTGGTAGAGGTCAACCTTCTTTATCAAATGACAGCTGTACAAAACACATCCTAACAACTCGAAAAGAGAAAACAGATCCGAGAAGAAAGTAGTGATTTCAGACACAGATTCACAACTACTGCAAGAACTGAGGCCCACAGGGCAAAAGGAATCACTATGTAACAAGTGCTTTTGGCTCCTCTCCAGCCTGGGGGTCAGGGTGGAGATGTCGCATAGTGCCACTGTGGTGGCCTGAGTCCATTTGAGAGGACCTTCCGGCCAAGGTCACAGGGGTCATTGTAAGACCTTGCTTCCCAGGATGGGGGCCTGAGAAGCCCTTCCAAGTTGTGTCTGCTAGGAAGCTCTGCCTCAGCCTTGGTGGGCCCACGAGAAGGGCACACTTCCTTGCCCTTCTCCCAAGTGTCCCTGTCCCCAGCCACAGCTGCTGGGAAGTCACAGCACAGTCCTGGTGGGGCTGGCTTCTATCTGTGGCTTCTGTGGGCCACTGGAGGGGCAGGTTCCTCACTAGCCCTTGCTGCTGTTCCTCTTGGGGGAGCCCGCTGGAAATGGTAGCTCAGACCCAGGAGGACTGGCTTCTACTTCTATGCCACACAGGCTTTCAGAAGGGTTCCACTGCCCTCCAAACCTTTGCTTTAGTGCTCCTCCTGGGCATGGCTGTTGCAAGTCATAGCCCAGGGCAGTACTGCCAGCTTCTATCAACATAACACGCAAGCCATTGGATGGGCAGGGTTCCTCTCCTAGCCTCTGCTCTGTTGCCCTCGCTTAGGTGTGGCTATAGGAAGTGATGCCAGAACACATGGGTGAATTTTCCCCTAGCTGCCCACAGCAGAAGCCTATGAACCAATCTCTTTCTAGCTCTAGAGTCACCGGCTGAAAGGAGGGTGTGGTCTAGGCGAGTCTTCTTGTGTCCAAGGAGATGTTTCTTGGGTGAATCTGCTGATCAGGCACTGAATCCACTCCGAGCATTGCCAAGGCTCCCAGGAGCTCAAAGGATGGCTGGGCTGCTTGCTCCCAGACTAAGTTTGGACCACTCCATTGATCTAGGTGAGGCCAAGCCCCGCTGCTGCTGGCGGGGTCTTTATTGATGAGCAGTCACGGAGTTCTGGCTAATCTATGACGGGAGCATCTCCGGTGTGCTGCAGTGGCCAGGTTGGATAGTCAAGTGGTGCCCACAGATAGACACGGAGTCTGCATCTCGCATGAGGAAAGAGCCTGCTTCTCTGGCCCATTTCCATCCAGCCTGCCCACCTGGTGTACTCACCTTCTGATGGGCAGGGGTTGCAGCTTTTTGTTTGTAATTAAAATTCTAGAGAAAATGTCACCATATCTAGCTACAGAAGCAATGAAAGTTATGACTGAGTGGACAAAAAATGAATGCTTGGATATGTAAAAATTAAAAGCTTTCACAACAAAAACGTAATAAAACTGCTACAAAGAGCAAAGCAATAAAATTGGAAAAGAGAACATCACCATCAATATAGAAAGAACTGCTACGTAAAGTTAATATATCCGAAGGTAAGTTGATAACTAGTCAAAGGAGATGAACAGACAATTTGCATGCAAAAAACAGAAACAGCATTTAAGTCATCGCATAAGAGAAAGATGAGACTGGTGGTCAGGAGGCCTGGGGTCTATCCCCAGTTCTGGAACTGATAAGCCACAGAATGACGGCAATAACTATGACAATGACAATGATAGCAGATGGCCTTCACTGAGTGTGTACCTCCGTGCCAGGCTGGTGGTCCTGACACTCTGCAGGCACGATGGCAGTCCTCCTGATAACCTTCGGAGGTAGGTGCTGTGATCACCCCCATTTTACAGAGCAAGAAACGGAAGGCTGGAGAAGTACCATCTAGGCCTGATACCAGGAGAGGCTCGTTTCCAAAAGGAGGCGTCACCCTGCACTTGAGTCCTTGAGATGTATCTCTTCTTAGGGGCATGCTCTCAACTATTTTGTGCTGCTTGAGGACAAGACCCATTAGTTCAAAACAACCCCAGTCGATGCTAGTTTTGGATATGTATAGGGGACACCAAATTGAAATGGTTTAAGAAAAAAAGATACAGACATTTAACCCAGATTCAGTAACTGTTACTAGGCGTTTGGCCTCACAGTGACATTTTGGGTGCTTTAAAAGAAAAGACGTTTAAAGGTTGTTTCAAAAAGTATGACCTTAAGTGATTATGTTGTAGAGTCACAGGACAGATTAAAAAACGACAAGAGAAATCGTCCTAATGTTCTGTAAATATGGTGTTATGGCTTGGGAGAAAATTTCTAATGAGAGCCTCATGAAGGGATCGTCACTGAGCTACTGTGCAGAGCTCGGATGGAAGTGACTGGGTGTGTCTTGAAACTGTCTGATGACTCAAACAGGGTTCCCATGTTGGTGAAGACGGTGAGGAGTCAGAGTAAAATGATTTCGTGAAAGGGAGGGTGGCAAAAATGGGGTATTTTCTAAATTAATATATTATTTTATATAATATGTGATTTACAGTATGTATGTATAACTAAATTAATAAATTAAATATTTTAAGACATGAGTGTTCTATTTACATCCCTAAAAATTTATAAATTCAAGTAGGCCAAAAATCATGAGGGCAACGTTCTCTTCAGGAAAGCTGGGATCACATTATAAGGACGCCATGGTGGAATAGCTCTGTGTGTTTCTCTGGGGCGGGGGGAGCTTGGAGTTGATGACCTCTAAGCCCCTCCCTACCCCACATCCAGATTTGTCCTCTCTCATTCTTGGATTCAAGGCATGTGGACTGAAATCCCTTGATGGTACTTCCTACCAGTTAAACTAGCCAAACTAAGTTAAATGGTACAAGCTACTTCTGATGGGCATAACGTAACACTTACAAATTGCTGGTGGCAGTATAAATCGGTCTCAACCTTTTGGAAGACAAAATATATAAGCGCTACAAAACTGTTCATCTCCTTTGACTCTGCCATCCCCTCTGGGGACTCCGTCCCTGTCCGGCGGGACCACGGGGTGTTTCTACTCGTGGTGAGTTGGCTGATGCTTCTGCAGTGCCGAGCGCCTCTTGAACACGCGGCCACACTGGCTGCATTCGCAGCGCCGCGCCCCGCTATGGATCCGCCGGTGGCGACTGAGGCCAGAGCTCCGGCAGAAGGCCTTGCCGCATTTGTCGCACTCATAGGGTTTCAGTCCACTGTGGATGCGCCGGTGCTTGATGAGGTCGGAGGGCCCGCGGAAGGCCTTGCCGCACTCGCCGCACGCGTAGGGCCGCTCGCCACTGTGGATGCGTGCGTGCTCCAGGAGGCTGGAGCTCTGGCGGAAGGCCTTGCCGCACTGGCCGCAGGCATAGGGCTTCTCGCCCGTGTGGATCCGCCGGTGCTTGGTGAGCTCCGAGCTCCTTCGGAAGAGCTTGCCGCAGTGGGGACACCCGTATGGCTTGGCCCCACTGTGGATGCGCTGGTGCTCGGCCAGCCCGTTGACCCCTCGGAAGGACTTGCCGCAGTCGTCACAGTCGAAGGGCAGGTGGCCAGTGTGCATGCGCTGGTGCTTGAGAAGCTCCTGGCGATCCAGGAAATCCCTGCTGCACGCCTTGCAGGCGAAAGGCTTTTCCGAAGTGTGAAGTTTCTGATGTCGGAAGAGGTGGGTATTGACTTTGAAGGACCGCCCGCACTCCTCGCAATCAAAGGGCTTCTCTCTGCTGTGGACCCTCAGATGCTGACTCAGGCCTGCATTCTTCTTAAACCGTTTTCCGCACTCCTCGCACTCGAAGGGCTTCGCCTCCCTCTCCATCTGCTCCCTCTTCTCCGCGGCATTCTCCAGGGCCCTACTGGGGCCAGGCCGGGGCTCCGCAGCTACGTGGCTTTTCCTGTGCTCATTAAACTCCGCCACCCCCCTAAAGACCTTCCCGCAGTCGCCACATTCCCAGCCCTTCTCCTCACTGTGGACTCTCTGGTGCTGGACAAGCAGGACTTTAAGCCGAAAGGTGTCCCCACACTCTTTACAAGCAAAATGATGTTCTATGGGCAGATTCTGTGGGCTCCCTCTCTTCCCGTCAGAGTCCCCGTGCTGTCTGAATTCAGGACTGGGACGACTGGCCCTTGGGGAGCTTGTGGACGCCATCTCCTGTGGCTGGGCGTCTTCCCCCTTCATCTGGTGTCGGGTCGTGGAGGTGCTTTCTGAAACGATAAACACAAGATAGTGTAGTCTGCAGAGGACGAAGGAGGGAAGGGCCTCTCCTTTGTCAAGAATCTTTTCCTTTCTGAGACAGCCACTGAGCACGGGGCCTGGGCCCGGAAGCCACCAGAAGCCAGGACTGCAGAAGCCAGGGGCAGAAGGGCCTCATTCTGGACACTCTCTACCACAGTGGTGCTGAGGAGGTCACCCCTTCTGTGACCAGAGAGCAGCCACACATGTCCCCAAAGGCTCAGCTGGGCCCCCCAACCCTAACCTCAACCCCAAGAGCTCAGCTGGGATCCCCAAACATAACTTGAATCTCCAAAGGGCCCTGCTGATCCTCAACCTAACCTCACCGTCAAGAGCTCAGCTGGGGCCCCAAACCCTAACTAGAACCCCAAAAGCTCAGCTGGGACCCCCAACCCTAACTTCAACTCCAAGAGCTCAGCGAGGACCCCCCAACCCTAACTTTAACTCCAAGAGCTCAGCTGGGATCCCCAAACATAACCCGAATCTGCAAAGGGCCCTGCTGATCCTCTCAACCCTAACCTCACCGTCAAGAGCTCAGCGCTCCGCAAACCCTAACTAGAACCCCAAAAGCTCAGCTGAGCCCTCCCAACCTTAACTTCAAGAGCTCAGCTGGGCCCCCCAACCCTAGCTTCAACCCCAAGAACTCAGCAGAGCTCCCAAACTTAACCTCAACCCCAAGAACTCAGCTGGGGTCCTAACTTTAACCCGAATGCCCAGAGAGCCCAGCTGATCCTCTCAATTCTAACCTCAACCCCATGAGCTCAAATGGGCCCCTCTACTCCTAACCTCAACCTCAAAAGTTCAGCTGGACCCCCTAACCCTAACCTCAACCCCAAGAGCTCAGCTGGGTCCCTCAACCCTAACCCGAACCCAAGAGCTCAGCTGGAACCCCCCAACTCTAACTCAAAACCTCCAAGAGGCCAGCTGATCCTCTCAACCCTAACCTCAACCCCAAGAGCTCAGCTGGGCCCCCAACCCTAACCCAAACCCCTGAGAGCTCAGCTGTTTCTCTCAACCCTAACCTCAACCCCAAGAGCTCAGCTGGGACCCCCAACTCTAACCTGAAGCCTAATAGCTCAGCTGGGCCCTCCAACCCTAACCCAAGCCCCATAGCAGCTTGGTTGGGTCTCCCCCAATTTCCTCACATTTCTTTTTCACTCACCAGAGTATTTAGCGGGATCAGTGTTGGGCGATGGGTCTGATACCAATAGCACTTGTCCTTGTGCCAGATGAGGGACCAAGGCAGGATTCAAAACAGGAACGCCTGCCCGTGGGAAAGGAGATTGGTTACGGCGACAGCCAGAGATGACATGAGAATAGTGGAGGAACACAGGCAAGGCCTTTGAAGGGGAACCCCCTTCAATTTTCAAAGACCAGGCTTTAGGCAAGTAATTCATTCAGTTCAAAGGTGTCTCCCAAGGTCAGGCTCCTTCCAGGAGCTTGAGGAAGGCAGGCTCTGGGCCCACCTGGGGGAGGCTCTGTGGAGTATCAAGTGGCCACCCTGAGGAGGTGATGCTCACCCTGCCTTCTCCCTGTCCACCCACTCAGAGCTCACACATTTAACTTCATGCTCTTCCCAGACACGTGGACTTCCACAGCTCCCAAATCTGACTCCCAACAGTCTCTCCTCCTAAAACCTCCTCCCCATTGCACACATGCAGACCCCTAATGAGTGAACAAGATCTTGATCACGTCAATCTTTCTCACAAATAAACTCAAACCAAATGGCCATGCAATTTGCATAATTTGTGCATTAAAATGAAAAGGATATTCTACATTACAGTGGCAGTGTTCTAATTTCTTTCCCAATAAAAGACTGAGAGGGGTTCTTTCCATGCCAAGACGAGTTGGGGGAGCTCATACTACTCTGACATATCAGGTGTGGCAGACCCATTGTGTTTCCCCACAACCCAGGGAGAAGGTGAGCTTCTGTGGGGGTAGCCATGTGCCCCCTGCCCCACTCCAAGAAGGTGGTGAATTTGAGGAAGGGCTGGGACATCCTTACCCACAGAGGTCACGTTCCCATAATATGCCAGTGCCCTCTGTTCAGGGTCCAGCTTAAACTACTCCCTTGTGGTGAGGTACCATGCCACATCATCAAATGTCACCAAATCCTGAAAGAATTCCCAGGGCTAATCAGTCTTTCCATCTATTTTAGAATGAGGCAGGGGCAGCGCCAGTAATGCCAGGGACAAGAGGTGAGGGTCTGGAGTAGGTGTCTGTTGCTAACATGGAGGCCTAACCACAGCTCCAAGAAGTCCTGAAAAGAGAACCTGATCAAGCGCTAGGATCCCTGGGCCATGGACCTGGCCTCTCCTCTTTCCAAGGGACCTCCATTCAATCACTTTCCTGGATGGAAACTCAGCTTCCCCACCTGGATGATTGGAACTCCAAGCCCAGTGGACATCCAATCCTTGGCAGCCTCCAGAAGAGAAGCAGAGGGAGGGCAGGAAGGCAGCAGCTGGGGTTCATACTCTGCCGTGTGTCATGCTGGGGCAAGAGACAGAGGCTGAGGCCAGGTTCAGGGAGCGGTGAGAGAATCCCAAGCAAGGCAGAGGGAAGCACAGCTCACCTGGGCCTCTGGCATCTCAAGAGGGACTGCCAGGACCTGGTTTCCTGGGGCTCCAACCTGGGGAGGGTAAGACCTTGGGGAGTAGGTGGAACTAAAGAAAGTGAAAAAGGCAATGAGTGACGACAGCCCTGTCCCTGGATCCCCTGGGAAGAGACTGGTGATTTCCTCTTCCTTGGTTTCTGATCTTGTTGAGTCTTCTCTCACATGCTGGCTGAATGACGAGCCAGGGCATGGAGATGCCCGAGAAAACACACCTTGAACAATGGGGAAAGTAGCCTGGCCAAGAATGAACAGAGGCAGGCCAGGGGGAGCCAAGACAAGACCAGCAGATGCCAGCCCAGGCACAGCTAGGAGAAGACAGAGCTAGACAGAGAGCCAAGGGCGGGGAGACTGGCAAGCCTAGAAGTCCATGCTGATGCTGCACAGGAAGGAGGCACACCAAGATCATCAGAAGAAATAACCAGGAAATGAGAGACCCTTTCCAACTTTGTAGAGGCAACAAAGAACCGGATCAAGATGCCAGAGGGAAGAAAGCAGGAATGGGGGCTTCTAGACCAGGAGGGAGGCCCTTAAAAGCCACAGCCCACTGACACAAGGAGCCCGGTGACAGCGAGACAGGTACACATGACAGCAGTTCTCTAATGTGTCCAACCAAATGAAAAGCGGAACAAAACAGCTGGAAAAATAAGCCTCAAAGAAAAGATCTTCAAACACTAAATTGTTAAATAAAAGAGCTGAATGATTTGTACAAATTATCTTCTTCTTCCAAATTGCAAAATATGTGAAAGATCCAACCACCGACATCCGTGCATCACAGGCCTCCCACTTCAGTGAATTCTAAGAAACAGCTACACAGTTCCTGTTGTGATGACAATTCAATTCAATTCAACTCATAATTCAGTGAAAAGGAAGGCTTTTTACACTGGCTCAAGGCCCACAAAATCCAGCTACTCCAGAAAGACTCTTATACAAAATTAAAGATGTTATGTTAAAAAGAATGGACAGAAACTTCCACATTTGGCTGCAATGGAGTAACAAGGAACAGATTTCACATCCTGCCATAAATAAGTAGAAAAAAATGGAGAAAATATATGTGAAACAAGTTTTCAGACACTGGACAGCAGGAAGCACAGAATCATGATCCCCAAGAGAAGAGAAACAGATGACGGGAGCCCTCTCATTGCCCCAGCTCTCTGCCTGGAGGCAATTTCCAGATCGAGACTGTGTGTTGGGGTGGGTGAGAACCAAATAGAGCTTAGTGGCTTCGCCAAGTTGAGGAGACACAGGCCAGCATTCAGAGCAGCTGAGGCAGCTGGAAGTTGCAGAGCAGAGTTCCAGAAAGGAGTTAGTTATGCAGCAAAAAGAGCTTCAAAAAATCTGTATAAGCCTCCCCTTGAGTCTTTCCTGACTACTAGGCCATGCATGCATAGAGTGAAACTCCAAAAGCCCAGGAAAAGGGTGACCAGGAAGCTGTAAGCTGAACAATTCTCAGGACACACAAAGGTAGGGAGACATTCAAGGTCTGACCAACCAGTATAGAGAGTCCTCTGTGATCACCTGGGACACGCAGTAGAGAATCCAGAGGCCTTAGTAGGGCTGATCTATTCCTAGAGCCAAAGCTACACAAGACCTGTCTCAAAGAAAGCTTAAAGGCCGGGCGCGGTGGCTCACGCTTATAATCCCAGCACTTTGGGAGGCCGAGGCGGGCGGATCACGAGGTCAGGAGATCGAGACCACAGTGAAACCCCGTCTCTACTAAAAATACAAAAAATTAGCCGGGCGTGGTGGCGGGCGCCTGTAGTCCCAGCTACTCGGAGAGGCTGAGGCAGGAGAATGGCGTGAACCTGGGAGGCGGAGCTTGCAGTGAGCCGAGATCGGGCCACTGCACTCCAGCCTGGGTGACAGAGCAAGACTCCGTCTCAAAAAAAAAAAAAAAAAAAAAAAAGAAAGCTTAAAAATAGGCCTGAAAGGGATCATACTGATCCACAAGTAACTACCACCCCAAATCCAGACACTCAATAATACAATCTTTATAATACCCAACATCCAATCAGAAGTTACTGAAATGCCAAAAAGCACAGAAATGTGGCCAGGACAAGGAGAATAATCAGTTAATAAAAACACACAGAAATGACCAGAGACGACTCACAGACAAGGATAACAGCGAGTTTAATGATGTACAAGCATTAAAAGAAAAACAGGAATATAGTGAGAGAAATAGAAGATATAAAAAGAACCAAATGGAACTTCTGGAGGTGAGAACTATAATATTTAAAGTGAAAATTTTACTAGATGTGATTAACAGCAGATTAGATATCACACAAAAAAATTAGAGAACTTGATGACCTAGCAATAGAAATGATCTCAAATGAAGCTCAGAGAGAAAAAGTTTTTAAAAACAAACAGCATCTCAGTGACCTGGGGTAAGAGAAAGTGGTCTAACACCTACATAACTGGAACCTGAGAAGGTGAGGAAAAGTGGGGGGAGGGATAAAAAATACAGTTGAAGAAATAATGGCAGGACAGTTTTCCAAATTTGATGAAAACTATAAGCTCACACATCCAAGAAAGTCAATCAACCCCTAGCAAGACTTTAAAAGACCCATAATAATCAGACTGCTGAAAAACCAGTGATAAAGAGAAAGTCTTCAAATAGCTAGAGGAAAGAAATGATGTTGCTGTGTGGAGAGGAGCAAAGAGTAATTACTAACTTCTTATCAGAGAATGTGCAAGTCAGAAAACCAGTGCATGACACTTTTAAAGTGCTAAAAGAAAAACAAAACTGTCAACTTAGAATTCTATATTCAAGGAAAATTTCCTTCCAAAATGAAGGCAAAATAAAGTTTGTTTTCAGACAAAAGCTAAGAGAATTCATCACCAGCAGAACTCTATTATAGGAAATACTAAAGGAAATCTTTCGGGTTGAAGGAAAATGATAGTAGGTGGAAGGATGGATCTACACAAAGGCATGAAGAACACCAGGAATGTAAATATGTGGGGAAATATACAATGCTTTTACCCACCTCACTTTTAAATCTTTTAAAAAACAATTAATCAATCATTTAAAGCAAAAATAATAAAAAGGTAGTGTGGGGTTTATAACATCAGAAGTAAAACATATGATTGTGTGTTCTGGCAAGTCCTCCAAGACTCTGACACATGCTAATAAGCCAACAGCAGAGATCAAATATGTACTAAAAATAATCTGAAAGAAGAAAGGTAAAGAAAAAGAGGGGAAAAAAGAATGGAAGAGGCAAATAAAAACAAATAGCAAGATGGCAAACTTAAACCCAACCACGTGGATAGTTAAGGTAAGTGTAAATGGACTAAACACTTTGATCAAAAGGCAGAGATTGTCAGGATGTAATAAAAACAAGACATACTGTCTGTCTACAAGAAACTTTAAATATAAAGACACAGATAAGTTAAAAGTAAATGGATGGAGAATGGAAAACATGATACTAGAACCAACAGAAAGCGTCTAAAAAATCCCAATGTCATAAAAAAGTGGGGGAAAGAATGAATGACAGATGTGGCTAAGAGCTCTGGAGACACTACCAGAGTTCTAGAACTCAGCAGGAAGAAAACTGGAGGGTTTCAATATAAAACCAACAGGTGCCAACGTAGGATGATGTGCTGCAGATGACAAAAATGTGAATCCTTCGTAGACGATACAGGTAGACATAGTTACTTCTCCCTTGAAAACCCAAAGAGGGTAAGGGAAGGGGAGGAGATGGCTAAGTATATATTTGCATTTTAGGAGAAAAAAGGAAAAAAGTGAGAGTGACTTGTAGCTAGAATAAGCACATCTCTAATGTGTATGTGACCACATGGGGTTGGAGTTGGGGAGAGTCAAGGTCTAGAAAGATCTGCTTTCTTTTTCTGTAATGTGAGAATTTTTAGTAACCAAGCTGAATTTTGTTGGTATCAGAAAAGCATAACAATTGTAAAATATTTTAGTTTTAAAAGACTTTGAGTAAGAAAGCTGCTCAGCATGTGAGAAGCCAAGGGCTGAGGCCAAGGAGTCAATGGGGAGCAGCCCTTCCGCCTGGGCAAAAAACCCAGCATTTCTTGGGATCCCTATACAGCAAGGCAAGTGCAGGGGAGAAGGGCTGGCAGGAATCTGTGGGCGGTCCATGAAGGGCAATGACCAGAAAGCCTAGAGACAGGCCCATGGGGTTGTGACTTCCTGGGCTCCTCCCTGCAAGCTATCAGCACCTAAGAAGTGCGGGCAGAAGGCCTCACTAGCCCCAGAGTCCAAGGCAGCCCCATTCCCATCTTTAACTGGCTGTCTGGCACAGGGGCTTCCCCAGTGTGAGATTGTGTTCATCCTCAGGTGCTCAGCAGCCACACCCTCTCTGTCCCACTGTCACCTGGGCAGGGCTCTGCTGGTCCGTTGGATTCCTCTGGTATACATTTGATGTCTGATTTGACTTTGACTTCCAGTACGAAATGAACTGGTCATGAATTACTTACACAATTCATTTAAAAAAATTCACTTCCAATTGACACTGACGTTTGGCTGCCAAATGGAATGTAGAGGGGGATATTGTGGATACACCTTCTGAGAAAGAGGACCTGTTAGAGACCTCTTCTCGCTGACCTCAGGCCAGAGACCTAAGAACTTAGCCTTCTGACAACGCCCTGGTCCAGCCCCCCAATTCCTTATCTTGCCCTGCCACATCGCAGTGACATCCAGACACACTGGCCTTCATTCAATCCTCGACAGGCCAAGACTGTGGCCTCTGAAACTGCTAAGAGTACCATGGGCTTCTCATGGATGGCTCCTTCTGAGAATTCGGGCCTCAACTCTATTTTTATTTTTCTGAGACAGGGTTTCACTCTGTCACCCAGGCTGGAGTGTAGTGGTGCCATCACAGCTCACTGCAGCCTCAACCTCCCACGCTCAAGTGACCCTCCCGCCTCAGCCTCCTGAGTAGCTCGGACTACAGCTGCATGCCACCATGCTCAGCTAATTTTTTAAATTAAAAAAAAAATTGTAGAGACGGAGTCTCACTATGCTGCCTAGACTGTCTCGAACTTCTGGGCTCAAGCCATCTTCCCATCTCAACCTCCAAATGCTGAGACTACAGGTGTGAGCCACTGCGCCCGGCCCACATCAGGCCTCAACTCTAATGTCACCTCCTTAGAATGCCTTCACTCTCTAGTCCCCGTCATAGTCTACTCAGAACACTTTTGCTAACTAAAAACTATCCAATGAAATTGTTTGTTTCTAACTGACAGTCCCCAGGAGAAATGGAGCTCCAACAGCGCAGGGGCGCTTTCTCATTCTTGGTCACTCCTGAGTCCCCAGTGTCTGCAGCAGCTCCTGGCCCTGAGTGGGTACGTGATAAATTGTGGGGTGACTGAATCAACGTGTGTGGGGAGGGGCATGTTAAATGGAGCACAGTTCCATCCCCGGAGCATGCACTACACGTGTTTGGAGACATGCATCTCCCTTCCTGTAATTCACTTATCACATCCTGTGGTTATTACCGCCTCCATTCACAGAGAAGGAAACCAGGGCTTCCAAGAGGTAAACTTGCTTAATATCTAGCTCCCAAGATTTGAGACTTTTCAAACCACACCAGAGAAGAGTGAAATAATATCCAACCTATAACACCACGCGACAGCCAGAAGACAGACTGGGGTGAGGCTTAGTGTCATCTAGGCCTAATGGTATATATGGGTGTTTGGGTGCTGCCTTTAAACCATCCTGTTAACATGCCCTCACTGTACAACGAGACATGTCATTCCTCTCTCTCTTTCTTCGTCTCTCTCTGTCTCTTACACACACAAACACACACACACACTCCTCCCAAGCCACCCACATTTAATTGAGTGAATCCTCCTGAAGTGTTCAATTTAATCGGGCAAATCCTACTGAAGTGTTTTTATTTAATTGGCATGATTAACTGTTGAAATCCTGGAGCCACAACCCCCAAATGAATTGTCAATAATCCTTTCCTGTGCAGCAACAGGAGTTCCCCTTCCTGTAGCAGCTCACGCAGGGGACTTAGCCTGAGAGTACTTTAGCTCTCAGTGGCTGCGTGATCACCACCCACAGTGACAGAGCCCCTGGACACGGAGATCATTTAAAAGGTACTCATAAAAATGGGAGGAAAGAAGTGGGCCCTGCTTCCACAAAAGGAAATGAAACTCTGCGTAATTAATCAATCAAGTATATCAGGTAAAAGAGCTGCATGAGAAGCAAAGGAAGATCATTAAAAAAAGATAACACATTAATCCCTACTGCAGTTCAAAATAAAATTATCATCAATCCTAGAGACAATCGGATCATTTAGGGTCCATGTTGCACAACTCTTCTATTTTAAAATGGTGGAACTAATCAGGAAAAGAAGCTGGATGCTGTGACAAAAGTGACAAACGCAGGTGTCCACTGCCTTCTGACAGTGGATCTTGGGGAATCAAGGTTGAAGGAATTCCAGACAGAACATGAAAATCATTGTAATGCACACCCAATGGACACACAGGGTAATGCTGATCTTGAAGTAAGGCACTTTCACTCACAGCACAAAAGCATGTCCTGAATCTCATAGGGTGCACTCCTACATACAACTGGGAAATATGAAAGCTCAAAGAAATACTGTGGGAAAACACATTCCCAACCTTTAACCTAAGTGGTATTACTCTCCTTCTTTCAATGGGATCTGAAGATAGTCTAAAGACTATAAACTCCCAGAAAGCAAAGGCCCTGTCAAGGTCAGCTGTGAATTGCACACTGGACCTAGGCAAGCGCCATTACACTGCAGCTGTTTAACAAACATCTGCTAGAATAAATGGAAAATAGTGATGTCAATGTCAACCTACTGCCTGATAATTTGAAAAATTATGCGTTTTAAAACATGAGAGCTCACGTGAGTGAACAAATCTTCCTGCTAATGTGCTTTAGATCACAATGTAAATTTTAACCAACTTATTTAAATCAAATTTACTGCATGGAAGCAGAAAACACTAAGAGACTCAAAATAATCATTCCACTTTGATGTGGAAGAACAGAAATGAAGAGTTGAACTCAACAGAGACAAAAAACAACCCACGTCACAAAATGTAGTAATAATGAGATGTTTTCTGGCTGCCTTTGGATTAAGGACATCCCTGCCTCACTGCTGGATGTTTGGCTACTGGCTAACAGTAGCTTCTGAGCCTAAAGACCAGTGTTCAACTGATTTTATTGCACAAATAGCCAAGCAACATTCTCTAACAGGTGTGCTGTCCTTCCCTGGGCAGGGGAAAGGCAGCGAGGCCACCCAAATAAGGCTCCTCTGGAAGGTTCCAGAAGCTTCCAAGGGGTGCCAGAAACACCTGGACTCTCTGAAGCATCTAAATAAAGACCTGGAGCAGAATGTCCTCAGGCCCTAAAGCTTGAGTTTACCCAGAAAACAACAGGTGGCTTGCGTTCTGTTCAGTTCTAGGCCAGAGCAACGGGTGTCTTCAAAGGTTTCCACTCACAAGATATCCAATTCAGATGGATGCCTTCAGCTCCCTCTCCCATCCAAAAGGGAGATTAGACTCCAAATTCTCTTTCCTGAGTATCTTTTCTCCTGTGAGTTGTGTTGCTTGGATTGAGAGACCTGTCTCTGGGCAAAGACAGTTCAGCAACACTGGCACAGATGAAAATATAAGTGCTTTTGGAACCAAAACGATACTCCTCACCATGTTGTAACCCCACCTATAGGGTCTTCTGATAGCATGCCCAGCGTCAAGGCCAGCAGACACCACGCATAAACACCCAGACTTACCCAAAAGAGACACACACGGATGACTCATCATGCCTCAGAACTACTCCAAGGGATCAGCCTGGCAGGTAAGGCCCCACCTGTTGGATTGCAATAATTCAGGTGAACAGAAGCAGACCTGTGTGCACCTCTCAGGAACCTGTCCCCCACATTTTGGGGGACGTACTGAACTGGGCCAGATACAGGGTTCAACTGAATATATACTGCCGCGATCTGGATCCACCCTAGCCAGGCCAGGATGCAACCCTTGAGCCAAGCCCTGGGCCACGCTGAGCCTGGCCTTCATGTTCTTTCCACCTGACAGGCCAGGAGGCGGAAGTGAAGGCCCCACGTGGGCCCACACTGTCTCGTCCCAAAGCAGCAAACAGGCTGCTACTCGAAGTAGCAGAATCCTGAAGGGCCTAAAGAGAGGGCGTCTCACCAGGAAAGTCTGTCTCTCTTGGGGTATTTGTGTCTGTGTGTGCCTTTTTCTGTATGTGTGGGTGGGAAGGCATCTGTTTCCTCTCACTTTGCCTGGGCACCTGTCTCTTTCTGTTTGGGTTTCTATCTTACTTCCTTTCTATAAAAAGCCAGAAGGTAGACCAGAAGGGGATTTTGTAGTGTTTGTTGTACTTGAGGAAAGCTTTGTGTTCCCATTTCCCCAAGCAGATTCATGGCATCTTACTAAAAATCGAAATAAATTGTAAGTATAGCTTCCTTTAGGTAACACCGCCTGGATACAAAAGATTCGAAATTGGGGGTGGGGTGGGATGCTATGCAAATTGCAAAGAGCCCAGGGCCATCCAAGGAGCCCAGGCAGATCTGGGTAAGGGCTGGATCATTGGGTGAGAAAGTTGGTGTGGAGTTCACTAAGAACTCATGTGGGAGTGTCGCAGGTTTGGGAGAGACCAAGGAATCTGCATTTTTCAACAAGCACCCCAGGAGATTATGATGCAGAGCTGCACCTCCTCAACACTGGGCCTGTCTAGAATCTGGAGGTTCCCAGATTCTCCAACTCTCAGAATCTCTGTCACTGACAGGATTCCTGCCCAGGAACCTGCTGAAATGGGCGCCCACTATCTCTGAGTCTGTGCTGATGGTTAGAAGAGAATTCACATGTTCTAGTAGATTTCCAAGGGGTCCCTCACAGACAGAAGGCTGAAAATCATTGCTCAATAGGGTTCTACATATAAAACTCAGTGTCGGACCCAGTTCAGTACATCCCCCTTGTAACATTTTGGGGGGATGTACTGAACTGGGCCAGACACTGTGCAAGTGGCTTCTACTTGAAGGTCCAATGTTGCGGGGTGGGGGTGGGGACGGGCTGAGGCAGCATTAGTACCTAGGGGAGGTGCTGTTCCAGCAATCCCATCTGAAATACTCTTGTAAAGGAAAAATGTCGGGCTGAGGTTGAAGAGGAAATGTTTCATTGACCAAGGAGACTGGAGGGGGCCACATGCCCAGCTAGGCCAAGGCTGGCTGGAGGGCTTCAGTTGGAACAAGATGGCAGGGTGGGACCTCTGGGAAGTGGGCCAGGAATGGGGGCAGGGGGTTGTTTGAAAGGGACCATGGACTTTGGGCGGCAGGCGAGTGGGGGGTGTGTGTGGAAAAGATATGTAATTAATCACCCAAATATAGACTGGAGGAGCCAGCAAAGGAGTTTAAGGGGGTGGGGGCACTGAAGTGGGAGATGGCAGCCACCAGTAGGGCGACAGAAAAAGACTCGTTCAGACAGAGGGCCTTGAGCTCAGCTCACCGCCCCCTTTCCCCTGCCTCCCCACAGCTCTCTCTCTAGGCTATCTACCTGCCCCCATCCTCCCCACCAAGCTGAGGCTTAACCGCCACCCCCCCACCCACTCAAAAGGAAAGGAGGGACTCCCCAGCGGGAACTGCTCCCACCTGGCCTACCCTCCCAGCTCCCAGACTGCGGCTCAGCCCCTCCCCTAGACCAGGGAAAAGTCCTTTAACCCCCACCCCTACAATGCCCCCTCCAGATCGGGCTCCTAGACGCTAGGGACAGGGGTCCTTTCTCTTCGCCCCTGAGCGGTTCCCATCTCCTAGCGTCCCCCAAAGAGCAGAGCAGGCCTCTGCACTTTAGTGATTCCCACCCGGGACCGCCGCCCCCTGCCCGCCTCGGGAAGGCCTTCGGGCCTCTTCGTACTCGTCATCCGGGACTCGTTCCCTGCTCTGGCCCGCCCAAGGCCGAGCAGCTCTCCAACCGCCCAGAGACGACCCCTCCCTCCACCGTGCACTCTTCTGCGGCCCGCACACTCGCTCCAGCCCCGCACACGGTCCTGCGCCCCCTGCACATCCTCTCGCGGCCCTGCACGCTCACTCAGGCCCGCACGTCCTCCTGCCGCCCCCACGATCACCTCCGCCCCGCGGCCCCTCCAGCGCCCCCCGCACATCCTCCCGCGGCCCGCACACTCACCCAGGCCCGGCGGCGGCCGACGCGCGGCCCTCGGTGGAGCGGCGCTGGCGCGGCCCAGGCAGGCCTGGCGTGGCAGGAAGCGCCACGGAGCCGCCCGTGCCCAGCCGAGCTAACAGCCCTGCGGCGCGTTTCCGGAGCCGTGAGCGCCGCGGGGGGTTCTAAGGGAGCGAGGCCCCGCCCCGGCCCCAGTCTCGTCCCCGATTGGCCCGGAAAGGGGGCGTGGCGGGAAGGGGGCGGGGTTTGGGCGGGGCGGACTGGGCAGGCAAGTCTGATCAGCCCGCGGGGGAGCGGCGCGCGCCGGCTGGACGCTTGGGTGGAGGTGGGGAGGAGTGGAATGAGCGTGCGAATGAATGAATGAACGAGCGAACAAATCGACCAGCAGACGAAGGAAGGAAAGAAGGAATGGAAGGGATCTCTCCGCCTTGGGCGTCTTCAAGATAGTGGTGGGGGGAGTGAAGGGTCGGGAACTGAGGGCGAAGACCAGGAAAGCCACTCTTCTGTATGAATGGAATCAGATCATATGTACTATTGTGTGTCTGGATTCTTTCATTCAACGTGATGTTTTTAAGATTTATCTATGTTGTTGAATGTGCTATCGCTGAGTAGTATGCTATTGTTTGGATAGATCAGAGTTGATTTGTTCATTCACCAGGTTATGATCTGGGCTGTTTCCAGTTTGGGTGATTATAAATAAAGCTACTATGAATATTCATGTACACATCTTTGTGTGGACATATGCTTTCATTTTTCTTGGGCAAATACCTAAGAGATGAATTGCCACATCATAGGATAGTTTTATGTTTTATAAGAAACTGCCAGAATGTATTCCAAAGTGGTTGTGCAATTTACATTCCCACCAGAAATGTATGCGAGCTCCTTTTCTTTCCCATCCTCATCAACATTTGAGGTTGTCAGCCTTTATTTTTAGCCATTTGAGAGGGTGGGAAGTGGTATCTCATTGTTACTTCAATTATCATCTCCCTGATGACTAATTATGTTGAGTATGCTTTTATGTGCTCACTGGCCATTTCTATATCTTTCTTTGTAAAGTGTCTGTTCAAGTAGTTTGCCCAATGTTATGTGCAGTATATATATATATACATATATATGTATATATATGTGTGTGTGTGTATATATAGAGAGACAAAAGAGAAAGCTAGCCCATTATGTGCAATGTGTGTATATATGTGTGTGTGTATATGTGTGTATATATATATATATACACATATATACACACACACATTTAGTTCCTGAGAAATTTTATGTTTTCAACTTTCATTTTAGATTTAGGGGGTACATGTGCAGGTTTGTTCCCTGGGTATAGTGTGTGATGTTGAGGTTTGGGGTACGAATGATCCTGTCATCCAAGTACTGAACATAGTACCCAATAGTTAGTTTTTAAGCCCTTGACTCCTCCCTCCCTGACCCCTCTTGTAGTTCCCATTGTCTGTTGCTCCCATCTTTATGTCCACGAGTACCCGATGTTTAGCTCCCACTTATAAATGAGAATGTGTGGCATTTGGGTTTATGTTCCTGCATTAATTCACTTAGGATAACAGCCTCTAGCTGCATCCATGTTGCCGCAAAGGACATGATTTCATTCTTTTTTTATGGCTGCATAGCATTCTGTGGTGAATGCCTACCACATTTTCTTTATCCAATCCACCATTGATGATCACCTAGGTTGATTCCACGTCTTTGCTATTGTGAATAGTGCTATGATGACCATACAGGTGCATATGTCTTGGTGGTAGAATGATTTATTTTCCTTTGAGTATATACCCAGTACTGGGATTGCTGGGTCAAATGGTAACTGTTATAAGTTGTTTGAGAAATCTCCAAACTGCTTTCCACAGTGGCTGAAATAATTTACATTCCCATCAGCAGTGTGTAAGTATCCCCTTTTCTCCACAGTCTCTCCAGCATCTCTTATTTTTTGACTTTTATATAATGGCCATTCTCACTGGAGCGAGATAGTGTCCCATTGTGGTTTTGATTTGCATTTCTCCGATGATTAGTGATGAGAGCATTTTTTCATATTTTTTTGGCCACTTGTATGTCTTCTTTTGAGAAGTGTCCGTTCACGTCTTTTGTCCATTTTTTGATGGGGTTATATTCTGGATATTAGACCTTTGTCAGGTGATTTTCTCCCATTCTGTAGGTTGTCTGTTTATACTGAGTTATATTTGACAGACAATAAACTGTGAATTTGTCATGTTTCAGCTAAACAACTTGATAAGCTTTCACACACACACACACACGCACACACACGTATGAAACCATCACACAATCAAGGCAATAAGGATTTCCATCACCTTCAAAGTTTCCTCATGCCCATGACTATCCCTTTCTCTTCTCCTCTCCTCTCCTGTCCCCAGGCAACCAATGATCTGCTTTCTTTCACTATAGGGTATTTTCTAGAGTTTTATATAATAAAATGTTATAATAAGTCTTCTTTTGTGTTTGGTTCCTTTCACTCAACAAAATTATTTGGAAATTGTCTTCGTCCATTTGCACTGCCATGACAAAATGCCTGAGACTGGATATTGTGGTTTAAATGTATCCCTTCCAAAATTCAGGTGTTGCCAATGTGATATTATTAAGAGGTTAGGCATTGTCATTGTCTACTTTATATAGTATTAAATGGATATAAGGAAGAAGAGAGAGAGACCCAGATCTATTAAAAGGTGATTAGGCCAGAGGGCTACTCCCTCGGAATGGAATTAAGGCCCTTATAAAAGAGGCTTCATGCAGCATCTGGTTAGCTTGCTGTTTTGCGTCTGCCTTCCACCATATGAGGACATGGTAAGAAGGCTCTCACCACACGTCAAACTCTGAGATGATCATTAGCATTTTTGGCAATAAAATATTTTAAAATTAAGATGAGTACATTTTTTTCAGACATAATACTATTGTACACTTAATAGGCTATAGCTTTTGTATGCACTGGGAAACCAAAAAATTTGGGTAACTGGCTTATTGTGATATTTGCTTTATTGCGCTGGTCTGGAACAGAAGGCATACTATCTCGGAGGTATGCCTGTATCTATTTCCTTTTGACTGAGCTTTGCTATTTGTATCTTTCAAGAAATTTGCCCATTTCATGTAAGTTGCCAAATTTATTAATATAAAATTGTACACAACGTTCTATTATTATCTGCAGTGATAACACCACCCTGATTCCTGATATTGGTAATCTGTGTGTTTTATTTGTTTCTTAATCTGTGTTTCTCTTCTTTCTTCTGTCCATTTAATACCATATAAAGTAGACAACGACAATCATTTTTATATTAACCATTCTTTGTTTGGGGCATTGCCCCATCCCACGAAGTAGAGTTTGCCTCCCACTCTAGATCCCGAAGATGGTTAGTATTCACTCTCCCAGCTTCCCTTGTAGCTACAGCGTGGGCACCTAACTCAGGCTCCACCAATCACATGAACCCACTACCCACTGAGTCTGAGGCCCGAGGTGGGAAGAAGCAGGGTCCCCACAGATTTCACTCAGGCTGGGCTGCTGGTGGCAGGCGTCGTGCCACCCATTCCCTGAGAAGCACTGGTAGCTGTGGTCCTCTTGGCAGCATCCCGAGTCCTGCAATGTCTGCCCAGTCATTGGTGGGAGCCACAGGGGAGCCTGAACTGCTGAGCACTGCGGTGAGGTTTGTAATCTTGTTCCTCTCTGCAAAGGTGAGTTTCTTGCTTGTCTGCATGTGAGTGTGGGCCACAGAGGATGCTATGCTGGGTGGCTAAAACTCAGAGACCCAGAGAGCAGATTTTAGGGTGGCCATGGCAGAGGGAAAGCAGGAGGGGCAATACCTGGGAGCAGAGAAACACCATGTTGACGGGCTCCATGTTTGGCCTGTACACTCTGCCCAAATCTCTGGCTGACCCTGGAGCTATGCATGCACAGGGCAGAGTCCAAGAAAAGAACTGAGCAGAGGTTTCAGCTGATGACCAACACCAGGGAAATGGAGTCTGGAGATTGCAGTTGGTACACAATACAGGGGAGACTTCATGTGAGTTTAGCTCGTTTAGTTGTCCACTAAGACAACAAACCACCACCACCACCACAACAACAATAATAAACAATGACTCATCTTTGGAGAAATATAACAGAAACCAAGAAGCCGAATCAAATAGAACTCATTATGGACAGTGTCCGGGATATAATGCTAGATTGCTAAAAGAAACAAGAATTGTTCTGATACGCAAGGAAAAAAGCATCCAAGGGAAACTCACCCTGGGCTGACCATAGTCAAGAACATAAAGCATGCTCATAATGATTTTTATATTGATATATGTGCTTCTTCATTAACATGTAAAACAGCAGTACTTAAAAGTTCTTTACCAATGTCATAAATTGATGAAATGTTATTTCCAGCAAATGTGTCTAGCTATTGGCAATAACTGTAATGTGATATGAAAATATTTATTTCTGTTGGTGACAAAGTCACATGTACTGCTGATACTGTTGTGGTATGTTGCCTCATTCATAATCGAAGGAAACATTAAAGTTTAGTAATTTTTGTAAAAATAAGGATGCATTTTTCCCCATCTGATTCATAGATCCTTTGAGATCTTAACACCAGGTTAAGGTCTTAAGACCATAGATATTGATTTCTCCCTGATAGTACCAAAAAACATGCCTGGCACATAGTAGATGCTTCATAAATATTTCTCAAATAAATGAATGCATCTGTGCTACGATCTAGTGATTGAGGGGTTAAAATTAATTCTCTAGTTTTTCATATCCATTAAAACAATAAATTGATAACAAAGGCTATTATTTGGTGATTGTTTGCTATGTGCCAGACATTGTTTTATAAATATTATCTCATCTAATTCTTACAACAGTCCTGAGGCAGGTCCTATTATTACTTCTGTTTCATGGTTATGGAACTTGAGCCACACAGAGTTTAAGTAATTTGTTCAATGCCACACGGCTGGCCTTAGAGCTTTGCTCTGTCTGAGTCCAGAGCCTGCGTCCTTAAAGTATAAAGGTAAAACTTGCTCTGAATGTCTCAGGCTTGGCTTCTGGCCCTCAGTTCCAACAAATTCTTTTCTGGTCTCCTTCACTGACTAAGGCTCAGAACAACTCTATTTCACCCACATCCTCTTAGGCTACCTGTGGTGCCATCTGGGGATATCAGCCCCTCACCCAGTGACATGGTTTGGCTGTGTCCCCACCCAAATCTCATCTTGAATTGTAGCTCCATAATTCTCACTTGTTGTAGGTGGGATCTGGTGGGAGATAATTAAATCATGGAGGCAGTTTTCCCCATACTGTTCTCATGGTAGTGAATAAGTCCCATGAGATCTGATGTTTTTATAAGGGATTTCCCCTTTTGCTTGATTCTCATTTTCTTTCTTACCTGCTGCCATGTAAGATGTGCCCTTCACCCCCTGCCATGATTGTGAGGCCTCCCAGCCACGTGGAACTGTGAGTCCATCAAACCTCCTTTTCTTTATAAATTACCTAGTCTCGGGTATGTCTTTATCAGCAGCATGAAAACAGACTAATACACCCAGCTTCACACAACCACCTTAAGGCTAAATGCCATCAGGTTTGGCTCTCTGGGATCAACTTCTGCTTTCTAAATCTCAATGTCCACCTGCCCACTGGACACCTCTCCCTGATGTTCTTCAAGCCATTTGATGATTGTTTGCTACATTTTTAATATGTACCTCTATCTTTCCTCCTCTATCCTAATGCAAGGTGTACCTTCCCTGTGAGGACTTTCCTGACCCTTTCCAGGTATGACCTGCCCACTTGGTATCTCCCTGTACTCTGTACATACCCTATCACTATCCCTAGTAAACTGTATTACTAAATTCGTTTACATGCCTGCCTCTTCTTACCATTCTGGCAGTTCCTTAAGAACAGGGACTATTTCTAATTTGTCTCTAAATTTCTAGGACTTAGAATAATGCCTGACACAGTAGGTGCACTGTAAATGCTTGTTGAATGGGTGGATCTATGAATAAATTAATGAATGAATTATATATACCAACCTACTTATCACTTTGGCTGTTGTGTTTATTATGATTTACACAAAGCCAATTGTGTAGTGTAGAAATGTAAATGTTATGTGTAAAATGTAAAAGGTAAAAGTGTAAAAATGTAAAATATTTACAAACATGGCCCAAGAGAATAACAATGAAGTTTTAAATAGGAAATTTTAGTAGAGAAAAAGAAACTATTGAAAAGAACCAATTGGGGGAGTGGCCAAGATGGCTGACTAGAAGCAGGTAGTATGTGTGGCTCTCACAGAGAGGAACAGAAGGGGCGAGTAAATACACCACCTTCAACTGAAACATCCAGGTACTTGCATTGGGATTAATCAAGGAAACAACTTGACCCACAGAGAACGAAGAAAAGCAAGATAGAACAACGGCCCACCTGGGAGCAATACGGAGCCAGGGGATCCTCCCCTACCCAGGAAAGTGGTTAGTGAATGAGTGACCCTAGGAAACCACGCTTCTCCCACAGATCTTTGCAACCCTCGGGTCAGCAGGTCTCCTTGTGAACCCACTCCACCAGGGCCTTTCAGTTTTCAGTCTGACAGACAGAGCCATGTGGAGTCTTGGCAGAGCAGCCGCTCAGGCATGTGTGGAGAACCTGGAACCTTAGATACTTGGGCTTTCCGGCAAAAGTAGCTGCAGCTTCGGCAAAGTGGAAGGTTAGACTCCTGTACATACCCCTAGGAAAGAGGCTGAATCTAGGGGGCTCAGCAGCAACAGCCTGCAGCCCCCACTTCCACGGCACCTCACAAGATAAAACCCACTGGCTTGAAATTCCAGGAGTTGGTTTTTTGAAAACATTAATAAGATAGGCCACCAGCTAGATGAATTAAGAAGAAGAGAGAAGATCCAAATAAACACAATTAGAAATGATTAAGGGAATGTTACTATTGACCCCACAAAACTAAGAACAACCATCAGAAACTACTACAAAGACCTCTATGCACACAAATTAGAAAACCTGGAAGAGATGGATAAATTTGTGGACCCATTCATCCACCCAAAACTGAGCCAGGAAGAAACTGATTCCCTGAACAGATCGATAACAAACTCTGAAATGGAATCACTAATAAATAGCCTACCAACCAAAAAAGGCCTAGGACTTGATAGATTCACAGACAAATTGTACCAGATGTACAAAGACAATCTGTTACCATTCCTACAGAAATTATTCCAAAAAATTAAGGATGAGGGACTTCTCCCCAACTCATTCTATGAGGCCAGCATAATGTTGATACCAAAATCTGGCAGAGACACAACAAAAAAAGAAAACATCAGGCCGGTATCCTTGATGAACATCAATGCAAAAATCCTCAACAGAATACTTGCAAACCAAATCCGGCAGCACATCAAAAATCTAATCCACCATGATCAAGTAGGCTTCATCCCTAGGATGCAAGTTTGGTTCAACATATGAAAACCAATAAATGTGATTCATCACATAAACCACATGGTTATCTCAATAAATGCAGAAAAGACTTTTGATAAAATTCGACATCACTTCATGTCAAAAACTCTCAATAAACAAGATATTGAAGGAACGTAACTCAAAATAATAAGAACCACAGCCAACGTTATACTGAAAGGGCAAAAGCTGGAAGCATTCCCCCCTTGAAAACCAGCACAAGACAAGGATACATTTTTTCACCACTTGTATTCAACATAGTACTGGAAGTCCTAGCCAGAGCAATCAGGCAATAGAAAGAAATAAAGGGCATCCAAATGGGAAGAGAGAAAGTCACCCTATCTCCGTCTGCAGACAGCATGATTCTATATCTAGAAAACCCCATAGTCTTGGCCCCAAAGCTCCTTCGGCTGATAAAAAACTTCAGCAAAGTTGCAGGATACAAAATCAATGCACAAAAATCAGTAGCATTCCTATACACCAACAACAACCAGACTGAGAGCCAAATCAGAAAGGCAATACCATTCACAGCTGCCACAAAAATATAAAATATCTAGGAATACAGCTAACCAGGAAGGTGAAAGAGCTCTACAATGAGAATTACAAAACATTGGTCAAATAAATTAGAGAAGACAAAAACAAATGGAAAAACATTCCATGCTTGTGTATAGGAAGAATCAATATCATTAAAATGGCTATACTGCCCAAAGCAATTTACAGATTCGGTGCTATTCCTATCATACTATCAATGACATTCTTCACAGAACTAGAAATTATTTTAAAATTTATATGCAACCAAAATAGAGTATGAATGGCCAAGACAATTCTAAGCAAAAAGAACAAAGCTGAATGGATCACATTACCTGACTTCAAACTATACTACAAGGCTACAGTGACTAAAACAGCATGGTACTGGTACAAAAAACAGGCACATAGACAAATGGAACAGAATAGAGAGCCCAGAAATAAGCCTAAACACCTACGACCATCTGATCTTTGACAAAGCTGACAAAAACAAACAATGGGGAAAAGACTCCCTATTCAGTAAATGGTGCTAGGATAACTGGCTAGCCATATGCAGAAGATTGAAGCTGGACCCCTTGCTTACACTGTGTGCAAAAATCAACTCAATATGAATTAAAGACTTAAAGCTAAAACCCCATGCTATAAAAACCCTCGAAGACAACTTAGGCAATTACCATCCTAGACATAGAGACAGACAAAGATTTCATGACAAAAAAACGAAAATCAATCTAAACAAAAACAAAAATTGACAAGTGGGATCTAATTAAACTTAAGAGCTTCTGCACAGCAAAAGAAACTATCAACAGAGAAAACAGATAACCTACAGAATGGGAGAAAATATTTGCAAACTATGCACCTGACAAAGGTCTAATATCCAGAGTCTGTAGGGAAATTAAGTAAACTTACAAGAGAAAAACAATCCCATTAAAAAGTGGGCAAAAGACATGAACAAACACTTCACAAAAGAAGACATACATGTGGCCAAAAAGCATATGAAAAAAAGCTCAATATCACTGATCATTAGAGAAATGGAAATGAAAACGACAACGAAATGCCATCTCACATCAGTCAGAATGGCTATTATTAAAAAAGTCAAAAAATAGCAGATGCTGGCGAGGTTGTGGAGAAAAGGGAACCCTTATACACTGTTGGTGAGAGTGTAAATTAGTTCAACCATTGTGGAAAACAGTATGGCGATTCCTCAAAGAGCTAAAAGCAGAACTACCATTCAACCCAGCAATCTCATTACTGGGTGTATACCCAGAGGAATATAAAGCATTCTTCCCTAAAGACACATGCATGTGAATGTTTGCTGCAGCACTATTCACAATAGCAAAGATACAGAATCAACCTAAATGCCTATCAATGACAGACTGGATAAATAATATATGGTACATATACATGACAGAATATTATGCAGCCATAAAAAGAACAAGAGCATGTCTTTTGCAGGAACATGGATGAAGCTGGAGGCTATCATCCTTAACAAACTGACACAGGAACAGAAAACCAAATACTGCATGTTCTCACTTATAAGTGGGAGCTAAATGATAAGAACTTATGAACACAAAGGAGGGAACAACAGATGCTGGGGTCTACTTGAGGATGGAGGGTGGGTGAAGGGAGGGGAACAGAAAAGATAACTATTGGGTACGAGCTTAATACCTGGGTAATGTAATAATATGTACAATAAACCCATATGACATGTGTTTATCTATGCAACAAACCTTCACATATACCCTAAGCCCAAAATAAAAATTTAAAAAAGAGAAACAAACCAACCGTAATTCCGGAACTGAAAAACATAAAGTGAAAAATTCAATGGATTGTCTTAATAACAGATTGCAGATAACAGAAGAGTCATGAACTTGAAGCTAGATCAATAGAAATGATCTATTCGGATAAACCAAGAGGAACAACAATAGAAAGGAATGGAAACTCGGTGGTCTGTGGGACAATATATAAAGGTCAAATGTGTATTGTGAGTGTCAGGATGGGATAGAGAAAATGGGGAAGGAAAGCTATCTGAAGAAATAATGGCTGCAAAATTCCTCTAGTATCATTTTTCTTAGGAAATCCATTATTTACAAATTTAATGAAACTCGGTGAACCACAAAGAGGATAATTACAAAGGAAAGCAACATCTAGGCACATTGTAGTCAAGCTGCTGAAAACAAAGAAGGGTAAGAAAAATCTTGAAAGTAGTCAGAGTAAAATGACTCTACATATGGGAGTATATTAAGAACTTAATTCTCATCAGAAACAATGGAAGCCTAGAGACAGTGGAGCAACATCTCTAAAACAGTGAAAGAAAAAAAAAAAAACCTTCCAATCCAGAACTCTATATCTAGGGAAACAGAACAAATTCAAGAATGAAGGTGAAGTAAACATCTTTTGAGATATATGAAAGCTAAGAAAATTCATCAACAGAACTGCGCTAAAAGAAATACTAAAGGAAGTCTTTCAATCCGAAGAAAAATGAAACTAGAGGAAAGCTTTGATCTTTGGGTAGAAATGAAGAACACAGGAAATGGTAAATGTGTGGGTAAATATTAATGAATAGTTATTTGCTCTTAATTTCTTTATAACAATATGACTTTAAAGTAAACAGTTTAATAGTATATACTAGGGTTTGGCAACTCATAAAGGATGAGGTGGAATGGAAGTGAATCTATATGATGGAGAGTTTCTTACATTTATGTACAATATTAACTTTAAGTCAACAGTGAAAAGTTAAAGATATATATTGTAATCTCTACAGTGAGCACTACAAAAATGCAAAGAAGATAACAGATACATTAAAAGTGAATTATAAAAAATATTTGATTAATCCAGGCAGGAAATGGGGAACATGGGAACAAAAATCAGATGGAGCAAATAGTAAAAGGATAGACCTAAATCCAAACATATCAAACATATCAAACATAACATTCAATGTAAATGGGCTAAATACTCCAATTAAAAGGCAGAGATTGTCAGAATGAATAAAAGAGCAAGACTTTTGCTGTCTCCAAGAAATGCAATTTTAATATACAGACTCAGATGGGTTGATAGTAAGAGGTTGTAAATTATATACCATGCAAGGGGCACGCATAAGAAAGTGAGAATGTCTATGTTAATAGCAGACAAAGTGGAGTTCCAAAGAGTATCACCTGAGATAAAGGTAATAATTATATAAGGTTCAATTAGTCAGAAACACATAGAACTCATAAATATGTTTGCACCCAATAACAGAGCCTCAAAATATATGAAAGAAAAATTGACAGTATAAAGGGACAACTAGGCATTTCCACAATTATAGTTGGAGATTTCATCATCCCTGCCTCAGCAACTGATATAACCACTAGACAAGAAATCAGTAAATATATAAAATATATTTAATATTTAATATAAATCAGTAAATATACAAAACATTCCACCTAAAGAAGCTAGAAAAGGAATAGCAAAGTAAATCTCGAATAAGTAGAAGGAAGGAGATAATAGAGATACAAGAGCAGAAATCAACAAAATAGAAAACAAACTAAAAGTAAGCAAATCCTACATATTTTAAAAGAGCAACCAAATATGTAGCCCTTAGGAAGGCTAATCAAGAAAAAAAAAATAATCATTAATATCAGCCATGAAAGAGGGATGTCATTAGAGGTTATACAGGCATTAAAAGAATAGTGAGGGAATATTAACTTTATGACAATAATATTGACAACTTAGATAAAATTGACACTTGCATTGGAAACAAAGCAATTTACCAAAACTTCCAATGGATTGAATAGAAAAAACAAATAGCCCTATACTTAATAAATATATTTATTAACAAAAAACATTTCTAAAAATAAAACAAAACAAAATCCACGCCCAAATGATTTCATGGGTGAACTCTAGCAAATATTTAAGGAACAAAAATTGCCAATTTTACGCAACAGTTTCAGAAAATAGAGGAGCAGGGAACAATTCTTAACTCAGTTTATGGGGCCAGTATAAACCTAAATCCTAATAAAAAGATGATATAAAACCAGAAAATTACAGAAAAATATCCCTCACGAACTTTATAGCAAAACTATTTATTAGAAATCCATATCCAGCAATATATAAAAAGGCAAGTGTTTTATTGCCCATTTCCAGATGATGGGCATACATGTTCACTGACAGATATAGGCCACCCAGCTGTTAGGTGAGGCTGCATCTGTCTGACTGAAAGCCCACACGCTTTCCTAGGCAATGGCTGCCCAGGTGGTTGAAGGCCGGCCTCCAGCCGGTAAAGAGCTGTGATGAGGAACACAGCCAGCAATCAATGTATGTTGTAGGGATTCCAGGCCTGAGCAGGGCAGGCTGTGAATACCCTGGGGATCTGGTCTTAGGATCTCCTCCTCGTGACTTCTAGTCCACCCCATCCCAGCAATTTGCCACAATTACTGATGGAGGTCATTTTGATGGTGGAGGGCCAATCGGTGGGCCTGTTGCTCCCAGAGGCTCCAAGCCTTGGAACATTAAGCCCTTACCATGCAGGTCCCGTTGCCAGGGCAACACAGATGTCTCCTCCTGTCTAGCCACTTGTCTTCCACAGAGACTACGAAATTTTTCTTCCTCATCTACCTGAGGCTTCTGGGAGAAGCGGGAAGCCCTGTGGTCTTAGCACAGCGGGCTTTGGAGACCCCTGTGCTGCGCAGCGCGGCCGCGTTGACTGAGGCGCGATCTTCCACCCTCCTGCTCCAGGGCCTCTAGGTGGCCTCCAGAGTGGGCTCCACAGCTTGAAGGCAGCATTTTTCCGCGGGTGGTCGCAGCGTCCGCAGAGTCGGAGAAAGTGAGCAGGCGCCGGCGGGACCCCAGAGTGACCGTGGGCGCCCTGGGCAGGTGCCAGATCGCTGCCTCCGCAGACAGTGGGCGCGAGAGAGGGTCCTGGTCTGGCCCAGCGCCCGCAGAGAGGAGGAGCGGGCTCCTGGCTGCAGGAGTCTGGTGGGGCGGGGGCGGGGGGCGTGGGCTCCCGCTGCAGAGGTGCAGGGGACGGTGGGGGAGAGGGGGCTCTGGCTGTCGGGGGAGGAAGGGGACTTCTGGCTGCAGGTGTGGGGGTCGTGGAGAGGGTTGCCAGGTTACACTGAAGATCAAAAGAGGAAGATCAAAAGAGAGGGGGGTCCTGGTTTGGCGCTGGAAAAGAGAGAGTGGAGGTCTCTCTGTTTTCCTTCCGCAGTTTGGGTAAGGAAGGACTCCAGGCTGCGAAGATCTGTGTAGGGGAGGACTCCTGGCCGCAGGGATTCTGGGTGGGGGGAGAGCTACCTGTTGCAGAGGCTTGGATAGGAGAGGACTCCTGGCTGCAATGTTACAGATGATGGTGGGAGGGGGAGGTGCACTCGTTGTGGTGTGATAAGGGGACATCAGCTCAGGCAAAAGGGGATCTCCCAATAGAGGTGGTGGGTGTGTGCCAAGGGATTAAGTATCACCAACTGGGGGAGGGCTTTGGGAGTGCGTGGGCTGCAGCAGTGGGAGGGAGTGGATCCCTGGCTGCTGCAGTGCTTGGGAGGGGAGGGCGAAGGCCTGTAGTGGGGGTGGGTTGATTGGCAGCAACATCCCTGTCTCCCCTTTGCACTCACAGGCTGCGTCAGAGACTGCAACAGTCAGCACACATTCCTGCCTGATCAGGCTCCCTCCCTCAAGTCCTCTGCGATGGCTCTGGCGATGCTTCAGGACTGGTGCAGGAGGATGGGTGTGAACGCAGAGCGCTCCCTGCTCATCCTGGATATCCCTGACGACTGCGAGGAACATGAGTTCCAGGAGGCCGTGCGGGCTGCCCTGGCGCCCCTGGGCAGGTACCGAGTGCTCATCAAGGTCTTCAGAAAGGAGCTTGGGGCCAGGGCAGCCTTGGTGGAATTCGCTGAGGGTTTAAACCGAAGCTTGATTCCCCGCCAAATAGCAGGCAAAGGGGGACCCTGGAAAGTGATCTCACTGCCCCAGGCCCCTGATGCTGAGTTTCAGGATATACCCAGTTTCCCTGCACAGCCCCAGGGGCAAGCAGTGGCCAGAGGTGTAGGTGAGGCAGGAGCTGCAGGTGAGGCAGGATCTGTAGGTGAGGCAGGAGGTGTGAATGAGGAAAGATCTGCAGGTCAAGATGAGGCAGGAGGTGTAGGTGAGGCAGGAGGTGCAGGTGAGGCAGGAGGTGCAGGTGAGGAAGGAGCAGCAGGTGAGGCAGGAGCTGCAGGTGAGGAAGGAGGTGCAGGTGAGGTAGGAGGTGCAGGTGAGGTAGGAGGTGCAGGTGAGGCAGGAGGTGCAGGTGAGGAAGGAGGTGCAGGTGAGGCAGGAGCTGCAGGTGAGGCAGTAGGTGCAGGTGCGGTGGAGGCCTGGACCCAGTCATGGCGCCAGACCCTGCGGCCTCTGGTGAAAACTATGGCCTACCGGGAACTGAGACCCTTTTCCGGGAGGGAGCAGCCAGGCTGCGTGGAAGAGTCCTTTGAGAGCTGGTTGGAGGACGCCAAAGATATGCTGCAGCTGTGGTGCCACGCGTCGGAAAGGGAGAGAAGGAGGCGGCTGCTGGACAGCTTGGATGGCCTGGCCCTGGATATCGTGAGTGGCCTCCTGGAGGAAGATCCAGACTTCTCTGCGCAGGACTGCCTGACGGCGCTGGGGCAGGTGTTTAGGAGCCGGGATACATGGATGACCTCGCGGATGAAGTTCCTGACCTGCACGCAGGGGCCCCAGGAGGGGCTGTTTGCCTTCGTGGTGCGCCTGGAAGGCCTGCTGCAGAAGGCCGTGGAGAAGGGGGCCGTCCACCCAGCCATGGCCAACCACCTGCGACTGCGGCAGGTGCTGTCTCGGGCCCGCCCCAGCGAGGCCCTCCAGGATACCCTGAGAGGTTTGCAGCTGGAGAGGAGGCCACCCGGCTTCCTGAGGCTGCTGCGGCTCATCCGGGACATGGAGGCGTGGGCGGCCTCCCCAGCGAGGAGCCAGCAGGGTGTGGCCTGGGCAGCGGCCCCAGTGGAGAGTGAAGACCCAGCTGCTGCCCAGACCTCCCCAGCCCAGGGGGACGCCAGCCAGGCTGATCCGGGAGCAGAAGATGCTGCTGAGGCTGCTTCCGCCACCAAAGGGGCCGCCAGGGGCGCCCCTGCCACTGGGGAAGGTGAAAATGCCCCTGCAGGCCTTCAAGGCCTAGGTCAGGCAAGGTCCCTCGACGCCCCTGGGGGCCTCCCAGCCAGGATGGGCAGTGCAGTCGACATGGCCCCAGGAGGTCCCAGCTGGGAGCCAGAGGGCCTTGTCCAGGTCGGAGGCCAGGAGGCTGAGGAGCCTCCCCAGGAGGGGCTCAAGCCCATCTTAGAGGAGTCAGAAAGCGAGGATGAGGACGGGGCTGGGGAGGCGGGCAAGCCCAAGTCCCCCCCAGGAAAATAGGCTCTGAGGGCCCCGAGGGCTCCTCTCCTCTCAGGCAGCAGCACCCTGGAGGCAGATGGAGGCCAGGCCAGGGCCGGTCCCTCACCCCATGTTGGGAGCTGTGCCTCCCACTTCCCCCAGTGGGCCCCGGCCACCACCACCAGCCCTTCCCAGTGACCCAGATGACCACGTTTGATACCAAATGGGGAGCTGGCCTGGAGGGAGCCCTGAGCGGCCAGCCTGAAGATGTCTGCCCCCCACCCCTTGTCCTGTGTTGGGAGAGATGGGGGAAAGAGGCCCTCTCAAGGGTGCCAGCTGCCTGCATCTCCCAAGAGGTGGTCCCCACTTGCCATCCCTGGGGCAGACTGCCCCCTGTTCCGGGAAGCCCACCCTCACCTCTGTAGGCCCCATAGTGACCCATGCATCCAGCAGATGCCCACTCACCCACCGCTAGCCGTTGTTCCTACACAAAGTTGTATGCTGTGCGCCCATCAGTGCGGCCGCCTCTGGGCCTGGGGCACATGCTGTGAGCTTCCTGCTAGCCCAGGATCTGCTAGCTGCTATCTGTCCCTTGTCGTGAGTACCACCTCTGCTTTCCTGGTGTAGATCTAGGCCAGGGGCTGCTACTTCTCGTGGAGCTGTGTGTGGTCTTCTCTGAGCAACTCCTCCCCGGAGGCCCCCAGTGCAGTCCCAGGAGATGGTGGAAGGAGGGGCCAGGGCACGATGGACGCTCATCCTGTGACCGTTATGGTGAGCATGACCACGATGGTGACCATGACTGTGTGAGGAAGAACCGGACCTGGGACAGAGCAGAGCTGCCCTGCCTGAGGCTCCCCGGGGAGCTTTGTGCTTTGGCGTTTCTACTCCTGTTTACTCGTGACTCAGTTTCCTTGACTTGGGGGGATGCTCCCTGCTGTGTTTTCGGTGTCCTGTGAGGGCCATAGGGCAGGGCCCTGGCCCAGCGGATGGGCTCGGGAGGGGGCTCCCTGAAGCCAGTGGACACTGCCAGAGTCCACCGTCCTGGCAAGAGGCGGACCCTGGGGCCCTCAGGAAAGAGGGAGGTGGCAGCAGGGTCGGCAGCAGGAGGTGGGGTAGACAAGGCGCCTTGCCAGGAACCCCAGGAGGAGGGGGCCCGGGACCTGTGTGGGACCTGTGTCCTGTGGTGGCTGTTTGCAGTTTCTCTCTGTGTTGTGATTCCCTTCTCTTCAATGGTTTCAGTACATGTTTCTCTTCAATAAATTTCATTCAGTGTTCCAGCCGGCCTCGCCTCTGCTGTGGGAAACTGGGGGTGAGGTTTGCTGGGGATGGAGTTGGGTGGGGTGAGGGCCGCAGTGGCCAGGCTGATACTGGGGTGTGTGCAGGGCAGGGTCCCTGAAGGCCTGTGGGGTTCTTTGGGCTGCATGGAGCCTGGCGACAGGATGCTGGTTTTCATGGGCAGTGGCTGATTGAATCCCCAGGGCAGCAATCCTTGAGCACTGTGGCCAGAGGGGCAGTTCTAGGTGGGGGCCTGAGGATCCCGGAACCCGCCCTCCTGAGCCCTCCTGGGACTGGCTGTCTCTCCCAACAGGCCAGGGAGCTCACCACAAATGGAGGGTAGTCCTCGATCAGTCATTTAACTAACCCAGAGTCTGTGGGCGACGGAACTGGGACAAGTGATAGGCCCCTTCCTGCACATGTGTGGGGAGGGGACGGGATCATTGACTTGGACGTGGCGAGGGTCTCCCGGGGCTCACTCGGTCTGTGCCCCCACACTTCCTCCGGCTGTTCTGGAGCACAGAGCCTCCGGCCATCCCCATGGCTCAGATGATAGCCAGGGTCCCCCACAGCAGCCTCGGAGCCAGTGCTGGGAATGGGTGGCTGCCCACCTGGGCTGAGGAATCCTGGATCTAGGCGACCTGTCTGCTCGAGCAGAGCTGCAGTCAGCAGGTCTGCAGGGTGGCAGGGGCCCTGGGAGACACCAGGCATACACAGGCGACTGCAGGCATGGGAGGGGTCGTTTTGCGGGGCTGTCGGGGAGGGGCAGGGGGCGGCAGGTCCCTGGGGCTGGGCCTGCAGCCTCCTCGGCCTGAAGGTGCTTAACCAGTGTCTCAGGGACCCTTGTAGTGTGTCCCATCGGGGTGCCCTGCAGGCACGCCTGGGGCCCCCACTGTGCTCTGTTCTCCCTGCCTTCTTCAGGCTGGGCACAACCCAGCATGTCCGTCCCTTGTGTCTCAGCAGGGCCAAGTCAACTGCTCACTTTCCAAGGGCCCCTCCAGATTTCGGGGACGGGACAAGAGGAGAGGGCACAGAGCTTGGCTGACCTTGCCAGGGCCTGTCAGGGCTCCTTGGTTTTCCCTGTTCAGAGTGGACCTGTGTGTGCCATGATTCCCGAGCAGGTGTGAGTGTGAGTGTCTGAGCGGGTGTGTTTGAGCGTGTGCATGTGTGTGTCAGTGTGAGCATGTGCATGAGTTTCTGAGAATGTGAATGTGTGTGCGAATCCAAGTGACAGCATGTGACTGCATCACTGAGCGTGTGTGAGTGGGAGGGTGTGGAGGAATGAGGCTGTGCCATTGGAGGTGAGCATGCATGTCGCTGAATGTGTGTGACACTGTGAGTGTGTCAATGTGTGTCAGTGTGTGAGTTTGTGAGTCACTGTGCGTGCGTGTGCTGACTGCAAATGTGGGTGTGTCAATGAGCAGGCATGAATGTGTCACTCAATGTGTGTTTGTCACTCAATGTGTGTGCGCGTGTGAGTGTGTCTGGAACATGAGTGTGTGTGTGAATGTGTGTGTGACTGTGTCAGTGGGCGTGTGAGCACACATGCTGGACAGTTGGGTTGTGAAACCTGGAAGGGATCTAGCCAGGGAGCCTGGAAGGAGGTACCGGGAGAAACCAGTTGCTTCCCCACCAGCCCAGAGCAAGGAGACTTTGTTGGGCCTGAAGGACGGCCCCCCTGTGGGGCCCCCTGTCCCCTTTATGCCGGCCAGGCCCTTGGCATGTGCCGGCTTGCAGAGCTCCTACCATGCATTGTGTTTCGCTGCACAGTCCTCACCAAGTGCCCCTGAGGAGGGGGACATGTGTGGCCTGGGGACAGAAAGGTCCATCAAGGTGCCTTCCTGGGTGCCCAGGGGCTGACCAAACCCATCCAATAAGCAGCAGCCTCCTGGGCCCACAGAGGGCTTGAGCAGTGGATGAGGGAGCCCGATCAGAGCCCAATCACGGGGGGTGAGGCTGAGCAGAGAGGACTCAGAGAAGTCCCGTCCTCAGGACTGTCCCGGAATAGACAAGACTGAGAGGGGTCCCATCCTAAGGCCTGTCCCCTCAGCAGGGAGGACTGAGAGAGGTCCCGTCACCAGGCCTGTGCCTGATCAAAGTGGTCTGAGAGAGGTCTTGTCCTCAGGTCTGTCCCCCGAGCAGAGAGGAGTGAGAGAGGTCCTGTCTACAGGTATACCTCCGAGAAAATGAACTGAGATGGCTGCCATCATAAGACCTGTTCCTTAGCGAGAGAGGACTGAGTTGGGTCTCCTGAGCAGACAGGCCTCTCTCCGAACCCTGAGCGGTGGGAACTGTGAAAGGTGCTGTCCTCAGCTCTGTCCCTGATCATAGAGAAATGGCAGAGGTATCATTTTCAGGCCTGTTCCATGAGCAAAGAGGACTGAAAGAGGTCTTATACTCAGGTGTCCCCTGTGCAGAACAACAGAGAGGTCCTATCATCAGCCCTGTCCATGAGCAGAAATGTCTGCCAGAGTACAATCTGCAGGTCTGTTTCTGAGCAGAGAGGACTGAGAGAGGTCCTGTCCTCATATCTATCCCCTAAGAAGATGGACTGACAGGGGTCACATCTTCAGGCCTGTCCCCTGAGCTGGGGGACCGAGAGAGGTCCTGTCCTCATCTCTATCCTCTTAGAAGATGGGCCGACAGGGGTCCCATGCTCAGGCCTGTCCCCTGGGCTGAGGGGACCTAGAGAGGTCCTGTCCTCATCTCTATCCTCTTAGAAGATGGGCCGAGGTGGGTCCCAGCCTCAGGCCTGTCCCCTGAGTTGATGGGACTGAGAGAGGTCCTGTTCTCTTATCTATCCCCTTAGAAGATGACCCAACAGGGGTCCCATCCTCAGGCCTGTCCCGAGCTGAGAGGACCAAGAGAGTTCCTGTTCTCCTGTTTGCTGAGTGACATGTATGTGGAGAGGTGTCCCTTTATGAATTGCTCCTGAGTAGAGAGTACTGAGTGAGGTCATGTCCTAAGGTCTGTCCCCTGAGCAGAGAGGACTGAGAAAACTCCTGCTCCGTCATTGGCTTTGATCAGAGAAGACTGGGAGAGTCATGGCCTTAGCTCTTTCCCTTAGCAGTGGGGACTGAGTTAGGTCCTGTCTTCAGGTCTGTTTCCTCAGCACAGTGGATTGAGAGAAGTGCCATCCTCAGGCCTTTCACCTGAGCAGAATGAACTAACAGGGGTCCCATCCTCAGGTCTGCCCGTGAGCAGAGAGGACTGACAGGGGTGCCGTCCTCAGGCCTGTGCCTTGTCCTTCTATGGATAGCACCCCGGGGTCTGTGGAGGGCCAGCATGTTTTGTACTTAATTTTAGGCTCATCTGAGAACCTGTCGATTCACTGCCTTGTAAGGTAAGTCTATGTCCCATTGCAGTTGGTTGGGAACGACAAGGCCAACCTAGGGGCATGGCCGGGACCCCCTGCTGCTTCTCCCACAGGATCCAGCACCCTCTGTGGCCTTTCTGGACTCCCGACCTCCACCTGTTCCTGGCCTGGGATCACCTCTTCTTGGTGAGCCGTGTGGCAGCTTCATTTTTCTGAAGATGAAGATGCCACAGAGCAGTCACTTTCCCAGCCACTCCCATGGCAGGGTGCCAGGAGGAAGGTCACGCCCTGGGCAGTCTGGCTGTAGATGGGCTCTGGGAATGGGCCCTCTGGCTGCCAGACACAGGAACAGGGCCTGGCACAGAAGAGTGAGACCCCTGGGGGCTGCCTTTTTCCCAGCCCTTGGTCCTCTCCCCTGGAGCAAGATAATTTGGAAAGAGCTGAATGTGACCTTTTCCTCTGTCTCACCTTTCTCTTTGCCTGTGCAAACAGGGCCACCACCCAGGCCCCGACTCCTTCACCCACAGTGGGTTGTGCAAAGGCCAAAGCCAAGGTGCCTGCTGGCTGCTTCCCTGGGCCTGCAGGACAGACCTTGGTCCCCTGAGCCATGGGCCCCAGAGGCTCGGCTAGCTCTGGGTCTGGGCTTACACTCTGCTGTCTGAGCTTTTCCCCACCCACAGACCCTGGCATTTGTGGGGCAGCCTCTCTCACGGCTACCATCTTCCTCCAGATCCTACCCCTTCCTCAGGGAGCCCTGAGCAAGGCCTGCCTCCCAGGCCTGCAGTCCCTGCACACAGCAGTCAGTCCCCTGAGGGTTTTGACCTCAAGCACCTCCAGCTGCCCTGCTCCTGGCTCCACATGCCTGCTTGGGCTCAAACTCATGGCTCCCATTCTCCTCCTGCAAAGCCCCAGGTCCTTCTATCCCCAGAACCTCATTGTGAGCCACAGCACCGATCACAAAGAGAGAAAAGCAGCCCCCAAGCAGATCAGTTTCCTGTCCTGGCAATAGGGGTGGGTGGATTTCTCTCTAGCAGGGCTGACAGTCAGCCCAATCACCAGTGAGTACCCTGGGGACCTGTGACCCTATTCCAGGGCACATTGCACTGCTGGAGACTGGGCCCTGAACTTTTCACTGAGCCCCAGATCCAGGAGTCCTAGAGCACACCCACCTGGGTTCTGCATAGTGTGGCCACAATGCATGCCCACCACACTGTACTTTCTATGGCACTGCCTGTGGTCTTGCCTTCTGTGGCAACCCCGTATCTTGTTCTCAGTCCCCCATGGCCATTTGACAGCCATGATTACACCTGGCCAAATCAGGGACAGCAGAAACCTGGTCATAATGGCCCTCCCCCCACACCAGCCATCCACCCCTAGGTGCTGAAGGGTTTGGAGCCTGGGAGAATGGTGAGCGTCTCCCTTAGAGAACTACCTAGGGCCAGGCAGCAGGCTGAGCAATTGAGCCTGCATTGACACCTCAAGCTGTCAGAGGAGCCCTCAGGAGGGGAGGTGGGCAGTGTCACGACCACTCTTCTCCAAATGAGGACACTGAGCACAGGAAGGTTCAGGAAGTTGCCTACAGTGACACAGCTCATCAGGGGATGTGTTGGGATTCTAGCCCAGGCTGACAGGCCTCACAGCTTGTGCTGTGGAAACAGCCGGAGGACAGGTGGCATGTGGTTAATGGTGACAGCCCTTGAAAACATGGCCAGAGGACACAGGGCCTGCAGTTAACAGTGATCAGTGCTCTCTTGGTGGTCAACACATGTTGCTTCTGTCATCAGAAAAACAAAAATCCCAAACCAATGTCAATGTCTTTTTAAAGACTCTAAGAAAGAGACCAGAAGGACATGGGCCACATGTTCTCAGTGACTGCCTCCATCCGCTTGGGGACCTGAGATGGTCGTGAGCACTCAACTTCTTTCTACTCAGTGTCTGCAATGTCCCCAGGGTCTGTAGGAGCCTGTGCTTCTTAGGGCAGGGCTCCCAGAGCTGGGGCTCAGTCTTCTGCCTCCAGTCTGTTCCCAGGCAGGGACTTGTCAGGGCATCTCTTCAGTGTCCCCTGGGCTGGCACATGCTATCCTAGTCCTTTGGGTCATAGACAGTGACAGCTGGAACAAAAGTGACGCTGGCTGAGCTCTTGATACTTGCTAGGCGCCTCCTTAGGACTTTGTGTGCTGGCTTTACCTGCAGACTCTGAAGATCCTTTGCTGGGACAGGCACATGGTACTTGGGCTGCGTGTGTTTGGTTTGGGATGGGGACGTGTGCATTGAATGAGACTGGGAGCCACTTGCAAGCACAGAACTCAGTCTGGGGGACTCCACGGCAGTCCTTGGAGGGGATGCATTCTGAGCTTGGTCTTAAAGGCCAAGCCACTGTTAAATGTTGGAGGACTGGGGAAGGAGGTGTCGCCGATGCCAGCAGCAGGATGCATGTGGAAGAGGCTGGGAGTGAATGCCAGGAACAGGGCAGCAGTGAGAGGGCAGTAGTGAGGCGTGAGGCTGCAGAAGCAAGCGGGGGCCCATGGTGAAGGGTTTTTCCTAACAGGTAGGGAGCTGTCTTGGAATATGCCATGGAAAGAAACGCATTCTGTGGAGAAATACTCATGTGGTCTGTATCGGGAGAGAGGTGGCCAGCCCCCGCCGTTGCTAAGGGAACCACTGTGATGACAAGTCAATTGTGGCTTAAAAGCAATTTGGAAGGGTCAAGAGGTTTTGAGAATAGACCAGAAAATAATCCTCTGGTGAATGAAAACTAGTCTCCAAAGATAGCCTCCCTAGAGACACAGGGCTACCACGACCTCCTTGTGTCACACCCATGAATCTGTGAGGTCACATGGCAAAAGGGACTTTGCAGATGCAATTAGATTACTAATCAGTGGTCCTTAAAATAGGGAGATTATCTTGCGTTCTCTGCTATGCCTGGTTTAGGATGCGCGCGAGCCTTTAGAAGCAGAGCTTTCTCCTTGCTGAGGGCAGAAGGGGAAATCAGAGAGATTCAAAGCATCAGAAGAACTCAACACATGATTGCTAGGTTTGAGAGTGTGGGGGAGGCACATGCATGGACTGGAGAGAGGCCTCTAGGAGCTGAGAACAATCCAGGAGGCAGCTGGCAACAAAATGGGGACCACAGCCCTACTACCTCAAGGAACTGAGTTCTGCCAGCAACTTTAGTGAGCCTGGAATCAGATTCTCCCCCAAAGCCTCCGGATAACACCCAGCTAGCCAACACTCTAATTGCAGCCTAACTTAACCCAGTTAAGTTAGGCCTGGACCCCTGACCCAGGGCAATTGTGCAATAATAACTGCATGTTGGTTTAAGCTTCAAAATTTGTAGTAATTTGTTATGTGAAGCTGGATTAGGTAGACAGCATTGCACTCCCTCTTTAAGTGCAGCTCTTTTTGATGGCCATGGCCTTTCTCATCAAGGCCATGAGGAATGGTGGGTGCTGGGCTTCCTTTGGTCAACTTCCACCTAGGTTCCTGGCTCAAATCATTACCATGGTTGCAACAGTGCAAAATCTGGCAGTATTTTCTTCCTCACTTTGTCTTTCTTTACAAGATTTCATTCCCTAAATTTACTAACCAAACTCATTTGATTCCTAGCAACACTTCTCATCACTGCAAGCTATAGCTTTAAATGGCGGTGAGGTCTGTAGTTGCAGAAGATGTTAAAGTTCTGGAGACCTCCACTTTTCTTCTTTTTTCTCTTTCCCTGTACATTCCATCCTCCTCTGGACTTTTGGTGCAAGAGTCTTGGAATTGATTCTAAAACTTGTAGGTCCAGATCATTCTCCCCACCTGCACTGTCTGAGCACGGCTGTCTTAAAGAAAGTAACCCCCACCCCCTTAGCCCAACACAATGTTCCCAGCCTCCATGAGGCCCAGCAAGGACCTTCACAGCATAAAACCCAGTTCCCTGAGTAACATTCTCATGTGTATGGTGACAAAACACAACACAACAAGGTCTTGTAAGGTTTTGCCCTGGAAACCTTCTCTAGTTCCTTATTACCACGGACCAAAATATGCTGTTTGCTTCCTTGATTTCAGCCCCATAATTTTATCCCATACCATTTTCCTTTATAATTTCTCAAATTTGTGGCATTGCCCACTCTTATGGGTTGAATTGTTTCCCCTCCTGCTCCCCCGCAAAAAAAGGTATGTTGAAGCCCTAATCTCCCAGCACCTCAGAAGGTGAGATAGGCTCTTTACAGAAGTAATTAAGTTAAAATGAGGGCATTAGGATCGGCCTTAATTTGATATGACTGGTGTCCTTCTAAGAAGAGGAAATTTGGAAAGACATGCATACATACACACAGAATGCCAGGGTGAAGCTGGGAGTTCTGCTGCCACAAGCCAAGGCAGTACTTGGAAGCTAGGAGAGCGGCCTGGAACAGATCTTCCCATATAGCCTTCAGAGGGAGCGTGGCCCTGCCCATATCCTGATTTCTGACTTGCAGTCTCTGGAATGGTGAGGCATCCATTTCTGTCGGTTCAGCCTCCCAGCCTGTGGGGTCTTGGTCACTGCAGCTGGAGCACACTTACACAATCCAGTTCTTGATCTTAGGCAGTTTTCAAGCTGAACCCACAATTCCCTATTTGTGCTGCATCGATTTGACCCTCTCGTATAAAAACAAAGAAGAAAGATCTTAAACATCAGGGCATAAAAATTGTTAATGTAAATACCTGATGTTTCACATGGATTTCACAAATCTTCCACACTTGCTCTCCTAAGTTTGCATTCTGTGGCGCCTGCACTATCATCACAGAAGAAACAAAACAAAGTTGTCTTTAAAGATAAAGCCCACCCTGTCCCCAACCTAATACGCCAGGAACGGTTGTTTTTCTTTTTTAACTGCATTCCATTTTGGAGCATCACATGAAGCAATATTAACTGACCAGTTCTTTAATACGAGCAGCTTTCAAACGTTTGGGTCTCAGCACCGCTTTGCACTCTTACAGTTTATTTAAGACCCCAAAGAATGTTTGTTTATGTGGAGGTTCTATCTCTATCTGTACACACAGTATACATTTTGCTGTATTAAAATTTAAAAATAAAAATAAAAATTTCACTTATTGAAAGATGACAGTAATAAAAGCATTGCACATTAACACCAATAACATATTAAGCAGCTGAATTTTCATCTGCTTCTGACTTCCACGCACCTTGGCGTCACACTCAGGTAACCTCTGGAAAACTCCATGGTATCCTTGGGCAAGAAGAAAAGCGCCAAGGCAAAAATCTCTTCGTGTCATTATGAAAAGAGATTTGATCTTGTAAAGCGCTGCCTGAAAGGGTCTGGGGGACCCCTTGGGCTCCCTGGACCCAGATGTGAGAACTGCAGTGTTAGCCCATACGTCTTGGGTCCTTAGGACATGTATCGCGCCCTGACCCTGGTCGCTGTTAGCGTTAACCATGCCTCTCATGCCTGCGGGTGCTCCTCGCTGCACCCGTCCTGTGTGATGCTGTTACTGCAGGCGAAGCAACCAGGAGTAGCATGGATGAGTCAACAGAATGCCCAGAAACGACGATGGAACAGTGGTTAGGCCAGGGCTGTGGAGGGCCCTGCAAGTTAGGCAATACAGAGCAGTCTTCAGCAAGCATTTCTGTAAGCCTGTGCTTGCTGGGCATAAAAAGATAAGTAGGACAAGGTCACTTTCCCTGGAAAAGTAAGAACCCGGCATGGGATGCAGATAAAGACAAAACAAAGTATGCACAGTAAACTGAGATCATTGCCACTGGAGTAGCAAATAGCATGTTGGGATGGATTGTTGTAGTGGGAGGAGGACGAGTCACAGAGAAAGCCATGTACTGGGAGCATATCTGGAGAATTTCCCAAGGGAGTTCCGGGAGGGGGACATTCCAGACAGAGCAAAGGGTATATCCCAAAGCATGCAGGCAGGACAGAATCTCCGAGATTTGGAGAACTGCTGGGCCAGTGCTGGGGGGAATGATGGGAGATGAGGTGGAGACCTGGGGCCACAGAGGTTTGTGTGGTTGGCTGAATTCTAGGCCCAGTTCCACCACTTAGTACCCTTGTGACTCTGAGCAATGCTCTTAACCTTTTGGAACCTCAGTTTCATCATCTGTAAAATGACCATAATAAAGGCATTCACTGGGAGTGCAGGGAACATCAATGGGGTAGTGTGTAGGCAGCACTCAGTCCCACATAGCCCCCAGGGCGCGCCTGCGGCTGCCTCCATGAGCACTGTCAGACCCAGGAGTCCTCTGCAGCCTGCCCCTCATCGCCATCTAGCACCACTCCCTCCCCACCTCCCGGCCTCAGTTTCCTCATCTACAGAATGGGAATCACAAAATGTGCTCTCTGGGTGGAGCGAGCAAGTGAGATTACAAGAGACAGTCTTTCCTGCACCTCAGTGGCCACTCCTGTCTGTCCTTTCCATCACTGCTGGGATTGCTCTTCCAGGTGTCCCCAGCATCACTCTGTGCATCTCCACACTCCGCGCTGTGCAAAGGTGGGGTGGGAAGCAGCAGTGCGGTTTTCCCAGAGGGGCCTCCCCCTACAGTCAGCCCGGCTCCTGCCTGCCTGGGCCCTGCCCCGGGGCGCGAAGGCTGGGCTGCACTTCATGGGGTCCCACCAGCTCCTATGAGGGGTCAGGGTGGTTGGGGCGTGGCAGGCAGGGATCCGAGGGTGCAGGAGCCCATGGTCACATGGGTAAAGGCCAGAAGGCGGGGCTCTGGAGCCACTGAGCAGCACAGTTACAGGTGTTCCACAGGCACAGCGAGCACCTCGCACCCTGCACCCTGCACCCTGCAGGCACCTAGGCTCTGCTCAGATGCACCGCAGGCCTGGACTTCCATGCAGCGGCCCCTCCCCAGCATCCGGGTCCTCGGGGAGCCTAGGGAGATGCACATGCTAGGGCTTCGGTCCTGTTCTCGGAATCAGTCTTAGGGTGGGGCCTTAGAGTCTGCATTTTAGTCACATGGCCAGGATGATGCTGAGAAACGTGTCTGAAACTGGGGTGGCAGTGCTGCCATTCCAGGATCAGGGACAGGGGACCATGCAAGATTAAGGCTGTTGAAAGATCCAGGCAGCTTTGGAATTGACCAGGACTCCAAGGTTTTGAGTATAACTTTGAGCATAATTTTCGTTTTCTATTGTATTCCAATCCTTTGGAATGAAAAGTATGTAAGTGTTGTGCTTAGTGGCCCAATAACTAGAAGCCATTCTCAATAACTAGCTGCTCAGGACACCTGGTGTGAATGTGTGGGGTTTAGTGCCCAGGCTGAATGTCCCAGGCTGTGAATGAGTAGGTGGATGAGGAGGAACTCAGATGAAAGGGTCATTGGATGGTGAACTCATTGCTACTGACTATGTGGGGGAAGAGGGGAGAAGTTAGTCAATAATGTGCCTTGGGGGCAAGGGCGGGCCCTGATGACATGGGCCAGGAGGAGACTGAATTCCATGACTACGCTCACACTAATTACAATAACTGAAGCAGATGCTGAGTGATCATGATGCATGTATTAAACATTCTGTGTTGGTTATTTCATAGACACCTCACAGGAATCCAGTATGACCATTTTTTTTCAGGTGAAGAAACAGAGATGGACAGGCTGGGTGACTTGCCAAGGCCACACAGCTGCTCTCTGGTAGGGCCAGGAATTCAAATCCACTTTCTCCTCACATGTAGTGCATCACCATCACTTTCCTTTGCTGACCTGACTTGTTGAGATCATTTGCAGTGGAGTCATTTGATATGTGATTTAATAAGTCCAACTCCATGAGTATCTAGTTACTGAGGGCTTATTCTGGTGCTTGGCGCTGTGGGAGATATAAAACAAAGAGATGATGCCACCTGCTCACTTTCAATTGCCAGCAAGGATTTCTTATTGAGCACTCCCACATGCCAGACACCGCAGTGAGTATGGCCCACACAGTCCTTTGCCTCATGCAGCCTGCAGGCTAATGGCAGTGAGACACATTACTCCAATAACCACAGCATGTGATTGACAGCTGAGACTGTGAAATCGAGAGCTTCTCAGGACAATAGGGGTACATGAATCTGCCTGGAGGAGCCTTCCAGACCTCCCACACCTGGTCTAGTGTGGGCAGTCTGGAAGGCTCCTCCAGGCAGATTTGTACACACATGTATGGTGCATGCATGTAAAGCTAGAACCAACTTCTTTTTATCCATTCACTGAGCACCCTCAGGTCCTGAAGTCTCCACTTCCGGAAAAACGTGATGCCTTCTCCCAAAGAGCCCACCAGCTAGTGGGGAGGCAGATGTGAAAACCTGGAGAGGGCTGTTCAGTTGGCCTGTGGGAGCCAAGAGAAACAAATGATTAACTTGACATTCAAGGATGACTTCACAAGGCTACGACAAGAGAGAAATGTCAAGGATGTCCCGGTTGACCACGTCTGCTTGTTCCTGCCATCCTCTCTTTTTTTGGCTCACTGCTGAAGGTGTACCCATGACCTCTTGTTCTGTGCCCCCCTGGCATCCTGTCCTTTGCAGAGCACTGCTTATACCAGCAGAGGGTAAACTCTTTAGGATGGCACTTGGCACAGTGCCTGTCACATAGTAAGTGCTCAGTAGAGTGAAATGAATGGATAGGATGAGGGGTAGCTCATTTTCAGAGGTTCACAGGAGTGACAGAGCATAGAAGCTTCTGGGGATAGCTTTGGAGGAGTGCTGTGCCAAATCACAAAGAACTATGGAGACTACGTTAAAGATTTTGGACTTGTGTCCTGTAGGCACTGCAGATGTTTGGAAGGCTTTGAAGCAGTTGTATGTCAACAAGGTTTGCTTTTCTGAAAGCTCAGTGTGGTGGTCGGGTGGAAGATCGGATTGGTACGGGAGAGGGTGGATTCTGGGGAGTTCCTTGGGGTGATTGCAAGAACCTACAATGACTTGTCTGTGTTTCACGGTAGTGGGCCTGGAGACAAATAATTGTGTTCTAGTCCTATTTAGGAGGTGGGATTGCCAGGACTTGTTCAGGATTGGGTGAGGGATGTGAGGGAGAGGAAGGAGTCAAGGGTAATAATGGCTATAATCTGTGGACTACCGATGGGGTACCAGGCACCTACCTCAATTATTTATACCCCTTATAAACCATCCTTCAGGTTCTGAGTTATTATCCCTGTTTTAAGGATGAGGAAACTGAGGCGAAAGAGTAAGCGAAAGAGTGAGATTTCAGCAGTGCTAGCCAGAGGAGCTTTGGAGGTGAGGTTATCACTCCCTGCTGTCGAGAATTCAGGCAAGCTGGAGAGCTTACGGGGAACTAATGAGGTCAGTTTTAAGCATGTTCAGTGGTCAGGAGATATCCCAAAGGAAATGCCTTCTAGACAGCTGGAAATGTAGGATGAGAGGTGAGGAGAGAGTTTGAGACTACGGGAAAGATTTGAGAATCACGGGCAAATGGGCAATGGTTGAAACCTCAGTGCAAAGGCAGTTCCGGGAAGTGGTGGGGGTGAGTGCTGGTCCCAGGAGAGAGACAGAAATGGGCAGTGAGGAAAGAGCACGGGCCAGGACCAGTGCAGACTCTTTTGTTAGAAGTTTGGCTCTGAAGGGGAAGGGAGGCGGGGAGGTTGCTAGATGGACGCAGGATGAAGGGAATGAGCGTTTCATGGTGTTTGTTCATTCATTTGTTTTTAAAGCATGGGAAGCCTTGAGTGGGTTAATGGGCTGAGGAAAGGAGGAAAGCCACTGGCTAGGAGGCCATAGGTTTTTCTCCAGTGGACATTTGAATTGATGAATGTCCTCTGTACATGCTTGAATTGGGTGACCATGTCAGAAGGGCTCCGGAGGAGGTAGCAGTCACCTGCATTCATGCGTTGGTTCCCCAGTCCTCACGTGCATGTTTCTCAGGAGAGTGAAGGACTTCCTCTTTATGGACAATTAGGTAGGTGGATGGTAACTCAACAGCTTCCAAAGAGGGCAGGAGGCTGTCATCCCTGGAGACAGAGGGCTTTAAAAGCAGCATGGAGGCTGGTATCCGGGAACTTCTTGCCTTCTGTTCACATATGAAAAATGCATGGCTTTTCATTGCTAGTGTCCTTCTGGCAGGGCATTATGAGTAGCAACACAGGGGTTAGCACACAGTCTCAGTGCCATGGGACATCCTGGTCCCCATTATGCTTCACATCCGTGCCCCAAAAAGGACTGGGCTCTGTCTCCATGCCTGACACTGGCGGAGGCTGTGGGGATATGGTAGTGAACAAAACAGGTTTGCCTCTTGGAGCTGACATTCTAATGGAGGGAAGCAGACAACAAAAGAGTTAACAGGGAAATTTACACTAAACATGTCAGGTGGGGAGATGTGCTGTGAACTGATTGTATAGCAGAGTAAGGGGCTGGGGAACATGGGGGAGGGGGTTGCTATTTTACTTTGTAAAAGATGGTCAGGGAAGGTCCCTGAGAATGTGGTATTTGATCAGACAGCTGCAGGAGGTGTGGACAGCTGTGGAGATATTGAGAGAGGCATGGTCTAGCACAGAGGGACAGTAAATGCAAAGGCCCTGGGGCAGGAGCTAACTACAGCAAGAGCCGGTTGAAGCCCCCACAAACGTATGTGATCCTCTTGTCTCTTGGCTTCAGTCTGGCTCTGTGGTTCTTAAACTTGCCCCCAATTTGTGAATCCATGGGGCAGAGCTTTGGAGCACATGAACATGGATTCAAATCCCAGCTTTGCTCCTTTGTACTTACTTTGCCAACTGGGCACCTACTGGGGAGAATCACAGGCTCTTTGAGTGCCTTTCAGTTGGAGGGGAACCTTGGGCATCTCCCTAGTGCCCCTCATTCTACTTGCAAGGAAACCGATACCCAAAGAGAATGGTTCCTCACCTAAGGTCACACATGGTGGCCAAATAACCCATTTTCTCAGTTTTGTTAGAAAACAAGATATATGCCTTAACTGGCTCTTTCATCATCTCCCTGATTTTTATTTATAGTCAACACCAAAAACTCTACAGCTTATTTAGGTCTGTAAAAGCCTGTTCACCATTCTCCAATGAATACAGAAAAGAACAATGAAAGATTCCCTGCTCCCTGCTTCCTGCACTGGCTCCATGGGTTAGTCACAACTTGGGCCAACCAGCTAGTAGCCATCTTCAGAGTGGATAGATGGGTGGGTTAAGATAATGAGGCAACACACACAGTTCTTTCGAACATTTAAAATCACCTCACTACCTTGTAAGACACGAAAAACGCACCCATCCACACCAGGGCTCAGCATGTTTTTCCTGAAAGAGAAGATAGCATAGATTTTCTGTCACAACTACTTAATTCTGCCCTTGTGGCACAAAAGCAGCCATCAAAAATATACCAGATTTCCAGAAGGGCCTGCAATCATAAAAAGCTAGGAATCACTAATTTTTGCCCTAAAACTGAGGGCATATTTCCTCATGCCACTTGGGAGGGCCTACCCTGAGAGATCTACTGGAATATCATGGAAAGTTTCCACTTGGACTACTTAACCACAAGGGTGGGACAGATGCCAAGTCTTTCCTTACATCAAATCTAATCTCTTACATCTCTCATTGAATCCTAGAATTAAAACCAAGTAGCTTCAAAAGCATCATGAAGATAGATCTTATTCTAACTCTTTCACAAACTCAGCCTGGAGAGTCTGAGCCTCCGACCTGCCTTCCTGCCTTTCTTGTCTGCGCTGGACATGCCTCAGCCATTTCTGGACAATGTGTTTCCACCAATTTGAAACTTTTCATGAGTCTCCACCCACTATTTATTTTTAATTGAAAATTTTTAAATAGACACATAATAATTGTACATATTTATGAGGCACATAGTGAGTTTCAATACTTACAATGTATGGTGATCTAATCAGGGTAATTCACATATTATTCATCTCAACATTTATCATTTGTTTGTGTTGGGAACAATCCAAATCCTCTCTTCTACATAAGAAATTATTGTTGACTGTAGTCACCCTACAGTGCTATAGAACACTAGAACTCATTCCTCCCATCTAGCTGTCATTTTGTATCCTTTAACCAATCCTTTCCTACTCTCTCTCCCCTCTACCTTTCCCAGCCTCTAGTAACCACTATTCTACTCTCTACTTCTTTGAGATCAACTTGTTTAGCTTCTATATATGAATGAGAACATGCATTATTTAATTTTCTGTTCCTGGCTTATTTCACTTAACATAATGTCCCCCAGGCTCATCACGTTGCCATGAATGACAGAATTCATTCTTTTTTATGGTTGAGTAATATTCCATTGTCTATAGATATCACATTTTCTTTATCAATTTATCTGTTACTGGACATCTGGGTTGATTCCATATCTTGGATATTGTGAATAGTGGTGCACTAAACATGGAGATGCAGATATCTCTTTGATATATTGATTTCCTTTCTTTGGGGTATATACCCAGTAATGGGATTGCTGGATTATGTGGTAGTTTTATTTGTAGATTTTTATATACCCAGTAATGGGATTGCCAGATCATGTGATAGTTTTATTTGAAGTTTTTTTGAGATACCTCCATACTGTTCTCCATAGTGGCTGCACTAGTTTGCATTCCTACAAATAGTGTATAAAAATTCTGGTTTCTCTGCATCTTTATCAGCATTTGTTATTTTTTGTCTTTTTGACAATATGGCCATTCTAACTGGGGTGAGACGGTATCTCATTGTGGTTTTGATTTGCATGCCCCTGATGATTAGTGATGTTGAGCATTTTTGATACATTTGTTGATTATTTCTGTTTTGTTTTTTTTTTGAGAAATGTCTGTTAAGATTTTTTACTCATTTTTAAATCAGATTATTTGTATTTTTGCTGTTGAGTTCCTTGTATATTCTGGATATTAGTCCCTTGTCAGATGAATAGAATGCACATATTTTCTTCCATTCTGTAGGTTGTCTTTTCACTCTGTTGATTGTTTCCTTTTCTGTGTTGAAGCTTTTTATTTTGATATAATCCTATTTGTCTGCTTTTGCTTTTGTTTTCTATGCTTTTGAGGTCTTATTTATAAATTCTTTTCCCAGACCAATGTCCTGAAGTGTTTCCCCCATGTTTGTTTCTAGTAGTGTTTTATAGTTTTGGGTCTTAGGTTTAAGTCTTTAATCCATTTTGAGTTGGTTTTTGTATAAGGTGAGAGATAAGGATCTGGTTTCTTTCTTTTGCATATGGATATCCAGTTTTTCTGGCACCCTTTATTGAAGAGACTGTCCTTTCCCCAATGAATGTTCTTGGTGCTTTTAAAAAAATCTGTTGGCTGTAAATATGTGGCTCTATTTCTGGGCGTTCTATTCTGTTCCATTGGTCTATTTATCTGTTTTTATGCCAATATCATGCTATTTTGGTTCCTACAGTGCCTTATTTCCTTTGTGTTGCTATGAAGGAATACCTGAGGTTGGGTAACTTATACAGAAAAGAGGTTTATTTGGCTTACGGTTCTGTGGGCTGTATAAGAAGCATGGCACTGGCATTAATGTCAAGTGAGGGCCTCAAGCTGTTTCCAGTCATGGCAGAAGGGGAAGAGGAGCTGGCATGTACAGAGATCACATGGTGAGAGGAAGCAAGCAAGAGAGAGAGAAGGGGGTGCCAGGCTCTTTTTAACAAGCAGTTCTCATGGGAAATAATAGAGCATGAACTCACTCACTACTGTGAAGATGAGGGTGGCAGCCAGTCATTCATGAGGGATCTGCCCCTATGACCAAAACACCTCCCACTAGTTCCCACCTACTAACACCGCCACACTGGGGATTAAATTTTAAAATGTGATTTGGAGAGGTAAACAAACCATATCCAAACAATAGCATATAGCTATATAGTATATTTTGTAATCTGGTAGTGTAGTGCCTCCAGCTTTTTTCTTTTTTCTTGGGATTGCTTTGGCTATTAGGGGTCTTTTCTAGATCCATACGAATCTTAGGATTGCCTTTTCTACTTCTGTGAAGAATGTCATTGACATTTTGATAGAGATTACATGGAATCTGTAGATCACTTTGGGTAGTATGGTCATTTTAACAATATTAATTCTTATGGTCCATGAACATGGGATGCTGATATGCTTTGGCTGTGTCCCCACCCAAATCTCATCTTGAATTGTAGCTCCCTTAATTCCCATGTGTTGTGAGAGGGACTCAGTGGGAGATAATTGAGTCATAGGGGCAGTTTCCCCCATTCTGTTCTCCTGGTAGTGAATAAGTCTCATGAGATCCGATGGTTTTATAAGCAGAAACCCCTTTTACTTGGTTCTCTCATTCTCTCTTGCCTGCTGCCATGTAAGACGTGTCTCTCACCTTTCATCATCATCGTGAGGCCTCCCCAGCCACGTGGAACTGTGAGTCCATTAAAGCTCTTTTTCTTTATAAATTACCAAGTCTCAGGTATGTCTTTATCAGCAGCGTGAAAATGGGCTAATACAGATGCCTTTTATCTTTGCTGTCCTCCTCAATTTCTTTCACCAGTATTTTATAGTTTTTCGTGTAGAAATCTTTCACCTCTTTGGTTAAGTTTATTCCTAGATATTTGATTGTTTTTGTAGCTATTGTCAATGAGATTGCTTTTTTGATTTATTTTTCAGCTAGTTTATTGTTGGTGTATAGAAATGCTACTAATTTTTGTATGTTGATTTTGTATCCTGCAATTTTACTGAATTCATTTTTCAGTTCTAAGAGTATTTTTGTGAAATCTTTATATATATATATATATATATGCATGTATGTATATATGAGCATGTTATCAGCAAAGAGGGACAATTTGACTTTCCTCTTTCCAATTTGGATGCTGTGTATTTATTTCTCTTGCCTAATTGTTCTGGCTAGTAATTCCAGTACTACGTTGAACAAGAGTGTTGAGAGTAGGCATCCTTGTCTTGTTCCAGTTCCTAGAGGAAAAGCTTTTTAAGTTTCCCCATTCAATATGATGTTGTGGGTTGGTTTGTTATATATGGCCTTTATTGCGTTGAGGTATTTTCCTTCTATATCTAATTTGTTGAGAGCTTTTGTCATGCAGGGCTGTTGAATTTTATCTAATGCTTTTTCTGTGTATATTGAGATGATCATTTAGTTTTTGTCCTTTATTCTGTTGATGTGTTGTATCACATTTACTGATTTGTTATGTTTAAACATCTTTGTATCTCTGGGCTAAATCTCACTTCATCGTGGTGAATAATCTTTTTGATGTGCTGTTGGATTTGGTTTGCCTGCATTTTTTTGAGGATTTTTGCACCTCTGTTCATCAGGGATATTGGCCTGCAGTTTCCTTTTGTGTTGTGTCTTTATCTGGTTTTGGTATTAGGGTGATGCTGGAATGAAGCTCCACTGTCTAAGAACAATAGGGTGTTGCAGATTTTATCATTGTTCTTGCCTCAAGATGTGGCCGTGCCTCCTCCTGAAGCAGGAGAGAGAAGGGAGACTCTGGCTTCTTTTATGGGCAACAATGGCAGGTCCCTGTCCTGGGTGCTGGGAGGGGGTTGTGGTAAATAGGCATACAAAGGGTTTATTCTCCAGCCCCCCTTATCGTACCATAAGACACTACCAAGGAGGGTGGTCTAGTAGCATTGGCCTCCAGGTGTGCTCCTGGCTTCCTGATGTGAGTAGATGCCATTTAGGCCCACAGAAATTTCCTTTAATTTTTTACTGGATCCCATGACTGCTGACTTGCCCATTACCTTATGCTATGTGTTTCTTTAGTTCCTATCTCTTTAACCCAGAGAACTTTTTTGTGCTTTTTTTTTTTTTTTCATCACAGTACCATTTTAACTGTAAAATATCAAAGGCAAACCAACATCCAACAAAGGCTAAATAAATTATCCATTCAATGAAATGTCATGCAACCATTAACGTGACATTTAAAACTATTTTTTAGCGTGGAATATTGTTCAAAATATGTTAAATAGAAAAAAGGCAGGATATAAGATTGGATGTACTGTGATTTTCTTTCTGAAGGTCTTGCAGGAAGCAGGAGTCACACTTGAGCTGGGTAATTGAGGGGAGTGTGGGCTGGAGGTCGGGAAACCTCAAGGGATAGAGCCATATCCTGGGGCTGGAGACAGTGAGGATGATAGGATGTGGTTGGCAGTGCAAAGGAAAATGTTACAGATGACTCTACTGTTTCTAGCTTGGCACTTGGGTTGGAAGGTGCCACAAATGGAGACAGGGACTATGGGAGAAACCACATGGTGGAGGGATGAGTTGGTTTTCATCATGTTGGTGTTGAATTGTCCTGGGGCTATTCAGGGAGTCTTTGGAACCATGGAACTGGAGCCCTCTTCTATGATCTTCTGAGTATCAGTCTCTTGGCTATTCTATTTTCTCTTTTCCCATGTTGCCACATGCTGTCTGTACCTGTCGTGATTCACGAAAGAGGGCCATCTCTCTCAAGATAAAACTACAGTGTGTCTCTTCATTCTCAGGAACAGGATCAATAGCTTCCAACTGTAAGTGATGTTAGGCCTGGTGCAAGAGAAATCCAGTGGATTCTTGAGTTTTG
>NW_026652282.1:134758248-134825191 GCF_009828535.3 Hylobates moloch
TGAATGTATAGATGTAGATATATGAATGTATAGATGTAGATATGTGAATGTATAGATGTATATATATGAATGTATAGATGTAGATATATGAATGTATAGATGTAGATATATGAATGTATAGATGTAGATATGTGAATGTATAGATGTAGATATATGAATGTATAGATGTAGATATGTGAATGTATAGATGTATATATGTGAATGTATAGATGTATATATGAATGTATAGATGTAGATATATGAATGTATAGATGTAGATATGTGAATGTATAGATGTAGATATGTGAATGTATAGTTGTAGATATGTGAATGTATAGATGTAGATATGTGAATGTATACATGTATATATATGAATGTATAGATGTTTCATCTATATATATATGAAAGGGAGTTTATTAAGGATAATTGACTCACGGGATGACAACATAAAGTCCCACGATAAGCTGTCTGCAAGCTGAGGAGCAAGGAAGCCAGTAGTGGATCAGTCCAAGTCCCAAAACCTCAAAACCTCAAAAGTAGGGAAGCCAACAGTGCAGCCTTCAGTCTGTGGTGGAAGGCCCGAGAGCCCCTGGAAAACCACTAGCGTAAGTCCAAGAGTCCAAAAGCCAAAGCAGTTGGAGTCTGATGTTAGAGAGCAGGAGCATCCAGCATGGGGAAAGATGAAGGCCAGAAGACCCAGCAAGTCTGCTCATTCCACCTTCTTCTGCCTGCTTTTGTCCAGCTGTGTTGGCAGGCAAGGGGATGGTGCCCACCTAGATTAAGGGTTGGTCTGCCTCTCCCAGTCCACTGGCTCAAATGTTAATCTCCTCTAGCAACACCCTCGCAGACACATCTAGAAACCATACTTTGCATCCTTCAATCCAATCAAGTAGACACTTAATATTATCCATCACAAGTAGGTAGAATCCAGTTCTTGGTACTTGATTTAAGCACCGTCAAGATCCCATAAAGGCGGAAACCTCACAAGAAGCCAAGTCATCCTGTTAAGGGGAAATTTGTCTCCAGTGCTCAATCCTGACCTAACCCTCATCCTCCATGTCTGGTTAACTGAGGACTTGTCCATCTGACCCCAACCCCAAAACACCCACCTCCCTCCCTCCCTCCCTCCCCACACACCATGTCTTCCCTCCTTCCTCCCTCACCACCACCCGAGAAGGAGCAGACCCACACATCATTTTAAAACAAGTTCATTTTATTTTCATCACCATGGGGCGTACCCTGTGGGATCTAAAATGTACTCTAGACCCCATTGACTGTTTATCTGGGGCCAGATCTCTGGAGACTTCTCAAATAGATCTGAGGTCTCTGGCCTTGCCCTGAAATTAATGGCTGCCCAGGGAGACGCTTCAGGTGGTGGAGGTCTCCTCGCTCTTTTGGTCTTGCTGTGGCTCATTCTGATTGAGTTTCTCATTCAGCTGGTCACAGTGTCTGGATTGCATTGGCCCTCTCTCGTGCTCAGCTTTTCTTGAAGTGGTGATCATTTTGGAGAAGCTTTTTCCCTGGAACTCCCTCGAAGGCTTCCTTTTCCCTTTCAGATTGTCTTGGGACCCAGAAGGACAGCAGAGAGATCACAGAAAGGCACTGGTTTTGGGGAAGGGGATAGAGGACGGGTGGGACCAGGGGTTTCATGTGAAGGTTACATGCTGGAGTGGGGGTTGTGCCAGGCAAGTACAGGGTAGGAGTCTTGGGAGGGAGGAGTCAAGGGGAAGACAAGGAGGAGCTTGGGTGTGTCGCTCACCTTGATAGGGCTTCTGGGCCTGGGTTAAGAGGGGGCCTTTCTCCTCCTTGACTCTTTGGTGTTGGTGGGTGGGGGTTCTACAACTGGTCTGATTGCTTAGTTTCCTGGTTATCTTCACCACCTCAGGGTCTGTCGGTGGTCTACTCCAGGCCTCCTGGCTTCCCTATATATACCCTTCCAGGACAGGGAGGGGCCACACCCCTGAGCTTTGATTGGTCAGCAAATCACTACCCAGCCAATAGTGGCTCTGCTGGGGTGTGAGGGCCTTAGATAGCAGAAACCATCATCAGAGCATTGTCATGGTGGAAGGAGAGAAGGAGAGTGGGGAGGGTGATCTGACGAGGAAGCCAGTATGCTCTGGTTGAAGAATGGGGGACATTTGTTTGGCATGCCTAAAGAGCCTTCCCAAACTGATTAGTGCTGCTCCTTTCCTCCAATGTTCAGCTTTGGGGGGGGAGGTCACATAGCAGAAGAGAGTGTATTTCCTCCAAGTCTTTCCCCAGAGTCACCCTATTTCAGTGCTTCCTTCTGTTTTCTCCCACCATCCACCATTATCCAGTTTTCCCACACCTTACCAGAGAGCTCTGCAAGGTAATCTGGCTGTAATTAAGTTTATATGGAGGTGTGAATCATCTTACTTCCCCCCTAAAAATTTCTCTTATGCATCTTGAAGCCCACTCAGTTGGCTACCACCTGGGAATTTTTCCACCCTACTTCCTGTTCCCAGTGTCCACAGAAGTCTCCTGGCGTTGCGGGAAGTCAGGGACTCTGAATGGAGGGACTGGCTGAAGCCATGGCAGAAGAACGTGGATTGTGAAGATTTCATGGACATTTATTAGTTCCCCAAATTAATACTTTTATAATTTCTTATGCCTGTCTTTACTGCAATCTCTGAACATAAATTGTGAAGATTTCATGGACACTTATCACTTCCCCAATCAATACCCTTGTGATTTCCTATGCCTGTCTTTACTTTAATCTCTTAATCCCATCATCTTCATAAGCTGAGGAAGATGTATGTCACCTCAGGACCCTGTGATGATTGCATTAACTGCACAACTTGTTTGTAGAGCATGTGTGTTTGAACAATATGAAACCTGGGCACCTTGAAGAAAGAACAGGATAACAGCAATGTTCAGGGAACAAGAGAGATAACCTTTAACTCTGACCACTGGTGAGCTGGGTGGAACAGAGTCATATTTCTCTTCTTTCAAAAGCAAATGGGAGAAATATCGCTGAATTCTTTTTCTCAGCAAGGAACATCCCTGAGAAAGAGAGTGCATCCCTGAGGGTAGGCCTCTGAAATGGCCACTTCGGGGAGCGGCCGTCTTTTATGGTGGAAGCTGTAGGGATGAAATAAGCCCCGGTCTCCCGTAGCACTCCCAGGCTTATTAGGATGAGGAAATTCCCGCCTAATAAATTTTGGTCAGACCGGTTGTCTGCTCTCAAACCCTGTCTCCTGATAAGATGTTATCAATGACAATGCATGCCCGAAACTTCATTAGCAATTTTAATTTTGCCCCGGTCCTGTGGTCCTGTGGTCCTGTGGTCCTGTGATCTTGCCCTGCCTCCGTTTGCCTTGTGATATTCTATTACCTTGTGAAGCATGTGATCTCTGTGACCCACACCCTATTCGTACACTCCCTCCCCTTTTGAAAATCACTAATAAAAACTTGCTGCTTTTGCAGCTTGTGGGGCATCATGGAACCTGCTGACATGTGATGCCTTCCCTGGACACCCAACTTTAAAATTTCTCTCTTTGGACTCTGTCCCTTTATTTCTCAGACCAGCTGACACTTAGGGAAAATAGAAAATAGAAAATTTTCACCCGATATCTGGCTGAATTTCCCCTGATATCTTGGGGTTTCAGTTTTCCCCAGTCTGAAATCACTGCTTTCAGGCTGTCAAATTTCAGTGAATACATTTGCTTCACTGGATATCACATGAGTATTGCATCAACTGTGAGGTCATGACCCTCTCAGTGTAGTACCCATACTCAGTAGGTGTAGTACCGGGGCTTAGATTTTAGCAGTGTAGGGTGAATGAGGCAGATTTTCTCATGCCAGAAATCATGCAGGATGTTTGCATGTAGGAAACTACAACCTAACACTGATGAGGTCGTGGAGCAGGGTGGGATTGTGTAGGATAGTTCATCACTGTGCCTGAGATTCTCTCCAGTGTAACAGAGATTTTTCAAAAGACCTTACAATTGGAAAGGAACAAATACAAAAAAACTCTTCATTTACATAATATCAGATTATATGCAGACAATCGTACCAATGTAAAAATGCTTCTAGAATGAATACAACTTTAGCAATGTTGTTGGATTTAAGACCATTATACTCGTACTTTAATAATAGCAATAAACAATTGGCAATGGAGACGAACACAGTACAATTTAAATTAACATTAGAAAATATAAATTGAAAGGGATAAATATGACAGGAGATGTAGAAGATCTGTCCATTGAAAACTATAAAGCATTACAAAGATAAATTCAATGAGGATATATGTAAATAGAGATACAAACTTTATTCATGAGTCAGAAGACTGAATATTAAGATGTCATTTATTTTTCCTCAACTTTTTTGATAGATTCAATGCAATCAAAATCCAAATTCCAGATTTTTTAAAATAGAAATTGGGAGGCTAGCACTAACATTGATATAGAAATATAAAGGTCCTAGAATAGCCAAAGAAAACATTAAAAAATAGAACAAATGTGGTGGGGTTACCCTACTTCATTTCAAGGCTTATAAACTAATGGTGATCAGTATTGTCAGAATTATCATTATTGCAGGAATATATCAATGGAAGGGAATAAAGCCCAATAGTATATACACATGTATATGCATATATAGACAACTATTAATAAAGATGCAAATGAAGGTGAGAGCAGAGAAATGACAGTGTATTCAACAATTGGGTCTGGAACAGTTGGATATCTCATATGGTTTGGCTCTGTGTCCCCACCCAAATCTCACCTGGAATTATAATTCCCATAATCTCCGTGTGTCAAGGGCAGGACAAGCTGAAGGTAATTGGATCATGAGGGCAGTTTCCCCAGGGCTGTTCTCATGATAGTGAGTGAGATTCACGAGATCTGATGGTTTTATAAGCATCTGGCCTTTCCTTTGCTTGCACTCACTCCATCCTGCCACCGTGTGAAGCTGCTGGCTTCTCCTTTGACTTCCTCTATGATTGTAAGTTTCCTGAGGCCTCCCCAGTAATGTGGGAACTATCAGTCAATTAAACCTCTTTCCTTTATAAATTACCCACTCTTGGGTATTTCTTCATACCCAAGTGTGAGAATGGACTAATACACTAAATTGGTACTGAGGTAGTGTGGGGCATTGTTATAAGGTAACTGAGAATGTGGAAACGCCTTTGGAACTGGGTAATGGGCAGATATTATAACACTTTGGAGGGCTCCGAAGAAGACAGGAAAATATGGAAAAGTTTGAATCTTCTTAGAGATTGTTGAATGGCTTTGACCAAAATGTTGATAGTGATATGGACAATGAAGTCCAGGCTGAGGTGGTCTCAGATGGAAATGAGGAACCTGTTGTGAATTGAAATAAAGGTGACTCTTGCTATGCTTTAGCAAAGAGACTGGCAACATTTTGCCCCTGCCCTAGAGATCTGTGGAACTTTGAACTTCAGAGAGATGATTTAGGGTTTTTGGTGGAAGAAATTTCTAAGCAGCAGAGCATTCAAGAGGCCTGGATAACTATGAAAGCATTCAGTTTTATGCATTCACAGAGACGGTTTGAAATTGGAACTTTTGTTTAAAAGGAAAGTGGAGCTTAAACGTTTAGGAAATTTGCAGCCCAATGATGCAACAGAATAGAAAAATCTCATTTTCTGAGAAGAAATTTAAGCTGGCTGCAGAAATTTGTATAAGTAACTAGGAGCCAAATGTTAATCACCAAGACAATGGGGAAAATGTCTCAAGGGTATGTCAGGTCCGCCTGTCACAGGCCCAGAGGCCTAGGAGCAAAAAGTGGTTTCTTGGGCCAGGCTGAGGGTCTTGCTGCTTTGTGCAATCTTGGTACTTGGTGCCCTGTGTCCCAGCCATGACTAAAAGGTGCCAATGTACAGCTGAGGCCATTGTTTCATAGGGTGCAAGCCTCAAGCCTTGGTGGCTTACATGTGGTGCTGGTCTTGCCAGTGCACAGAAGTTAAGAATTGAGTTTTGGGAACTTCTGCCTAGATTTCAGAGGATGTTTGGAAATGTCTGGATATCCAAGCAGATGTTTGCTGCAGGGGTGGAGCCCTTAGGGAGAACCTCTGCTAGGGCAGTACAGAAGGAAAACAGAGTCCCCACTGGAGCATTGCCCAATGGAGCTGTGAGAAGAGGGCCACTGTCCTCCAGATCCCAGAATGGTAGATCCACCGACAGCTTTTGCTGTGTGCCTGGAAAAGCTGCAGACACTCAATGCTAACACATGAAGGCAACTGGGAGGGGGACTGTACCCTGCAAAGCAAAAGCAGTGGAGCTGCCGAGGCCATGAGAGCCCACCTCTTGTATCAGCGTGACCTGGATGTGAGACATGGAGTCAAAGGAGATCATTTTGGAATTTTAATGTTTAATGACTGCCCTATTGGATTTCAGACTTGCATGGGGCCTGTAGCCCCTTCGTTTTGGCCCAATTCTCCCATTTGGGATGGGTGTATTTATGTAATGTCGGTACCCCCATTGTATCTAGGAAGTAACTAATTTGCTTTTGATTTTACTGGCTCATAGGCAGAAGGGACTTGCCTTGTCTTAGATGAGACTTTGGATTTGGACTTTTGGGTTAATTTGAGAATGAGTTAAGACTTTGTGGGGCTGTTGGAAAGACAAGATTGTGTTTTGAAATGTGACAACATGAGATTTGGAAGTGAACAATGGCAGAATGATACAGTTTGGCTGTGTGTCCCCACCCAAATCTCACCTTGAATTGTAATCCCCATAATCCACACAGGTCAAGGGCAGGACCAGGTGGAGGTAATTGGATCACAGGGACAGTTTGCTCCATGTTGTTCTCACGATAATGGGTGAGTGTCACAAGATCTGATGGTTTTATATGCATGTGGCATTTCCCCTGCTTGCACTCTCTCCATCCTGCTGCCCTGTGAAGAAGGTGCCTGCTTCTCCTTTGCCTTCTGCCATGATTGTAAGTTTCCTGAGGCCTCCCCAGCAATGTGGAACTGTAAGTATATTACTCCTGTTTTCTTTTAAATTACCCAGTCTTGGATATTTCTTCATAGCAATGTGAGAACAGACTAATACAATATCTATATGCAAACCTGAATTTCAATGCATACCCTATCTATTTATCTATCTATCTAAAAAGAGAGAGACAGAAAACAGAAAGATATATACGGAATTATCTCATGGGATTATGAAGTCTGGTACATTAAAAATCTGTAAAGTGGACCAGCAGGCTAGAAATTCACACAGCATTTTTATATTACAGTCTTGTGTTAGAATACCTTTTCCAGGAATACTTGTTTTTTTCTCTTGAGACATTCAACTAGTTGGATGAGGCCCACCAACATTATGGAGGGTAAACTGCTTTACTTAAATTCAACCAACTGCAAATGTTGATCGTATCTACAAAATACCTTCAGAGAAACATCTAGACTAGTGTTTGACCACACAACTGAGTACTATAGCCTAGACAAGTTGACACATAAAGCTAACCACCAAACATATCTTGCACCATATAAAAATGTAACTCAATGAGAACACATGGACACAGGGAGGGGAACATCACACACCGGAGCCTGTTGCGGGGTGGGGAGATACAGGAGGGGGAACATTAGGAAAAATACCTAATGTATGCAGAGCTTAAAACCTAGATGACGGGTTGATAGGCGGAGCAAATCACCATGGCACATGTATATCTACGTAACAAATCTGCAAGTTCAACACATGTATCCCAGAACTTAAAGTAAAATTTAAAAAAAAGATATACCCAATAAAAAATGTAACTCAAAATGAACCATAGACTTAAACGTCAGCATCGTTTTATTTCTAGGAGAAAACAGAAGAAATATTCTGTTATCTGGGGCTATGTCTTAGTCAGCTTTGGCTGCCATAACAAAATGCCATGGAGTCAGTAGATGAAACAACAGAAATTTATTTTTTTAACAGTTGTGGAGGCTAGAAATCCCAGGTCAAGGACTGATATTGTCATTTACTGGTGATGGGCTTATTCCTGGCTTGTAGATGCCCTTTTTTCATTATGTCCTTTATTGGCTTTTCCTCTGTGCATGTGCATGGAGAGGGGGTGGGGAGTGCTCATGTAGGCACAAGAATGATTTCTTGTGTCCCTTCTTATAAGCTCACTAACTGTATGAGATCAAGGTGCCACCCTTATGATCTCCTTTAACATTAATTAAATCCTTAGAGGCCTCATCTCCAAATATGGACACCCTTGGAAACAGGGCTTCAAAATATGAATGTGGTGGAGGACATAAGCATTAACAAAGAATAGACACATAGATTAATAAATCAGAATAGAGCTAGGAAATAGACCTACAGATATATAGTCAGGTGATTTACAACAAAGGCAATAATGGTGAAGGTATATTTTTTCTAACAAATGGAGCTTGAATAATTGGACATCTATACAAAAACAATAATAATTGGACATCTACCTACATATATCCTTGGAAGATACGCAAAGTGTATTTCTTTTTCATTTTTTAAATTTTTTGAGACAGAGTGTCACTCTGTCACGAGGCCCATGCTAGAGTTCAATGGCACGATCTCGCCTTACTGCAAACTCTGCCTCCAGGTGCAAGCGATTCTCATGCCTCAGCCTCCTGAGCACTACCACACCCAGCTAATTTTTGTATTGTGTGTAGAGACGGGGTTTCACCATGTTGGCCAGGCTGGTCTTGAACCCCTGACCTCAAGTGATCTGCCCGCCTCGGCCTCTCAAACTGTTGGGATTACAGGCGTGAACCACCGTGCCCGGGAGTAAAACATATTACTTTGAGGACAAAAGGTTTGCCAAGTGTAGCTCTGGATGGAGAGAAGCCCCCGTGGGAAGGTGTGCGTCTTCTCCCAGAGGTCACTACAATCGCGGGAGCTGCCACTCTGCAGGGAGCACCTGGCCTGGGACCCGCAGCCATTCTCTGCAATGGGTGCAGCTGGGCAAATGCTCAGAGGTGGCAGAAACAGCATCTCCAGCCCATGACTTCAACAAAGTGCCAGGAGCCAGGAGGAGGACCTTCCTGAGTGGGGACAGAGGGTCCACTCTCTCGACGTAGATGGGCCACAGAATCCAGCTCAGCCCCTCCTGTCAGCCCTGGAAGACCCTGGCAATGTTACCACGACCACACCCCTCCTCCCACTGCCACCTCATGGGACTGGGGGCCAGAGACTTGGTGGGAGAGAAGCAGACACAATCAGCAGAGAATGGGTGTCCAGATTCTGCCAAGCATGAGAGTCAGGACCCTGAAGGGTGACTGAGGGTCCCCCAACCCCACGCCCAACCCCACCACCACCAACACGACGACTTAAGCCCCGGGGCACCACTAGCATCCCTCCCCCTACCACCCCCAATCCCTCCCTTTACGCCACCCATCCAAACATCTTCACACTCACCCCCACCCCAATCCAGGCAGAATCCGGTTCCACCCGTGCTCTCAACCCAGGGAAGCCCAGGTGCCCAGATGTGACGCCACTGACTTGAGCATTAGTGGTTAGAGAGAAGCGAGGTTTTCGGTCTGAGGGGCGGCTTGAGATCGGTGGAGGGAAGCGGGCCCAGGCTCTGTAAGGAGGCAAGGTGACACGCTGAGGGAGGACTGAGGACCCACTTACCCCAGAGAGAGGGCCCCAAATAATCCAGAGCTGCCCCTCATGCCAGTCCTGGACCATCTGGTGGTGGACTTCTCAGGCCGGGCCACCCCCAGCCCCCTTGCTGCTTAAGCCACTGGGGACTCTGAAGTCAGAGCTCGTGTGATCAAGGAAGGGCTGCTTAGGAGAGGGCAGCGTCCAGGCTCTGCCAGACGTCATGCTCAGGATTCTCCAGGAGGGCTGAGGGTCCCCAAGCCCCCACTCCCGTGACCCGACCCCACTCCCGTGACCCGACCCCACTCCCGTGACCCAACCCCCACTTCATTGTCATTCCAACACCCATCCCACATCCCTCACCCCATCCCTCAACCCTGATGCCCATCCGCCCCGCCATTCCATCCTCACCCCCACCCCCACCCCCACCCCCACGCCCACTTCCACCCCCACCCAGGCGGGATCCGGTTCCCGCCAGGGAACATCCGGGTGCCCGGATGTGACGCCACTGACTTGCGCATTGCGGGGCAGAGAGAAGCGAGGTTTCCATTTTGAGGGGCGGCGTGAGTTCGGCCGAAGGAACCGGGCCGAGGCTCTGTGAGGAGGCAAGGTGAGAGGCTGAGGGAGGACTGAGGATCCCGCCACCCCAGATAGAGAGCCCCAAATATTCCAGCGCCGCCCTTGCTGCCAGCCCTGGACCACCCGCGGGAAGACGTCTCAGCCTGGGCTGCCCCCAGACCCCTGCTCCATAAGCCTTGAGAGACACCAGGTTCTTCTCCCCAAGCTCTGGAGTCAGAGGTTGCCGTGACCAGGGTAGGACTGGTTAGGAGAGGGCAGGGCACAGGCTCTGCCAGGCATCAAGATCAGGACCCAGAGGGAGGGCTATGGGCCCCCAAGACTGCACTCTAATCCCCACTCCCCGCCATTCACATTCCCATTCCCCACCCAACCCCCATCTCCTCAGCTACACCTCCACCCCCATCCCTACTCCCACTCCGTCACCTGACCACCACCCACCAGCCCCAGCACCAGCCCCAACCCTTCTGCCACCCCACCCTCACTCCCCCCAACCCCACCCTCATCTCTCTCATGCGCCCCACTCCCGTCCCCTCCCCCATTCTGGCAGATTCCGGTTTGCCCCTGCTCTCAACCCAGGGAAGCCCTGGATGGCCCGATGTGAAACCACTGACTTGAACCTCACAGATCTGAGAGAAGCCAGGTTCATTTAATGGTTCTGAGGGGCGGCTTGAGATCCACTGAGGGGAGTGGTTTTAGGCTCTGGGAGGAGGCAAGGTGAGATGCTGAGGGAGGACTGAGGAGGCACCCACCCCAGGTAGATGGCCCCAAAATGATCCAGTACCACCCCTGCTGCCAGCCCTGGACCACCCGGCCAGGGCAGACATCTCAGCTGGGCCACCCCCCGCCCCACTGCCACTTAACCCACAGGGCAATCTGTAGTCACAGCTTATGTGACTGGGGCAGGGTTGGCCAGGAAAGGGCAGGGCCCAGGCATCAAGGTCCAGGCATCCGCCCGGCATTAAGGTCAGGACCCTGGGAGGGAACTGAGGGTTCCCCACCCACATCTGTCTCCTCATCTCCACCGCCAGCCCACTCACATTCCCATACCCACCCCCTACCCCCAACCTCATCTTGTCAGAATCCCTGCAGTCAACCCATGGAAGCCCCGGGAACGGCGGACAGGCACTCGGATCTTGACGTCCCCATCCGGGGCTGATGGAGGGAAGGGGCTTGAACAGGGCCTCAGGGGAGCAGAGGGAGCAGAGGGAGGGCCCTACTGCGAGATGAGGGAGGCCTCAGGGGACCCAGCACCCCAGGACACCGTACTCCTGTCTGAGACTGAGGCTGCCACTTTTGGCCTCAAGAATCGGAATGATGGGGTCTCAGATTAGCATAGGGGTGGGACCCAGGCCTGCAAGGATTACGAGGAGGAAGAGGAGGGAGGACTCAGGGGACCTTGGAATCCAGATCAGTGTGGACCTCGGCCCTGAGAGGCCCAGGGCACGGTGGCCACATATGGCCCATATTTCCTGCATCTTTGAGGTGACAGAACAGAACTGTGGTCTGAGAAGTGGGGCCTCAGGTCAACAGAGGGAGGAGTTCCAGGATCCATACAGCCCAAAATGTGTCCCCTTCATGAGGACTGGGGATATTCTCGGCTCAGAAAGAAGGGACTGCACAGAGTCTGGCTGTCCCCTTTTCGTAGCTCTAGGGGGACCAGATCAGGGATGGCGGTATGTTCCAGTCTCACTTGTACCACAGGCAGGAAGTTGGGGAGCCCTCAGGGAGATGGGGTCTTGGGGTAAAGGGGGGGATGTCTACTAATGTCAGGGAATTGGGGGTTGAGGAAGCACAGGCTCTGGCAGGAATAAAGATGAGTGAGACAGACAAGGCTATTGGAATCCTCACCCCAGAACCAAAGGGATCAGCCCTGGACACTTCACCCAGGATGTGGCTTCTTCTCACTCCTGTTTCCAGATCTCAGGGAGGTGAGAACCTCATTCTCAGAGGGTGACTCAGGTCAACATAGGGACCCCCATCTAGTCTAAACCAGGATCTGCCATGCGTTCGGGTGAGGAACATGAGGGAGGATTGAGGGTACCCCAGGGCCAGAACACTGAGGGAGACCGCACAGAAATCAGCCCTGCCCCTGCTGTCACCCCAGAGAGCATGGGCTGGGCCGTCTGCCGAGGTCCTTCCCTTATCCTGGGATCATTGATGTCAGGGAGGGGGAGGCCTTGGTCTGAGAAGGCTGCACTCAGGTCAGTAGAGGGAGCGTCCCAGGCCCTGCCAGGAGTCAAGGTGAGGACCAAGCAGGCACCTCACCCAGGACACATTAATTCCAATGAATTTTGATATCTCTTGCTGCCCTTCCCCGAGGACCTAGGCACGTGTGGCCAGATGTTTGTCCCCTCCTGTCCTTCCATTCCTTATCATGGATGTGAGCTCTTGATTTGCATTTCTCAGACCAGCAAAAGGGTGGGATCCAGGCCCTGCCGGGAAAACTGTAAGGGCCCTGCATGAGAACAGAGGGGGTCGCCCACCGCATGAGAGCGGGGATGTCGCAGAGTCCAGCCCACCCTCCTGGTAACACTGAGAAGCCAGGGCTGTGCTCGCAGTCTGCACCCTGAGGGCCCGTGGATTCCTCTTCCAGGAGCTCCAGGAACCAGGCAGTGAGGCCTTGGTCTGAGACACTGTCCTCAGGTCACAGAGCAGAGGATGCACAGGGTATGCCAGCAGTGAATGTTTGCCCTGAATGCACACCAAGGGCCCCACCTGCCACAGGACACATGGGAGTCCAGAGTCTGGCCTCACTTCCCTGTTGTCAGTCCTGTAGAATCGACTTCTGCTGGCCGGCTGTACCCTGAGTGCCCTCTCACTTCCTCCTTCAGGTTTTCAGGGGACAGGCCAACCCAGAGGACAGGATTCCCTGGAGGCCACAGAGGAGCACCAAGGAGAAGATCTGTAAGTAAGCCTTTGTTGGAGTCTCCAAGGTTCAGTTCTCAGCTGAGGCCTCTCACACACTCCCTCTCTCCCCAGGTCTGTGGGTCTTCATTGCTCAGCTCCTGCCCACACTCCTGCCTGCTGCCCTGACAAGACTCATCATGTCTCTTGAGCAGAGGAGTCTGCACTGCAAGCCTGAAGAAGCCCTTGAGGCCCAACAAGAGGCCCTGGGCCTGGTGTGTGTGCAGGCTGCCGCCTCCTCCTCTCCTCCGGTCCTGGGCACCGTGGAGGAGGTGCCTACTGCTGGGTCAACAGATCCTCCCCAGAGTCCTCAGGGAGCCTCCGCCTTTCCCACTACCATCAACTTCACTCGCCAGAGGCAACCCAATGAGGGTTCTAGCAGCCATGAAGAGAAGAGGCCAAGCACCTCGCGTATCCTGGAGTCCTTGTTCCGAGCAGTACTCACTAAGAAGGTGGCTGATTTGGTTCGTTTTCTGCTCCTCAAATATCGAGCCAGGGAGCCGGTCACAAAGGCAGAAATGCTGGAGAGAGTCATCAAAAATTACAAGAGCTGCTTTCCTGTGATCTTCGGCAAAGCCTCCGAGTCCTTGCAGCTGGTCTTTGGCATTGATGTGAAGGAAGCAGACCCCACCGGCCACTCCTATGTCCTTGTCACCTGCCTGGGGCTCTCCTACGATGGCCTGCTGGGTGATGATCAGATCATGCCCAAGACAGGCTTCCTGATAATCGTCCTGGTCATGATCGCAATGGAGGGCGGCCGTGCTCCTGAGGAGAAAATCTGGGAGGAGCTGAGTGTGATGGATGTGTATGATGGGAGGGAGCACAGTGCCTATGGGGAGCCCAGGAAGCTGCTCACCCAAGATTTGGTGCAGGAAAAGTACCTGGAGTACCGGCAGGTGCCGGACAGTGATCCCGCACGCTACGAGTTCCTGTGGGGTCCAAGGGCCCGCGCTGAAACCAGCTATGTGAAAGTCCTTAAGTATGTGATCAAGGTCAGTGCAAGAGTTCGCTTTTTCTTCCCATCCCTGGGTGAAGTAGCTTTGAGAAAGGAGGAAGAGGGAGTCTGAGCATGAGTTGCAGCCAAGGCCAGTGGGAGGGGGGCTGGGCCAGTGCACCTTCCAGGGCCGCGTCCAGCAGCTTCCCCTGCCTCGTGTGACATGAGGCCCATTCTTCACTCTGTTTGAAGAGAGCGGTCAGCGTTCTCAGTAGTAGGCTTCTGTTCTATTGGGTGACTTGGAGATTTATCTTTGTTCTCTTTTGGAATTGTTCAAATGTTTTTTTAAAGGATGGTTGAATGAACTTCAGCATCCAAGTTTATGAATGACAGCAGTCACACATAGTTCTGTGTATATAGTTTAGGAGTAAGAATCTTGTGTTTTATTCAGATTGGGAAATCCATTCTATTTTGTGAATTGGGATAATAACAGCAGTGGAATAAGTATTTACTTAGAAACGTGAAAAATGAGCAGTAAAATAGGTGAGATAAAGAGCTAAAGAAATTAAGAGATAGCCAATTCTTGCCTTATACCTCAGTCTGTTCTGTAAAATTTTTAAAGATATATGCATACCTGGATTTCCTTGGCTTCTTTGAGAATGTAAGAGAAATTAAATCTGAATAAAGAATTCTTCCTGTTCACTGGCTCATTTCTTCTCCATGCACTGAGCATCTGCTTTTTGGAAGGCCCTGGGTTAGTAGTGGAGATGCTAAGGTAAGCCAGACTCACGCCCACCCATAGGGTCGTAGAGTCTAGGAGCTGCAGTCACGTAATTGAGGTGGCGAGATGTTCTCTAAAGATGTAGAGGAAAAGTGAGAGAGGGCTGAGGCTGTGGGGCTCCAGGTGAGAGTGGTGGAGTGTCAGTGCCCTGAGCTGGGGCATTTTGGGCTTTGAGAAACTGCAGTTCCTTCTGAGGGAGCTGATTGTAATGATCCTGGGTGGATCCAGGGCCCGATTCTCAGACGGTGAGAGAAAAGCCTGGAATGGAAAGCTGCTCTGAGGAGTTTCTTTCGGACGGTGGATGAACAGAGAGGAGTCTCCACCTGAGCAGGATTGGAAAGTGTCCTGCGCTTTTGTCCCAGTGCTTCTGAACACAGCGCAAGAGCTGGGTGATGGACACCCATCATCCGAAAACGTTTCCTGAGAGAGAAGCGTGAATCTCCCCGGAAGGGAGACCCAGAAGCCACTGGCCAGGCACTTTTCTGCCTGGCTGGGAGGACCAGGGCTGACTCTATTAAAAAGGCATCCTAATGAGGTTATCTCACGTGCAATTTGGCCAGTTGTAAGCAAGATTTCGTGTGGTGACAAAATGAATGAAAATAGTGGTTTGGATGGAAAGGTCTATGTGGGAGAGAGGAAAGGAGTTGGTTTTTGACTCAAATTCTACGATCTTTGAGCTGCATCCGGCTAGGGAAACTCGCACACCCAAATTTTGAAGTACATTCTCTAAGAGGAAATACTTACTGAATTTTATGGATGAAACTTCCCTTTTTGGTTAATTATTCCACATCCTATTAAGTTGTATATTCTCTGATAAGTCCTGGAAAACAACAACAACAAAATCCCAGAGTGGTAGGGTCTGGGCCCAAATAATATTAGCAATAACAGCCACCTGCTAGCCATTAAACTTGTAATTTACTCCAGGCCCTGAGCCAGGTGCTTCACTTGCATGGCACACACTCCACCAGTCCTGGCGGAAGGGTCTAATCACACCTACTACACAGATGTAGAACCAGAGGCACGCAAGGCTTGGGTATTTCCCAGGATCACGTGCCTAGTAAGGGACAGGGCTGGAACCGGATCCCGGGTCTGAATTCCTATAGAGCCCATGTTGTTCCCACTCTTCCCAGCCCGTGGCCCACCTCCTGAGTAAGACTTCCTTTCTCTTCTCAACACTGTGCCGTATGTCTCTGGTGACAAAAAAGAAGGACCCCGAGGCCAACGTACTAAAAACAGGCCTGGGGAAGGTGACAGAATCAAACACCATTTGAGGCTGGTGTGCGCTGGGTTCCTTGATAGCTGACTCTGCCAAGGTGTGGGCATTTCTGTCCAGTCCCAGCACTTTCCCGAATTGCAGTGAGTTTCCCCTGGCCACTTCCATGTGTCCTGTCTCACTCTGGAACCTGGCTTGCTGACCAGCTTGTCACTGGTCCCCACAGAACAGCCCAGAATCACCTGCTCACCTCATGACAGGGCACATTCCTTTTCCTTGTAGAAGTCCTCTGGATGTCCCACCTCTCACCCAGGAAGCCATGTGATATCAACACCCCTTTTGAATTCCCATGGGATGGTGATATTTACACACCTGCTTACCACTCTGCTTATCTTCAGTACACTCTCCAAGTGCCTTATGAATGTGCTGAGTAGAGTCTGATTCGCCATATTATCTAAGCGTTCTTGGGATGTCACCCTGAAATTGGAAGGTTTTGGAACCACCTTGATACTTGAAATTGGACTTTAACAGGGTGTCTTATTTGGAGTTTACCTCTGAGCACATACACAGATGAATGCTTTAAAACCAAAGCCTCCCTCATGAGTTTTAGATGAGGGGAAGCTTTGGAAATCAGTGGAACAAACATCTACTTACTGAATTCCTAAATCCCTGGAGGCCCTGATTTCCTTGAAGACATTTCTGCTCTGATGGAAAACGAATAATTAAGCAGCTTTCTACTGCTGCTTGTCTGTTTAACTGCCTCGCAGGAAAATCCTGGCTTTCAGTGTGCCTAGAGACACCTGACACGAGTTCAGGCATGTGGAGGGTAGCAGAAACTCACAGGTTAAGATTTTGACCTGGAATCAAATGGAGAAAAAAATTGCAGTCTACTCAGGATTCAAAGGGTCATGCAAAGGGAAGGCTTCCTGCTGAGACTTTCGAGATTCTTGGACAGTTAGTTGGGATCGTATATTTGAAAGCATTGGTCACATATTAGGCACTGGAAACAAGCTGGAGAACTTCAAGCCCAATGTGGCCTTTTCAGAAACTTCTTTGAGAAATGAGAAGGGTAGCGTAATGCCAAATACTACTAAATAATCATAATTGCTTTATTTATTTATTTATGAGGGATTCTCTCTCTGTTGCCTCGGTTGGAGTGCAGTGGTGTGAGCTCAGCTCACTGGAACCTCCGCCTCCTGGGTTCTAGCAATTCTTCTGCCTCAGCCTCCTGAGTAGCTGGGATTATAGGCACCCGCCACCATGCCCAGCTAATTTTTGTATTTTAGTAGAGATGGGGTTTCTCCATGTTGACCAGGCTGGTCTCGAACTCCTGACCTCAAGTGATCCACCTGTCTTAGCTTTTCGTTGTGCAGCTACTAAGTAACAGTTTATGGGGGAGACTACAATGCTCACCCACATCTTGTCTCCTTCCCCTTTCTGGACACGTGGGAACAGTATGGCCCACTTGCAGTTAGGAAGGGTCACGTGACTTTTCCTTGACACTGAAACATGAACAGAGGTATTTGTCACATCCCGGCATGTGAGAGCCAGTGTGCCATTTCCACACTTTCTCCCTCCTTTCAATGGTAAACAGGGCAGCTTCATTTTGACATGATGGAATCATAAGGTGGAAGCAGCCTGAATCCCTGGGTCATGTGAGAGTGAGGAGTCCCTGCCAAGCCTCATCAGAACTTAGGGGCGCATATAATACACTTGAGTTGTGTCAAGCTATTCACATTTCAGGGCTTGTCTGCTGCATTAACTAGTAGTTACTTAAACTGACACAGCTACTCTTTCTGTTGTTAGGTATAAATCTTTTTACTTAAAAGGTAGTACTGTGTGTATTCTTAGGGCAAAAATTATAGAAATATAGATAATACACAAATTTCCCCTTTACAAAGTTCCTCCACAGTTTAACCCCCTCCTCAGAGGTCACCACAATGATCAGTCTTGTGTATTATTTTACAGCTGACTACAGGCTTTTCATGGACAGATAAAGTATAGCAATATGTCGTTTTTATTTAACATGCAAGAACAGTGATGTACATATTGAAGTGCAACTAACCTTTGTCAGTTTATAAAATGGCACATGTACCCTAAAACTTAAAGTATAATAATAATAAAATAAATAAATAAATAAATAAATAAATAAATAAATAAATAAATAAAATGGATACGGGATCTTTCTGAACAATACATATATAGATCTATCTCACTTTTCAAATTACATTCTATAGTTCTAAAGTAAGCATACACCACAATTAATTAAACTATTTCTTCCTGAAAGACACATAAGTTGTTTCTCATTTGCTATATGATGACTAGAATAAGATCAACATCTTTGAGTATAAATTTTTGGGCAAGCATGAGTGTTTTCTTTTAAGAAAGGTATAACATGGACATCGGGTTACAGTGAAAAGGGTGGCAGACTGAACAGGTGCCAGGGAAGGACAGCAGACAGGAGATCCTCAGCCCATGAGGGGCACTGGGAGGATCCAGGGGAGAGCAATTGCCAGCATCCATGAGAGAGACCCCATGTGAAACCAAGTCCACAGAGCCCCAGTCAGGCTGGCATTCACAGCTGTGAATCCAGAGTTCAGCCCAATGGGGGCAGGGACCTGAGGAAGGCAAGGGGGAAGGGAGGAGGGAGGACAGGACAATGAACGGAAATAGGCTTGGGAAATCCAGGCACCATCATCACCAGCTAGAGGGGATCATGTGATCCGAATGGGCAGGCCTGTTGGCTGAATGCACCAGCGGCATGCTGGACACCCCACCCTGCCTCAGACTCCCCTTCCCTCTCTCAGCAAGAGCTTGGCTGGCTCCCTGCATCATCCTGGGCGAGCTCCCTCTCCTGACCTCTCCAGTGGTCCTGTGCACCTTTGCCAGCGTTCCAGGGCTGGAAGCTATCTTCATGCCTGCTGGGGGCTGGAGTTTTATCCCCTGGGGACCCTCCATAGAGGCTGGGCTATGTGAGTGGGTTGCTGACTGATGACCAACTGCCGAGATGGGCCAGGAATGCCAATGAGCCCTTGAAGGGGGCATGTGGCCACATGGAGGGGAAATTGGAGGAAGAGTGCCCTGAGACTAATCAGTCGAGACTCTGCAGATGAAGGACTGGGTGTGGACGTGCACTGAAAATGATCCAGGTGGTGACCCTGCCTCAGATAGACTTCTGTGGCTTCTGAGCTCTTGGCGCACAAGGGAGCAGGTGTCCCGGTGCTGTGATTGCTGGCCTATGTTGCCCTCACACACTGGCTGGGATAGAGGGCTGGCCCAAGGTGTGGACATAGGCAGGCTGGATGGAAACCCAGTGGAGTTGGCACCTTCCCTTATTAAACTGATGGGGATGTGCAGGGTTCAATGCAGGGAGCATCATGCACCATCCTGCTGGGAGCATCCTCACCTCCGTGACAGTGTTTGGGCCTGGTGAGGAGGCGTCCGCAGTAGCCCTCTCAATAGAAGTTTCCACGGGAAGTGTGAACTCAAGTGAGCACAGGTGAGGGAACTGTGGCTTTCTTTATGGAGGCAGGAGGCCCAGATGGGGCAGACTCCAAGATTTGAATCAGTGAATTCCCATCCCTGGGAATTTCATTCATTCATTCACTCACTCACTTACTCATTCATCCATTTATTCATTCATTTATTGAACATATGCTGAGGAAACACCAAGTCATGAAAACAAAAGAAAGTGGCAATGTTCTTAGTTCAGTCTGTTAGGGTGGGGGCAGATGGTGAGATGGAAAGCCATGTGAGTGTTTTAGGAAGTGAGGGACTGTGAACTGATGGAGACAATCTCTATTGATCTGACTTCTGAGGCTGCTGACTAGGTGAAGTTGTTCCCTTAGTTGAGAGTGAAGGAGGAAGAGTTGGTGGTGATTTGATGAGGAAGAGTGTGGAGGACGGGGTCCATGTGCAGTATGTAGATGGGGAGGTGCTGTGCCTGTCCAGGTGGAGCCTTCGCGTGAGCAGTAGGAAAATGGGTCTGTCCATTTGGATGGGGGCCAGGCAGGACATTAGGTTTGGCTGCATCAGTAAGGGTGGTCTGAGGCCGTAGGTTTAGATTAAACAGACTGTTGTGTAGATTGTGGCCCACATGCTTGTATTAGTCAGGGTTCTCCAGAGAAATAGAACCGATACGTTATGTTTTTATATAATACATAACCTATATAATAGGGAGGAGGAAAGGGGCCACTGGTGTAAGTCCTGGAGCCTGAAGGCACAAGAACCAGGAGTTCCAATGTCTGAGGGCAGGTGAAGATGGATATTGCAGCTCAGAAATAGAGCCAATCCACCCTTCCTCCACCTTTTACTACTCTCTGGGTCCTTAATGGATTGGATGAGGCCTGCCTACATTGGTGAGGGCAATTTTCTTTACTCAAGTGTACTGATTGGAATGCTAATCTCATCCAGAAATACCCTCTCAGCCACACGGGAAATAATGTTTTGTCAGCTATCTGGGCATCCCTTAGCCCAGGGCTTCCCAACCCATGGGCCGTGGACCAGTACTGGTCAGTGGCCTGTTAGGAACCAGCACACAGGAGGAGGTGAGCAGCAGGCAAGGGAGCATTGCTGCCTGAGCTTCACCTCCTGTCAGATCAGCAGTGGCATTAGATTCTCACAGGATTATGAACTCTATTGTGAACTGTGCATGCCAGGGAACTAGGTTTCTCACTCCTTATGCAAATGTAACTAATGCCTGATGATCTGAGGTGGAACAGTTTCATTCTGATATCATCTCCCCACACCCACCCACCCCCCTACTCACCCCTCCCCCAGTCCTTGGAAAAATTGTCTTCCAGGAAACCAGTTCCTGGTGCCAAACATGTGGGGAACTCCTGCTGCCTCAGCCTACCCAAGTTCACACGTACAATTCATCATCACAACTCTACCCCCTGTCACCTTGGCACCCATATGCAGCTTCTTAAACCATAGTTACTCATCAAACAAAGACCATACCAACATCATAATTCTGTCTAACATGATACAACTATCCTGCCTACAACCAATACCAATCCTTTTCTCAGGAGAGGAAGTAAAATCCTTAAATGATGTTTTTTTTTCAGCTGATATCCCATAACATGAACGTAGTATCATGTAAAATTAATAATACTTAAATACCGATATAAAGTCACTGCGTCTTACGTTACCTGATAAGGAAATATGAGAGGAAAGAAAACAAAGATCTTTGCTTAACGTCACACACACACACACACACACACACACACTCATAATAAAATAACAGTGAAATGACATTTTGAAGTCACAGTGACTGTCCCAGCTAGTTGATAATACTTTGCAGAGCTGGAGCAAGGTCCTCTTGAAGGCTGTATGTGCTCTGAATCAGCATTCAGTATATGATGTCGTCTCTATCATAGCCAGGATTCACTGGTCCAGGAATCCAGGGGTGGAAATTGGAGTGGCAACATTCAGCATCACCCCTAGAGGCTCACTAGTAAATGTTTTGCTTTCTGTTTCCACAAAAACTTTCTGCTCTGCTGGCTAAAGGTCTTAGTTCTAGAGGAAGGAATGTTGCCACCAGGAGACACAACAGTGATTTCATGGAACTAGAAATTAAGAGTGACACCCAGCCACTTTGGGCTTCTGGTGCCTCTGAGTCAAGAGGGTAAGAAGGGAGTAAGTGTGTTGGATGCAGTCATTGATGTCGACGAAACGGGGGACATTGGAGGATGACTCCACAATGGAGGTGAGGAAGAATATGTCTGGAAAACAGGGGATGCCTTAGGGTGTCTCTTAGTATTACTGTACCCTATGATTAAACTAAATGAGAAATTACCACAACCCAATCCAGGCAGAACTGTGAATGGCCTAGACCCTTCAGGAATGAAGGTTTGTGTTACCCTACCAAGTATAGAACCACGACCAGCTGAGGTGCTTGCTGAGGGCTAAAGGTATACAGAATGTGTAGCAGAAGATGATGCTTATAAAACCCAGCTACCATATTGTGACCAGCGATAGAAATGAGAACTATAATAATCATGAGTATTTCCTCGCTATTTTATTATGAATATGCTTGTCAGCAAAACCCAGAGTTTGATTCAAGTTGTGTGTATTAGTATGTTCTTCTTCTTCTTCTTTTTGTTGCCGAGCAGTATACCATTGTACGATGCAGCACAGTTTAGCCAACACCCATGGAAGGGTATTTGGGTGTGTAGAAAATGGAACCTTTTTAGGGCATGCAGGAAAGGGAACCCTTCCACACCACTGACAGGTATGAAATTGGTACAGCGTTATGAAAAACAGTATAACAGTTCCTTGGAAAATAAAAATAGATCCACCATATGACCCAGAAATCCATCGGTTGAGTATGCATTCTCCCCAGAAATGAAATCCACAACATATAGAGATATCTGCAGTACCACCTAATTCTAACTTATTAATCCTACAAGAAATAAGTGTTTCTAATAGAAAATAATGTTTTTTAACCACCCTGCCATCAAATATTTATTCTAATTATCTCTCCTTATTTCTTGTTATGTAATAACCTAGGTACTACTCCCCATTGACAAAACTAACTCATTATTCCAACAAGAACTCAGAAGTGTTGAAAAGAATGCAATTTTATTCTTTCTACCCTCAACCAGCTATTCTAGTTTTATGAGAGGTTCTGTATTTAACTCTTACCCATGTAACTCTACTTACCATATTCATGGCACCTAGCCAACAATCCTAAAGATGATAAGAACACAGAGTTGACAAAGATGGTTACTCAACTTTGTACGTTCAACCAGATTTCCAGGTAATTGGGAATTGTTTATTCAATTATTTGCCTAGGTACGACTGAGGGTCTGGAATTATTTCACCAAGATATAAGAAGTAGTACTGAGCAGAATATGTTTATTCTAGGTACTGGCTTCATCTAGTTATCTCTACTTAATTATTCACCTGGGTAAAATAGATACCTATTGTATGAAGTAATATTTCTAACACTAGGTTGGGATTTGGCAATGAGAAAAATGGTTATTCAACTCCCTGGCATAAGCCCATTATCTTTAGCTTCCTGGGATCAATTACTTGGTCTGGCTGTTTTTATTAGGTTGGTGTAAAAGTTATTGCGGTTTTCGCCATAACTAATTGATATCTTTAGGTTACTAAATACATGTTTACCGTCAGATGTCTGTGGTAATTTATTATCGCAACAAAAAATAATAGAATGATAAAGAAGGATTTTCCTTATCCTGGCATCACACAGAGATTCAAGTTATCTAGTTATCCTCCATAACTTTTTTCCTATATAACACTCAGCACCTGTCCTTTGAAGTTCTAAGTTCTTGTCCCCACTAAAACTAATAAATGTGAGTTGCAGAGAACATGATTTTCAGGATCAGGCTTCACTTGGAAATGTAATGATTGGCAGCTGTTTCTATGTAACAAGTTTCATGGGAAAACCCAGTTAAGTAGAACTTACTAATACAACGACAAAATTATATTTGACAAGAACATGTTCCCTATTTTTTGCATTCCACTTAGTATCCTTGTTGTCTCTATTTTACTGCTTACTTAGGTACACGACTTACCTATAGTACTAATTCACTGTTAAATGTATATAATGTGTAGTGATTAAGTCAGTTTATTAGAGTATCCATCACCTGAGTACAATACTTTTTTGTGAAGGACCGTTACCCTACTCTGCTATCAAACACTGAATTCATTGCTTCTATCTTACTGCAGGTTTGCTCCCTTTGACCCATTTCTCTTTGTCCTTCCCCCTCCCGACTCACTCTTCTTAATCTCTGTTCTCTACCTCTCAACTCTATGCCGCCATACAACTAGAATTTTTAGCTCCCACATATAAGTGAGGGCATGTGATATTAGTCTTTTTGTGCCTGGATTATTTCCCTGAAGGTAATGACCTCTAGTTCCATCCATGTTGCTGAAAATGACATGAATTCATTCTTTTTTTGTGGAAGAATAGCATTTATTCATTGATGGGCACTTATGTTGATTCCACATCTTTGCTGTTGTGAATAGTGCTGTAGTAAACATGCAAGTGCAGGTATTTTTTGAAATATCGATTTATTTTCCTTTGGGTCGATACCCAGTAGTGAGATAGCCTCATCGAATGGTAGTAACAATTGTTAATTTTTTTTTTTTTTTTTTTTTTTTTTAGGAATCTCCATACTGTTTTCCATGGTGGCTGTAGTAGTTTACATTCCCACCAACATGGTATAAGAGTTCCCTTTTCTGCACAAACTTGTCAACATTTGTTATTTTTTTCTTTTGAAATAACAGCCATTCTGACTGGGGTAAGATGATATTTCATTGAGGTTTTGATTTACATTGCTCTGATGATTAGTGAAAGCAGACACCTGTCACTCCCTGTATATGAAAGTCAACTGAAAATACAATAAAGACTTACATTTAAGACCTGAAAATATAGATACTAGAGGAAAATCTCTTGGACGTTGGTCTAGGCAAAGAATTCCTGAGCAAGACTTCAAAAGCACAGGCAACAAAAGCAACCAAAAATAGACAAATGCAGTGCATTCAACTGAAAAGATTCTGCACAGCAAAAGACATAATCAACAGAGTAAAGAAACAACCTGTTGAATGGGAGAAGATATTTGCAAACTATTTATCCGACCAGGGACTCATATCCAGAATACATTAGGAATACAAACAACTTGACAGGAGAAAAATAACTCGTTTAAAAAGTGAGCAAAGATTCTGAATAGACATTTCCCCAAAGAAGACATAGAAATGATGGACAGGTATATTTAAAAAATGCTTCACATCACTCATCATCAGAGAAATGAGAATCAAAACCCATACTATTGTATTAGTGGAAAGTACAGGGCTTTTTATTAACTAACTTCTGGAAGACTAACTTTATACAAATTCATTAATGCCCTTGGCACCATTGTTAGAAGCCAGAAACTTGGTGTAATGATCTGTAGAGGGGGAATCATCCAATACCTGTGTTTTCCTGCCCTTAGATGAGAATGGAAAGGTGTCCATTGGATTTACTCTCAAAACATTAAGATAGACAAGTTCTACTTTGCTGCTAGATATGTCGTAAAATGATCTAATGCCATCTGGATTATTCATGGAGCAGATACTCTATATTTTCTGTTCTTTATTGCTTTCTCACTTTTCACATTTTACTTTACTAACCTCCATGGACTGTATTTGCAAAGGAAGATGATGGTGTCAGAAAGTCACCAGATGGAGGAGTTGAGCTGCCACTGTTAATGTCAACCGGGCAGTCTCTGACAAATAGTGTGCGGGCATATGAGAACAACCTGGATAACATTTCCAATGCAGATTTAAGGTTCCCTCCCACAGAGTTCATTTGGTAGGCCTGAATAGGGCCATGAAATCTGAACTTTGCCATTTCCCTTTCACTCTGATCCTGATACAGGCTGGTCCACGAGCCACACTTTGAGAAACTTTGATGTCAATGATAATTGTAGCCATGGCCATATATTATATAAAAATGTTTAGAGAGAGAGTATAAACCTGGAAGAGAATTGAGTAAAACCAAATCCCTTGGAATTCCATCTTGAAAGGGCCCCGTGGAGGAGGTGCTGCTAGTAAAGATATTGAGAAGTGGCCAAAATGAAGAGAATAACAGGAGAATGTGTTGTTATGGAAGACAAAGGAAGACAAAAGGAGAGGAAAGAGAAAAAGAGGAGAGTGTGCAACAGTGTTGACTGAAGCTGAGAATCAACTGAGATGAGGGCCAGAGAATGTCCATTATCTATAGTCACCTGGAGGTCACCAGTGACTTTTGAGGGAGAGTATTTTTTTTTGAAGAGATGTGTGGGCCCACGTTGGTTTCTAGTGGGTTACAGAAAATGTGAGAGGTGAGGCAATAGAGGCACCAAGTAGAGATAATCCTTTGGAAACCCTGCCACAAAGAGTAAGAGAGTGATGGGAATTACATTGGTTGTGAATAATGCCCGGGTTTTTTCAAGTTGAAGGAGATTCAAGTATGTGCCAATGGAAACAAGAAAGATGTAAAAAGAAAGACATACTGAAGATACAGGAAGGAGAAAGATAATGGATAAACCAATGGATGCCATGAGGTTCCTGGAAGACAGGAGGCCATGGAACATTTAGAACACAGGGGCAGGGACATCTCTGCTCCTCTAATAGATCGGGCACAGATGCAGGTAGCTTGTAGTTTTGATGGCAGAAGTTTCGGGGGTTTCCATTTGAATTGTCAGAAAAACAGGAATAGGGTCAAAGGGTGAGTGTAACAGGGCGTTAGGAATGTAGGTAGCAGACTTGAAGGGTGAGCACAGCAGAAAAGGCAGCAGAAAAAAAAATCACAGTTGGAAGAATGAGTTGACCAGGTGGAAACGGGACACTTGGGGACCATTTTGAGGGCCTAATTGAGGCTGGAAAACAAATACAGTCAACATGATAAAAACTGGCCATGTTAAGTAATTTTTTCCACAGGCACAGGGACAGGGGCCAGCAGTGCAAAAGTTTTTTTTTTTTTTCTAGAAATAAGATTTTTCCTGACAAATGCAGTGAATGCACAAGAAATTATTGGGAGGTGACTGACAGAAACGTTGGACTTTGAATCTGAGAAGACAGGAAATTCTCAAAGATAGAGGAACAGGGAAAAGGTCAATGGAGTAGCAGTCCAGATGGAGTAGAAGTCCAGTGGGATCACAGGGCTAAGTGAGCTGGAAGGTGGGATTGCATAGCATTTTTATGACCTAGTCTCTCCAGACACAAATCATCACTTGTGTGGTCCTCTCTCAGTCTGAGCAGTTTCAGATGCTGCCTCAGTTCAAGAGAAGGACATATGGGCTCCACTCCTTGATAAAAGCAGTGTCAAGGTCAAATGGAAAGAAGAGCATGTGGGAGAGAAGATGGTGCTGTGGCCAACTCCTGAAAATGCAATTTGCCACAGCCAGTTAAACGGCCAAAAATAAATAACAGTGAAATTTGTAAATTGTTTTTTAATTTCAATTTTTAATCTTTGTGGGTACATAGCCGGCATATATATTTAGAGGGTACATGAGATTTGTTTGTTTGTTTGTTTTTCTTTTTGAGATTGAGTCTCCCTCTGTTGCCCCAGCTGCAGTGGAGTGGTACCTTATAGCTCATTACAGCTTGACCGCCCAGGCTCATGTGATCCTCCTGTCTCAGCCTCCCAAGTAGCTGGGTCTACCCACACAAACCATGCCTGGCTGTTTTTTCTTTTTTTTTTTTTTCTTTTTTTTTTTTAGAAACAAGGTTTCACTTTGTTATCCAGTCTGGTCTTGTGCTCCTGTGTGCAAGCAATCCTCCCACCTCGGCTTCCCAAAGTGCTGGGACTACAGGTGTGAGCCACCACAACCAGCCCAGTGTAACACTGTAAACATTTTTGAAAATGTAGAACTAATGTATATGTATAAAAACTACAACATGAGACCGGGATGCGGTGGCTCACGCCTGTAATCCCAGCACTTTGGGAGGCCGAGACGGGCGGATCACAAGGTCAGGATATCGAGACCATCTTGGCTAATGCAGTGAAACCCCGTCTCTAGTAAAAAAAATACAAAAAATTAGCCGGGCGTGGTGGCGGGTGCCTGCAGTCCCAGCTACTCGGGAGGCTGAGGCAGGAGAATGGCGTGAACCCGGGAGGCAGAGCTTGCAGTGAGCTGAGATTGGGCCACTGCACTCCAGCCTGGGCGACAGAGCGAGACTCTGTCTGAAAACAAACAAACAAACAAACTACAACATGATACCAGAAAATACTCCTTCTCAAACATACAAGGAACATTTACAAAAGTTGATCACATATGAGGTTACTAAGAAAACATCAGTAAGTACCACCACGAAATAAAGAAATCACAAATTACATCCCATCGTCATAGTATACTACAACTAAAAGCTATAAAAACCTCTTCCCACTAGACTAAAACTCATAAATGTCATCTGTTAAAATAATATTGGATGCCAGTGGAGATATGAGATGAAATTATATAATTTCTGATAAATTACAATAAACTCTACAGATCAAAATCTATGAGACATATTTAAAGAAGTGATCAGAGAAATATGGGCAGCTATGAATACTCATACCCATGACAATGAATGAGGGAAATTTCTAACTCAAGGACAAGATATAAAATTTAGAAAGAAAATTATTTCTTTTGGCTTAATAAGACAAAAGAAAGCACAAAGAAAGAAATAACATTAATATAAACAGCAGACATTATTGAGGGAGAAAACAGAAAGATGAGATCAAGAAATGAAGTCAAGATGTTCTTTTTAAATCACTGAAGCAGATGAAGTAGCAGCTAAATGAATCAAAGTCATAGAGATAGTGTTTCTATATATGATAGGTAGATAGGTAGGTAGATGGGTAGATGATATATATATATATAGATAGATATAGATAGATAGATAGATAGATAGATAGATAGATACATGTATTGCACAGCAGAAATAGAACTACCAGAACACCTCATTTGATTGTGCTTTACTTTATTGCATTTGACAGATACAGCTTGTTTTTGACGCTGCATTGAGCGATCTGTGGGCACCATTTTTCACAGCATGTGCTCACTTTGTGTCTCTGGGTCACATTTTGGTAATTCTCACAACATCTCAAGTGTTCGGTAGGATTATATCTGTTATGATGATCTGTGATCAGTGATCTTTGATATTGCTATTGTAATCACATTGGGAAGCGACAAAATACACCCTATAAGATTGAAACTTAATCAGTCAACTTGTGTGTTTTGACTGCTCCCCTGACTGGCCTTTTCCCATGTCTCTCCCTCTCCTCTGGCCTCTCTACTCCCTGAGACACAAGAGTATTGAAACTAGGCCAATTCCTAACCCTACAATGGCCTCTGAATGTTCAAGGGAAAGGAAGAGTTGCACATCGCTCACTTTAAATCAAAAGCTAGAAATTATTAAGACTAGTAAGGAAGGCATGTCAACAGCTGAGATAGGCTTCTTGCATGAAACCGTTAGTAACAATGTGAAGGAAATGAAAAGTGCTACTCCAGCAAACACATGAATGATAAGGAAGCAAAACAGCTTTAGTGCTCATATGGAGAGAGTTTTAGTAGATAGACCATCAAACCAGCCACCACATGTCCTTAAGCCAAGGCCTCATCCAGAGCACAGTCCTAACTCTCCTCAGTTCTCTGAGGCTGAGAGAGATGAGGAAGCTGCAGAAAAAAAGGAAAAAACGTGAGAAGCTGGCAGATGTTGGCTCATAAGTTGTAAGGAAAGAAGGCGTCTCCATAACATAAAATCGCAAGGTGGAGCATCAAGTGCTGATGGAGGTGTTGCAGCAAGTTCTCCAGAAGATCTTTCTGAGATCATGGGTGAAGGTGGCTACGTTCACAACAGACTTTCCTTCTAGATGAAAGAGCCTTCTACTGGAAGAAGATACCATTTGGACTTTCCATAGTTAGAGAGGAGAAGTCAATGCCTGGCTCCAAGGTTCAAAGGACAGGCTGACTCTCTTGTTAGGGGCTAATGCAGCTGGTGACTGTAAGTTGAAGCCAATGCTCATTTACCACTCTGTATATACTAGAGCCTGTAAGAATGATGCTAAAGCTACTCTGCCTGTGCTCTAGAAATGAAACAACAAAGCCTGGAAGACAGCACATCTGTTTACATCGTGGCTTACTGAAGATTTTAAGCCCACTCTTGAGACCTACTGCTCAGAAAAAAAGATTCCTTTCAAAATATTACCACTCATTGACACTGTGTCTGGTCACTCAAGGGCTGTGATGAACATGTACAAGGAGATTTTTTTATTTGTATGCCTGCTAATGTGCATGAAACCTTCACTCTGTAGCCCATGGATCAAGGAGTAGTTTTAACTTTAAGTCTTCTTATTTAACAAACACACTTCATAAGGCTATAGTTGCTACAGATGGTGACTCCTCTGATGGATTTGAGAAGAAGACATTGAAAACTTTCTGGAAATGATTCACCTTTCTGGATGCCACTAAGAACACTGGTGATTCATGGGAGGAGGTCAAAATATCAAAAACATTAAAGGGAAGAAGTTGATTCCAACCCTCATGAATGACTTTGAGGGGTTCAAGACGTCAGTGAGGGAAATAATTGCAGATGTGATGGACACAGTAAGAGAACCAGAAAGAGTAATGGATCCTGAAGAAGGAACTGATTTGCTGCAATTTCATGATCAAACTTGAATGGATGAGGAGTTGCGTCTTATGAACAAACAAAGAATGTGTGTCTTAAACTGGAATCTACTCCTAGAGATGATGCAGCAATGTAGTTGAAATGACAACACAGGATTTAGAATATTACATGAACTTAGTTGAAAAAGCCGTGGCAGGGTTTAAAAGGATCGGCTCCAACTTTGAAAGAAGTTCTACTGTGGGTGGGTAAAATGCTATGAAACAGCATCATATGCTATGGAGACATCTTTCATGAAAACAAGAGTCTCTCTATGTGTCAAACTTCATTGTTGTCTTATTTTCAGAAATCGCCCCAGCTACCCCAATCCTCAGCAACCACCATCCTGATCAGTCAGCAGCCATGAACACTGGGGCAAGACTCTCCACCAGCTAAAAGATTGTGTCTTACTGATGGCTCAGGTGATATTAGGCATTTTTAATACTTCAATATTTTTAAATTAAGGTATATAAGTTTAGACATAGTGCTTTTGCACACTTATTAGGCTATAGTATAGTGTAAACTTAAACTTTTATATCCAAGAAACACCAAAAAATCCGTGTTGCTTGCTTTATTATGATGGTCTGGAACTGAACACCACAATATCTTTGAGGTATGCCTGTAAATTATAATAAAGAGGAAATTTGTAAAAACCAAAGGGACGTCTTTACGCATCTCTATGCGGATACATTTGTAACGCTCTATGAACAATGTAATTTCTTGTCAAAATATACTTTATTGACCCCAATAGCGCCCAAAAGGTTAAAAGACAATTTCTACGAAGGAAATAGCATTGTGAAGGAAATAACCCATAGGAGACCATCAGGCACTGATTCCTTCACAGGGACTTTCTCCAAACCTTTAGGGCCAAATAGTTGCAGCACTTGTAAATTGCTTTGAAGACTAGAAAATGAAGGTAAACATTGGATTTCTTTTTTAGGAGGAAGTAGAACAATATTCTCTAAAGCTGATAATGGCAGCATCACAGATGGGCCAATGTCGCTTCTGAACATTAATGTGGCAATCCTAAATAAAATATTACCAAACAGATTCAAAAATCACAATGAGAAAATGGTACACCATGGCCAAGTAGGATTTATTCTAGGAATACAAGGTGGAATATTAGCAATTTTAAAACTTTGCCATTTAATAGGCATAAGGAAAATATTGTACAACTATCTTCAGATACTAAAAAATGGCAAAATTTGAAAAAAAAATTATAATCAAAATGGAATGCTAAATAATGGAGAAATCCTGAGGCATTCTAGTAAAGAAGCAGGCAAAAACGTTTAATGTGTCCATTATTACCTATTACTGTTCTGAAGGTTGTCACATATGCAATGAGCAAGACAAAGAAATTAGAAGCAAAAGAATTGGAAAAGAACTAAAATTATCTCTAGTTGCAGATGATGTCATAATATACTTAGAGTACCCTAGAGAATCAGGGGTAAAAGTAACTAAAACATTAAAAAAAATCAGAACGTTTTCAGTATATAAAATTGACACACAAAAATCAACAGCCTCCACAGACACAAAAATATAACCAGTTAGAAGACAAAAGTTAAAAACAAAACAAACTTCATTTACAAGAGCAACAAAAACGGTTCTAAAACATAGGCATAAAATTAAGACATATTCAAAACAGTATAAAAAGCCTTTTACAAAGACACAAAAGTAGAGTTGGACTAGTGGGTAGAAATCCCTTGTTCCGTGTGAGGACATTATAACATCATCAAGATGTTACTTCTCCTTAAGTGAGTTTTAAGTTTATTACAATTCCTCTTTTACCCTGGAGAGAACAAGATGATATTATAATGCCTATTTTAAAAGGCAAGTATAGCTACAAAATCACCGAAAAGAAGAGCTATGAGGAATAAGTGGCCTAAAACACATTACAGTATACACCTGAGCTTCTGTCATTAAAACACTGTGGATTCACTGGCATGAGAATGGACAGACAGGCCAAGGCAACATACTAGAAAGTGATAAGTAGACCCAATAATATGTGTAAATTGAGAGTATGAAAAAGGTAGCATTTCAAATCAGCAGGGACAAAGAAGGACTTTTTAGTAAATAAGCTGATAATGGGAAAACTATACAGTATTCAACTAATAAGGACGAGACAACTTAATTTCCACGTGAAAAAGGAAAGCAGAATTGGATCTCTACCTGACATGGGGAACAAAAAATCAACTGTAGATAAACACGGAGTTAAAAATGCAAAATAATACCTCAAAATCTTTATTAGAAAATAGAGGAGAAATTTGATGACTTCAGAGTAAAGATGGATGAGGAACAGCTCTATTCATTCCTTTCAGTGTACTCAGATTAAGTCACATATCAGTGGTCTTTTTTTTAGGTTTTATTTTAGGTTTGGGGATACATATGCAGGTTTGTGATACAGGCAAATTGCGTGTCACAGGGGTTTGGCATACAGATTATTTTTTCACCCAGGTTACAAGCATAGTAGCTGATGGGCGGTTTTTTTGATCCTCACCCTCCTCTTACCCTCCACCTCAAGTAGGCCCAAGTGTCTGTTGTCCCCCTCTTCGTGTCCATCTGTACTCAGTTTTAAATATGAGTTTTTCATATTCCTAATTTAGCTATTCTATTGTCATAGCCTTCTGATTTTGTTTGCTTTAAAGTGCCAGAGAAAATTGAATTATCTAAAGTGGGTATTTTCTATAATTTTTGCACTAATAAACTGTGTAGTAGAAAAGTAAATACAAGTTTTCTACCAGTGAGAAACATGTAACTGGATCCAAAAACTCATAAAGTGTATCTTGCCACGTGAAAGGCTGGTTGCACTGACTGTTACAGGACCATATTTCCAAAAGCATTTGAGAAAATTTCTGTAGAGACTATGGAGACAATACTCTTATTTTTAAAATGTTTTGTTCCTTTTTTTTTTTTTTTTTTTTTTTTGCTTTTCTATAGAGATAATTCATACAAGCAGAGTATTTGGAAAGCTTTGCTCTGCTAGGTGGTGACAAAGTGCTGGTTTTGTGAGCTGCCTAATAAGCTGAGTATTATAGGTGAGTACTGTATGTAAAAAATATTTGTATTACGGTGCAGATCTTTTATGATTGCTGTAAACTATTAATAGCAATTGATGGTAGATCTCTGATGTGAAACCAGGTTTAGGAAAGCATTCCTTGCAGTATTACAGTTTTCTGAGACACGGCACTATGTATAAAAATGTCACATAAGAAGCTCCAAGAAAATATTTCAAAAGTGTTCAAAAATGTATTTGTCTACTTAAATTTTTATACCCATGGACATTGCTTCTTCTATTACAATACAGTTAGCATTAATCTCTAGGGTGCTTAAAAATAGTTTTCTTATTGTGTATTATTTCTACCCTTTTGATGGTCTTATTAAATAAGATACTTTTGTGTGCTTTACATAATGAGTCGTGACAGTACTTCACGGAAAAGTATCCTTTGAATTGTAGGACATTTTCTAAATGTAGAAATTAAATTCTGTATTTGTAACCCTTTCTGTACATTTTAAAAATAGAAGCTTTTAATTATTTGCTTTTCATCATCTGTCAATTAAAAGTGATTTGCAGTTTTACCATTTAGAATTGGAATACTAATATTAATACCTGAAAGAGTTTACAGAAAATAGGTGGGAAAATCTTGATTTTTGAAATGATTCTTGCATTTTACATTTCAAATGTCCTTCTAATATTACTGAACCATCATGTCCCATATTGATTTGAATATATTCCAAGGAACTACTTTTCAACATTAACTTTTAATGCATTTTCACTTACTATCTAGCTGACATGAAACGGGGTCTTTCTGCCAAGAGAAAAAGGCTTGAAACTTATACAAAAGCTTGCGGCAACACCAAGAACAGAATGGAACATATTTTGAAAACACAACAACTGAAAAGGTATGATTGCTGGCTTTTTTGCATAATGATATTTCTATCATTTCTTTGTATTCATTGGTGCAAATCATTTCAGTGTCCTGTACTTATTGGCGTCTCCAGTGAACAACGTATTTTACTTGATTGTTCCCTAAGCAGGTAAGTTTCTTTAGTTTTATAACCTCAGTTTAACAGAATTATGAGATATTACGTAGAAGCCAATGAAGATGACCTCTTTTCGCCTTCCAGATAGCAATAGTCTTCCTGTATAATTAATTTTTATCCATTTCTAGAAATATGCTAGCTAAATGTAAGGTAAATGTCTTCAACGTTTAGTTTTAGATCCTTAACGATATTCCATTATGTAGAAAGGGATAACCCTATGTTTTAAATAAGTTATCTATTTTAGTTAAATTGTTTTCGCTATTTCTTTTACAAAATCACTGTTGTGTCAGAGTGGAGAAATAGTTCAGTGAAATATTTCTTTTGGAAAATCTTACAGGATGAGTGGCCATGGTAGTCTTGAATTTACTTATGGGAACCGCCACGTTAGTCAGTAAGAGGAAAGGAAAAGTAAACTGCTCTTAGAGAAAATGAATGTTTCTGGGAAATTTCTAGTGCAGTAAACCCTCCTTTGTTTTTAGTACGTAAAGAACATAAGATAGCTGATCTAGTAGTCAGTTAGGAAGAAATCCTTTCGGAATGAGAGTAATTCATTTCCCGCTTTCCCAATGAGAGGATTTCAGTTGCTATTACTCCCTTGTTACTTTGTCACCCAGGTTGTTCTATTTGTAGTATAAATTATGTCAAATCAGTTTTGGCTTGAATAGGATTGATTTTTCATCTCTCTATGAAGTATGACCATGTTACTTATTATGTTTTACAGGCAGAAATGTAATTGTAGATGTTCTCTGCAGTTGCTGAATTTTCTTCAAGAATATAACACACACACGCAGAAGACTGAGGAAGAATAAGAAAAACAAATTGTTGGTATCAGGCTTAGCTTTATGATTAACCTATCGTATCAATGTCTCAGGTAGTAATAGTTCATGCAGAAATCCAGCAAAGAAGGAAGAGAGCATGAGCCCAGAGAGGGTTCCCGTTAGTGGACTAATGGACGAGGGGAATATAATTGCCATGCAGCATTAGGGGCCCAACTGGGGTCAGCATCATAGCGATTAAGAAGTTAAAGTGAGCCCAGTTGGTGTATTTGTGCAAGAGCAGCTGTAGGGTTGGAATTTTCTGGGTTGGGGTGTAGCTGAGCACGTTGATAGAGGGAGAGTTGGGCAGGGCATAGACGCAGGGATGGGGTTATGATGACTGGTTGTGGCATTTCAGACTGAGTTACCCAAGCACATGGGGGTGGGGCGTTGGGCAGTGAAAAGGGCTCCATTCAATGGGTGTCAGGTCGGGATAGACTCCTGAGCTGTAGTACTGAAGTAAGTGACCTACAACGGCAGGGAGGTAGTGGCTGTATGTTGGGAAGATAGAGGAACAGCTGAGAGCAGTGGTCAAGGACCAGGACTCTGGAACCACCCCACTTGGGATCCAACTCCAGTCTGACCATTGCTAGCTCAGAAACCATGGGCAAATTATTTATCTCTGTTTCTCAGTTTCCTTATCTATAAAAGGAGATATGGTAAGTGTACCTACCTCAGAGTTGTTTGGAGGATTAAAGGGTTCCTATGCAATGGGTTTATTTAACATCTTCAGGATGCAATCTGACCGGTGGTTGCTCTTTATCATTGCTATTATTAATGTTACGTAGATGTTGTAGTCATTGGGAATGACAAAATCTAGGGGATGACTGTGTGAGTGAGTGCCACATAGAGGAGAGAAGAACACTGTTATTGGCGATTAGGTCAAAGTGTAGAAAAGCCAGCGTTATTGGGAGGTTCATCTATGTGCACATTGAAATGACCAAGATTTTACACATGTTTAAAATCTTAGTAAGAAAGAATGTTTCTTAGTTAATTTCTGTATAGATCTTACCTATCTGTGGTAAACAAATTATAGGCAGGGTCATCAATTACTCTTCATCTGAAATCAAGAATTAGGACGTACGTGTTGAATATGTATAAGAAAGGAAATGCTTTACTCAATGACTGATGAAAAAAGTTATTATATTGTTTTAGCATATGAGTGGTGAACATAATTGTTTAAAACTGGTCATAAACGTTGCCGAAAAGAAAATGTTCAGAAGTATTGATTTTAAAGAGTATTCTTTTAGAGCTAATGCAGAATTATGCTTTGTAAGTATTGACATTTACCCCATTTCTTTTCACTTTTTTGTTTTGTGCTTCTAGAAAACATTTAGAGAGCAATAAAAGAGATGGCAACAAGAGAGAGTCGTTAGCAGACAGCAACTGAAAGAGATTAAGCTGCTACATGAGCAATTCATGAAGGTCTGCTCCATTTGGCTATACAATACATTCTTATGAAATACAAAGCGTGCATAAAAATAGAAGACAATCTGCTTGTTTCTGAATGCATGGAAAGATATTTTGGTTATACATTTTAAATTACTTACCATTTTCACTTTGGATGTATTGTTCCGGATTTAACATAATTGGTAAATGTATTTTTAGGATTCATGAATAGTTTTGTGGGAGCTATTGAGAACAGGAAAAGGTAAATTGGAAATTTTACCTAGAAATATGCATCTTGTGTATAAAGTCGACACTTTATTAATACATTAATTAAGATTTTATTTTCAGTTTTTAGGAGATCAGTGACAAATCTATAGTGGAAAGCAGGAAGTCCGTAAATCCTTTCTGGGTGTCATTTTTGCTTGTCTTGTTTCAACAGTTTTAGTTAAACAGGAAGTAGGCCAGTATAACTACTGAGTATCTCTTTTATTTCCTGCTGTGATATAGGAGTGTTTTATGGCATATTTACTCTCAAAATTATTACTGACTAGGAATGGTTTTACATGATAATTTGTAATCAAAAGAGATGGTTCAGATGTATAACAGAATGGGAAAGCCCGCAGATTATTAACACTTTGTGCATTGAGAATTAGCTGCTGTCGTACAGCACATTAGCGAATTGTCATCGGACAATGACCTCTTCTTCCTCTAGATGTATATTATTTAGGAAACCATGGAATTCTTTTTTGGGAGGTATTCTTTTTAATAACCTTGTGAAAATATGCGTTCGTAAGTCACTCTTTACTAACTTAGATGTGTTAAATAAACTGGGAAAAGAGTTTGATAATAAAATTTTCAAACAACTCGAGGATTATCTATACACTAAACTGTTATTTAAATAGAAGTCACAAGCAGAGAGCATGTTGCTATGATGTTTCCCAGAAACCATTTATTAGTTGATATGAACATGAGACTAGAAAAGTTTTCCTGTCACTGCTTATGCTACATGTTACCACGTAGGGTAGGAACTTTGGTATCATCTTGGGCTCTTACTGGTCCGTTATCTTTCCCATGCAGTTGTCACTAGGCCCTGCAAGTTTTACCTCTGCAATAGTCCTTTAATTTCTTTCTTTAAATTCCCACTGCAGCTGCCCTAGTTCAAGACCTCATTCTTCCTTGCTTGTACTACTAAACTGTTATCTGAGTTCTCTCTTCCCTGCTGAGCCATCCTTCATTGATCGGCGATATTATCTTCCTAAAACCCCTCCCTTTCTAAAATGCTTCCTAGCCCTTCCCTCTTCCCAGTCTGACAGTGGTGTCTACTTCTCATACTTCTCAGTTCTTACGTATTCAGAGACACTCCCCTTTACGTGACTGCTTCTTAGGCTTGCCTTCTGTCTTTCCTCCCATCTCTCCAGGTTGACAGCCTTCTCTGAATGAATTCACCATTACTCCCATGCTTTGCTCTTGCTCTTCCCTCACCATGCTTCCAAAATCTTTTTGTTCTTTTTTTGACCGATTGAAATCTTTTGCAAACTAAGTCGACATCAGCCCCTATTTTTAGCTACATGTCCTAGTGAGTTGTCCTTCCATGGCAGTTACACAATTTTTGTATTGCTTTTTTTATTCGTGCATTTGCTCATGCCACAGGAATATGGAAGAGATTGTGTATTTGCTTTTTACTTCCTCCTCAGCATTAACATACAACATTTTAGGGAGTAGGAACTGTTGAACTATCCGTTGAGTGAATAGGGTGTATTTCAAATATAGTTATGTTTTCTCTACCTTGATGAAGTCATATCACAGAGACCATTTTATCTCTTCAATGGAAACCATGTTAGACGGACTATTAGTGATAATAAATGGATCACTACCTGGTGAAAAAATGTGGTATTTCGTGACGTAAGACTGCCAGTCTTTTTCTGTCTTTGCTCCACTTCGACCTTAAGATGGTCATCAACACATTTTTTTCAGGCAAAGTACGTGACTGTTGTACCTGCTGTAATAATATTTCACTGAAATCTGGCATTACAGAGCTTAAGTGGGCATTTGGAGCTCCATGTGTTGATTACAGTTTTTAAATTTGAAGTAAACAAACAGCATCCTTTATTACAAGCCGTTTCCTTTTGACATTTAATTTACCCTGTTTACAACGTGAGATATAAAGTGGTGGCCTGTCAGTGAACTAGGCTTTTTGTTTTAGAGCATCGAGGATTCGGAAGAGTATTATGAAAGAACTCTTTTTGGTGAAGAAAGTCAACTTAAAAAATAAATCGCCGTGTTCCAAAATAAAATTGTGTCGGAGACTGTAAGTAGTACATGTTTAATCTGAAAAACTCAGGATTGATGTAAGCACTGGAATATTTTATTTGTAGGAATATGTATCAGAATTCCTTAAATTTCTTTCTTTTGAAACAACTGCAGCAAGAGTTGGCACTTATTCAGTTGTCTCTTCAACCTCTGTTGTTCTGATGACTGAAGAAATAACTTGAACCCATGTTATATGATACAAGCATAACTCCGCAAACAGGGACAATTTGACTTCCTCTTTTCCTAATTGAATACCCTTTATTTCCTTCTCCTGCCTAATTGCCCTGGCCAGAACTTCCAACACTATGTTGAATAGGAGTGGTGAGAGAGGGCATCCCTGTCTTGTGCCCGTTTTCAAAGGGAATGCTTCCAGTTTTTGCCCATTCAGTATGATATTGGCTGTGGGTTTGTCATAGATAGCTCTTATTATTTTGAGATGCGTCCCATCAATACCTAATCTATTGAGAGTTTTTAGCATGAAGCATTGTTGAATTTTATCAAAGGCCTTTTCTGCATCTATTGAGATAATCATGTGGTTTTTGTCTTTGGTTCTGTTTATATGCTGGATTACATTTATTGATTTGCGTATGTTGAACCAGCCTTGCATCCCAGGGATGAAGCCCACTTGATCATGGTGGATAAGCTTTTAGATGTGCTGCTGGATTCAGTTTGCCAGTATTTTATTGAGGATTTTTGCATCAATGTTCATCAAGGACATTGGTCTAAAATTCTCTTTTTTGGTTGTGTCTTTGCTCGGCTTTGGTATCAGGATGATGCTGACCTCATAAAATGAGTTAGGGAGGATTCCCTCTATTTCTATTGATTGGAATAGTTTCAGAAGGAATGGTACCAGTTCCTTCTTGTACCTCTGGTAGAATTCGGCTGCGAATCCATCTGGTCCTGGACTCTTTTCGGTTGATAAGCTATTGATTATTGCCACAATTTCAGAGCCTGTTATTGGTCTATTCAGAGATTCAACTTCTTCCTGGTTTAGTCTTGGGGGGTGTATGTGTCGAGGAATTTATCCATTTCTTCTAGATTTTCTGGTTTATTTGCATAGAGGTGTTTGTAGTATTCTCTGATGGTAGTTTGTATTTCTGTGGGATCAGCAGTGATATCCCCTTTATCATTTTTTATTGCGTCTATTGGATTCTTCTCTCTTTTCTTCTTTATTAGTCTTGCTAGCAGTCTATCAATTTTGTTGATCTTTTCAAAAAACCAGCTCCTGGATTCATTAATTTTTTGAAGGGTTTTTTGTGTCTCTATTTCCTTCAGTTCTGCTCTGATTTTAGCTATTTCTTGCCTTCTGCTAGCTTTGAATGTGTTTGCTCTTGCTTTTCTAGTTCTTTTAATTGTGATGTTAGGGTGTCAATTTTGGATCTTTCCTGCTTTCTCTTGTGGGCATTTAGTGCTATAAATTTCCCTCTACACACTACTTTGAATGTGTCCCAGAGATTCTGGTATGTTGTGTCTTTGTTCTCGTTGGTTTCAAAGAACATCTTTATTTCTGCCTTCATTTCGTTACGTACCCAGTAGTCCTTCAGGAGCAGGTTGTTCAGTTTCCATGTAGTTGAGCGGTTTTGAGTGAGTTTGTTAATCTTGAGTTCTAGTTTGATTGCACTGTGGTCTGAGAGACAGTTTGTTATAATTTCTGTTCTTTTACATTTGCTGAGGAGAGCTTTACTTCCAACTATGTGGTCAATTTTGGAACAGGTGTGGTGTGGTGCTGAAAAAAATGCATATTCTGTTGATTTGGGGTGGAGAGTTCTGTAGATGTCTATTAGGTCCGCTTGGTGTAGAGCTGAGTTCAATTCCTGGGTATCCTTGTTAACTTTCTGTCTCGTTGATCTGTGTAATGTTGACAGTGGGGTATTAAAGTCTCCTGTTATTATTGTGTGGGAGTCTAAGTCTCTTTGTAAGACCCTCTGATTTTTAAAAATTTCCTCTTCCTTATTATTTACAGGCATACCTCAAAGACATTGTGGGTTTTGTTCCAGACCATCACAATAAAGCAAGTGACATGAATTTTTTGGTGTTTCTTGCATGTAAAAGTTAAGTTTACAGTATATTATAGTCTATTAGATGTGCAATAGCACTATGTCAAAAATATATACATACCTTAACTTAAAAAGAGTTTATTATAACAAATGCTCAATATCACCTGAGCCATCAGTGAGTCATACACTCTTAGCTGATGGGAAGTGTTGCCTGAATGTTCATGGCTGCTGAGTGGTCGGTGGAGTGGTTGGTGAAAGTTGGGGTGGCTGTGGCAATTTCTTAAAATTAGACATCAGTGAAGTTTGACACATAGATTGACTCTTCTTTTCATGAAACCTGTCTCCATAGCATACGATGCTGTTTATAGCATTTTACTCACCCATAGTTGAATATCCTTCGAAGTTGTAACGAGTCCTCTTAAACCCTGACACTGCTGTATCAACTAAGTTTATGCAATACTCTAAATCCCGTACTGACATTTCAACTACTACTACGTTCACAGTATCTTCTCCAGGAATGGATTCCATTCCATTTCAAGAAATCACTTTCTTTGTTCTTCCGTAAGAAGCGACTCCTTGTCCCTTCCAGTTTGATCATGAGATTGCAGTGATTCAATTTCTTCTTCAGGCTCCACTACTGTTTCTGGTTCTCTTGCTATTTCCATCACATCTGCAGGTACTTCCCCCACTGACATTGTGAAACCCCTCAAAGTGATTTGTGAGGGTTGGAATCAACTTCATCCTTTAATGTTGATATTTTGACTTCCTCCCATTAATCACGAATGTTCTTAGTGGCGTGCAGAAAGGTGAATCATTTCCAGAAGGTTTTCAATTTCCTTTTTTCAGATCCTTCCACGGAATCATTATCTATAGCAGCTACAGCGTTATGGAATCTGTTTGCTAAACAGGAAGACTTGAAAGTTAAAATTATTTCTTGATCCATGAACTGCAGAGTGAATGTTTTATGCATGTAAGCAGGCATAAAAATAAAAAACAAACCTCCTTGTATATCTTCATGACAGCTCTTGAGTGACCAGACACACTGTGAATGAGTGGTAATATGTGGAAGGGAATCTTTTTATTTCTGAACAGCAGGTCCCAAGAGTGGGCTTAAAATCTTCAGTAAGTCACCATGTAAACAGATGTGCTGTCATCCAGGCTTTGTTGTTTCATTTCTAGAGCACAGGCAGAGTAGCTTTAGCATCATTCTTACAGGCCCCAGGATTTTCAAAGTGATAAATTAGCATCGGCTTCAGCTTACAGTCACCAGCTGCATTAGCCCCCTAACAAGAGAGTCAGCCTGTCCTTTGAAAGTTTGAAGCCAGGCATTGACTTCTCCTCTCTACCTACGAAAGTCCTAGATGGTATCTTCTTCCAATAGAAGGCTGTTTCACCTAGAAGGAAAACCTGTTGTGAGCATAGCCACCTTCACCCATGATCTCAGCTAGATCTTCTGGAGAACTTCCTGCAGTGCCTCCATCAGCACTTGATGATCCATCTTGCACTTTTATGTGATGGAGATGGCCTCTTTCCTTACACTCCATGAACCATCATCTGCTAGCTTCTCACGTTTTTTTGTTTTTGTTTTTGTTTTGTCTTTTTTTGTTTGTTTGTTTTTTTGTTTTTTTTCTGCCGCTTCCTCATCTCTCTCAGCCTCAGAGAAGTGAGGAAAGATAGGGCTGTGCTCTGGATTAGGCCTTGGCTTAAGGGCATCTGGTGGCTGATTTGATGATATGTCCACTAAAACTCTCTGCATGTCAGCACGAAATCTGTTTCGCTTCCTTATCATTCATGTGTTCGCTGGAGTGGCACTTTTCATTTCTTTCACCACCTGGCTAAGCCTTTGGCACAGGAGGTCTAGTTTGGGGCCTGTCTCAGCTTGTAACATGCCCTCCTCACTGAGCTCAATAATTTCTCCCTTTTGATTTAAAGTGAGAGATCTGCAATTCCTCCTTTCACTCGAACCTTTAGAGGCCATAGTAGGGTTATTATTTGGCCTAATTTCAATTCTGTCGTGTCACTGGGAGTAGAGAGACCAGAGCGGAGTGAGAGAGATGGGGAGAGGCCAGTCAGTGGAGCAGTCAAAACATACACAACGTTGGTTGATTAAGCTTGCTTCTTCTAGGGTGCATTTTGTGGCTTCCCAATGTGATTACAATAGCAAAATCAAAGAGCACTGATCACGGATCACCATAACAGATATAATCCTACTGAAAATTTGAGATATTGTAAGAATTACCAAAATGTGACACAGAGACACGAGGTGAGCACATGCTGTGAAAAATGGTGCCCACGGATTATTCAAATCAGGGTCATTAGGAACCTTCCAAAACAAGCTGCATCTGCAAAGTGCAATAAAGCACAATCAAACAAGGTATGCTGGTAGTTCTGTGTCTCCTGTGCAAACATCTATCTATCATCTATCTATCTATCTATCTATCTATCTATCTATCTATCTATCTATCTATCTATCATCTATCATCTATCTATCTATCTATCATCTATCATCTATCTATCTATCTATCTATCAATCATCTGTCTATCTATCTATCTATCATCTATCTATCTATCTATCATCTATCTATATCTATGTATTTCTATGCCTGTCTATCTATCTAGCTATCTACCTGCCTACCCATCTACCTGTCTGTGTGCCTATTATATAGATACAGAAACACTATCTCTGCATCTTTGATTCAATTAGCTACTGCTTCACCTGCCTCATTGATTTAAAAACACACTCTTCAATATTTGTGTCTTCTATTTCTGTTTCTCCCTCATTAATGTCTGCTTTATATATTAACATTATTACTTGTTTGTACTTTCTTTTAACTTTGTTTTATGCCTTGCCCTTGAGTTAGAAATGTCACTGATTCATTTTTATACTCCCATTGTCACGGTTATGAGTATTCAAAGCGGTCTACTTTTCTCTGATCACCTCTTTAAATATATGTCATAGATTCAAATCTATAGGGTTTATTGTAATTTATCAGAAAGTAGATACTTCCTCCTCATATCTAGGCTGGCACCCAATAATTCTTTAACACTTGATTTTTATGAGTTCTGGGGCACGTGGACTTATTTACAGCTTTTAGTTGTATTGTACTACGACCACAGCAGTAGTTTGTGATATCTCTATATGTGGAGCTTACTAATGTTTTCTTCGTGACCTCACATATGATCAATTTCTGTAAATGTTCTTTGTAAACTTGAGAAGGTATATTTTCTAGTATCATGTTGTAGTTTCAATACATGTACATTAGTTCTACCTTTTCAAATATGTTTAAAGTGTTACAGTGGGCTGTGTGCAGTGGCTCACCCTTGTAGTCCCAGCACTTTGCGGGGCTGAGTTGAGAGGATCACTTAAGCCCAGGAGCTCAAGACCAGACTGAGTACCACAGAGAGATCCTGTTTCTACCAAAAATAAGAAGACTAGCTAGGCATGACGGCATGTCCTGGTAGTCCCAGTGACTCAGGAGGCTGAGACAGGAGGATCATGTGAGTCTGGGAAATCAAGGCTTCAGGGAGGTATGAACCCACAGTGGCAGTGAAACTGGGAAATCAGAGCCAGACTCTGTCTCAAACAGAAACAAACAAATCTCATGTACCCCATAAATATATACACCTGCTATGTACACATAAAAATTTTAAAGTTAAAATTAAAAAGTTTTTTAAGTTACACTGTTATTCCTTTTTAACCATTTAACTGGTTGTGTGGCAAGTTGCATTTTCTGAAGATGGCCACAGTACCACCTTCTTTCCCACAAGCTCTTCTTTCCGTGTGACCTGGGGCCCTGCTCCTATCAAGGAGTGCAGCCTATATGTCCTTCTCTTGAACTCAGGCAGCGGATGAAGCCACTGAGTGTGAGAGAGGACCACACAAGTGAGGATTCCTGCCTGTGGAGACTAGGACACAAAAATGCCGTGAAATCCCACCTTCCTCCTTTGGGACACTTGATCTGGGAACCCACCCATTATGCTTTGAGGAAGCTCAAGCAGCCCATGGAGAGACCCATGGGGAGCATCAGAGGCTCCCAGCCTCAGCTAAGTTTCCAGCTAATAACCAGCTGCAGCTTGCCAGCCAGGAGAGCAAGCCGTCTTGAACGTGGATCCTCCAGTCTCAACTTGAGCAACACTAAGTCGCATCCTTGGGTCACAGACGACTCACCTCCATTAAACCCCCAAAAAACTACATGATGATTTTTATGTTCAGCCACAGAGGAAATCCTCCCCTTCAACCAGAGCTCTATTTCCCCCGAGTCCCCTTAGGAGAGCTTCATGACAGCTGCCAGCTTTCTCCCAGTATCTCTCTTACTTGCTCACTCCCCATTCCATCTCTCTACATTTCCTCCTTCCGTTACCTGACTCTTCTGTTTTGGGTTCTCTATCTCTGTCTTATAGGAGCATCACTTTCTCTCTCTTTTCTGCTCTACTCACCCTTCAGTTTTGCTACTTCCACTCACAACTTCCTGTCACACGCACCATTTGACTCCCTTGCTGTTTTTGTGACAGAACAATTCAGACGAAATCCCCCAAAACTTCTGCCATCAAACCTACAAGCTACCTGCCTCTGTGCCCTGTCTCTCCCTCTGTTAGAGGAGGACAGACGTCCCTGCCCCTGTGTTCTGGGTTCCATGGCCTCCAGCCTTCCAGAAACCTCGTGTTATCCATTAGTTTATCCATTATCTTTCTCCTCCCTCTATCTTCTGCATGTCTTTCTCTTTCCATCCTTCTTATTCCCATTTGTGTGTACTCGAATCTCCTTCAACTTGAAAATCCCTGGGCCTTATTCACCACCAATGTAATTCCCACCACTCTCTTACTCTTTGTGTCAAAGTTTCCAAAGGATTATCTCTGCTTGGTGCCTCTATTGCCTCATCTCTCACATTTTCTGAAATCCACTAGAAACCAACGTGGGCCCGCACATCTCTTCTAAAAGGATTCTCCCTCAAAAGTCACTGGTGACCTCCATGTGACTAGATCTAATTCACATTCTCTGGCCCTCTTCTCAGTTGATTCTCAGCTGCAGTCGACACTGTTGAGCACTCTCCTCTTTTTCTCGGTCCCCTCCTTTTGTCTTCCTTTGTCTTCCATAACAACACATTCTCCTGTTATTCTCTTCATTTTGGCCACGTCTCAATATCTTTACTAGCAGCACCTTCTCCACGGGGCCCTTTCAAGATGGAATTTCCAGGGATTTGGGTCTTGCTCAATTCTCTTCCAGTTGTATACTCTTTCTCTATTTATTTTCATATATGGCCATAACTACCATTACCATTGAAATCAAAGTTTCTCAAAGTGTGACTTGTGGACCAGCCTGTATCAGTATCACAGTGAAAGGGATTTGGGAAAGTTTGGATTTCATGGCCCTATTCAGGCCTACCAAATGAACTCTGTGGGAGGGAATGTGAAATCTGCACTGGAAATAAGTTATCCAGGTTGTTCTCATACCCACACACTATGTGTCAGGGACTGCCTGGCTGACATTAACAATGGCAGCTCAACACCTCCATCTGGTGGCTTTCGGACACCATCGTCTTCTTTTTGCAAATACAGTCCATGGAGATTAGGAAACTATTGAAAAGGTGAAAAATGAGAAAGAAGTAAAAAAACAGGATATGAATGGAATCTCTACTCCACGAATAGTCAAGACTGAATTACATCATTTTATGACATGTCTAGCACAAAGTAGAACTTGTCTATATTACAGTTTTGAGAGTAAATCCAATGGACACATTTCCATTTTCACCTAAGGGCAGGAAAACACAGGTATTGGATGACTCCCCTCTACAGATCGTTACGCCAAGTTTCTAACTTCTAACAATGCTGCATTTAACGAATTTGTAAAGTTAGTCTTCCAGAAGTTACCTAATAAAGAGCCCTCTGCTTTCCACTAATAAAATAATATGGGTTTTGATTTCCATTTCTCCAATGATTAGTGATGTGAATCACTTTTTCATACACCTGTGGGACACTTGCATGTCTTCTTTTGGGAAATGTCAATTCAGTTCCTTGGCCCACTTTTTAAGGGGATCATTTTTCTCCTGTCGAGTCGTTTGAGTTCCTTGAATGTTCTGGATATCAGTCACCTGTGGGGTGATTAGTTTGCAAATATCTTCTCCCATTCAATAGGTTATTTCTTTACTCTGCTGATTGTGCCTTTTGTTGTGCAGAAGCTTTTCAGTTGTATGCACTGTATTTGTCTATTTTTGGTTGTTTTTGCTGCCTGTGCTTCCAAAGTCTTAGGAATTCTTTGCCTAGACCGGTGTCAAAGAGAGTTTTCCCTAGGTTTTCTCCTAGCATTTATATAGCTTCAGGTTGTTTTTGGTGTTTTGTTTTGTTTTGCTTTGTTTTGTTTTGTTTTGTTTTGTTTTGTTTTGTTTTGTTTTGTTTTGTTTCTGAGACGGAGTCTCGCTCTGTCTCCCAGGCTGGAGTGCAGCGGCGCCATCTCGGCTCACTGCAACCTCCGCCTCCTGGGTTCAAGCGATTCTCCTGCCTCAGCCTCCCGAGTAGCTGGGACTACAGGCAAGTGCCACCACGCCCGGTTAATTTTTTGTAATTTTAGTAGAGACGGGGTTTCACCGTGTTAGCCAGGATGGCCTCGATCTCCTGATTTCATGATCCGCCCGCCACGGCCTCCCATAGTGCTGAGATTACAGGCGTGAGCCACCACACCCGGCCTCAGTTCTTTTATGTAGCTCCTTAATCTATTTGCGTTCATTTTTGTATACGGTGAGAGACACAGGTCTAATGTCACTAACCACCACAGAAATGCAAACCAAAACCACAATGCATGGCCCATGCAATAAGCAAAATAGGATCCAGGCATGGCATGTGCAAGGGTATAGGGACGGAGAACATAGGCTCAACACCATTACTCTTAGGGAAATGCAAATCATACCACAATCCTACCAGCTAACCACCCCCTGGGATGTTTACTTTTAAGAGGAAGACAAAAATTGCTGCTGTTAAAGATGTGGAGAAACTGCAAGCCTTATACACTGCTCATGGGAATGTAAAATGGTGTGGCTACTGTGAAAAACAGTTTGGTGTTTCCTCCAAATGTTAAAAGTAATTAACATATGACACCATCATTCCACTCCTAGATACGTGCAGAAAAATTTAAAACAGACATTCAAGCAAATACATGTGTATGAATGTTCATAACAGCACCGTTGACCACAGCCGAATAGGAGCATCCCACATTACCACCAACAGATAAATGGATGAACACAACATGACGGATCCACCTAACGGGATACTCCGTAGCTATAAGAAAGAATGATGCTGTGATACATGTTACGACATGGATGAACTTGGAAACCATGTTACGTGAAATAGGCCAGACACAAAAGGTCACATGCCCTAGGATTCCATTTATATGGAATGTCCAGAAGAGGAAAATGTTAAGGATTAGCAATACTTAGAAATCAGGTTGTTATCATGTCATCTGATTACAAAACGGATGAGTGGCTGCCAGGGAAGGAGGGAGGCGGGAATCAGTAGTGACTGCCTAATGGGTACAGGGTTTTCTTTGGGATTGATGCAAATGTTGTGTAAATAGACAGAGGTGATGATTTTACAATACTGTGAATTTACTTTATGCCACCAAATGGTATGCTTAAATATCTAATTTTACGTTATCTGAGTTTCACTTCAATAAATATTTCTTTCAAAAATAACGATTCTTAGACCCATGCAATATATGTTCAAGTACTTTGAAAAAACCTAAGCGATCAATTAAATGAAAATTTCAATTTAAAAATAATCTTCAGCCCATTCATGTTTACACACAAATATGGTCCATGAAAAACAAGTCCATTTTTGACAACAACACAAGTATCGAAAGAAATATGCCAAAGAAATTATCAGCAGAGTAGCAAGGTAACCCGAAGAATGGAAGAAAATATTTGCAAACTGTGCTTGCTACAAAGAGCTAATTAATATGCAGAATCTACAAGGAACTCTACAAAAGCAGCAAGGAAAAAGAACAAATAATCCCATTAAAACGTGGGCATATGACGTGAACAGACATTTCTCAAAAGAAGATATGCAAATGGCCCAGTCATATTTGAAAAAATGTTCAACATTGCTCATCATCAAGGAAACACCAATGAACACCAGGGTGAGATAGCACCTTACCCCGGCCAGAATGACCACGATTAAAAAGTCAACAAACAATAGATGTTGGTGCAAATGTGGTGAAAAAGAATGCTTTTACGCTGCTGGTGGGAATGCAAATTAGTCCAACCCCTATGGACAATAGTATGGAGACTCCTTAAAGAACTGATAGTCGATACACCATACGATCCAGCAATCCCACGACTGGGTATCTACCCAACTGAAACGAAGTCGTTCTGTGAAAAACACAGCTGCACATGTATGTTTATCGCAGCACAATTCACAATTGCCAACGTGTGGCATCGACCTAAGTGCCCATCGACTGATGAGTGGAGGAAGAAAATGTGTATATACACCATGAAATACTAGTCAGGCGTAAAAAAAAAAAAAAAGAACAAAATCGTGTCTTTGGTGGCAACTTGGATGCAACTGCAGGCCATTATCCTAAGTGAGCTAACTCAGGAATGGAAAACTGAATACCGCATGTTTTCGGTGTGAGCCAAGCTACAGGTACACAAAAGTACCTGGCCTCGTGTGTTCTGGCGGTGGGAAAGGTGGCCCCTCACGGGACCTGGATCCCACGTCCCTGTGCCTCAAGGGAGAAGAGAACCTGTGACGCCTTCACTTGCCTCCCTCCGTGACCCGTTCTGTGAAACTTCCCCTGCCCCCAGCGCCTAGGCCAAGGAGAATTCCCAGCCATGTTGAGAATCCTTTCTTGGTTCCCGCGTGAGATAGGGCGGGGTGTCACTGAGTGAGCTCCAGATCGACGCTGAGCCTCGGGGGATGTATTGGCGCTTCCTGCTCTCCGTAGCAAGTCCTCATCCAGGAGAATGTCCGGACGACACTCCGGTTTCTATGACAACCAAGGTAACGTTTCTTTCCTGGCGGCAGACACACATCACAAGGATATTTACAGAGCGGACAGCTGGGATAGCTGTAGGAACGTCAAGACTAGTAGGTGTCTGCTATCCATGTGACTGTGTCGGGAACGGGGGGAAGGTGAGGGTGTATGTGTGAGGATGTGTGTCTGTCTGTGTGTGTGTGACGGTGCGTGCCTGTGTGTGGATGTGTGTGTGTGAGGATGTGTGGGGACATGTGTGTATGCGTGTGCATGTGTGTGTGTGTGAGGATGTGTGTGTGCTTGTGAGGATGTGTGTGGATATGCGTGTATGTGTGTGCGTGTGTTTGTATGTGAGGATGTGTGTGTGTGTTTGGGGGTGTGTGTATGGATGTGTGTGTGTGTGTGAAGAAGTATGTGTCTGTATGTGTGTGAATGTGTGTGGCATTGAGTTGACTGCCCTGACTCACTGTCCTGAGGTGACACCTGTTGAGCCAGAGCATTGTCACCCGAGTCAGTCCTTTAAAGCAGGGATCCGCAAGGATTTCTGAACTTAAAGGAATGTCGCAGATCCCCTTCAGGATGGAAATTTGCTCGCCTCCTCATGGTAAGAAGGTATGATGCATACATTAGGAGAGGGAAATTTGATGCCGGCAAATGAGGAGCTACCATGGGTAGGACTGGAAGGCCTCCCGTCGCTTTGAGCAAGCCGGGACTCATGCTGGGCTCATCCTGAGTGGCTGACCCTTGAGACCCATGTTCTGTAAAAGGCGAATTTCCTGGTCTCGCTCCGCTAACCACGATGAGGTGAATTGAGTGAAAATCAGTGAGGGCCCCTTCTCGATGACAGAAGCGAAAAACACAGGCTCCTTCATCAGGGCGGGCCCTTGTGTTCCTATTGTCTACCAAACGGCTCTGTTCTCCAGGTCGGAGAGTAGTGCAATTGTTCACTAATTGCATCCTCTATTGATGCATGCAATTAGTGAACAGAATAAGGGGAAAACTGGACCGATACCAATTCTCACCCAATGGTGCTACAAGTGCACTGCAAACCCTAGGAAAGCGTGAGACCTATCTCTAAAGCTATGTTGAAAGTTTATGTGCAATTCACCTGTGCAAAGGGAAGGTGTAGGTATACACAAGAATGTACTTCCTTTAGAGAAACCATTCGATACATGGTGCCTTTATTGTACTAAAGGATGCCGCCAGCTCATCCTTTGAAGGAAACACCTGTTTGGGGGAAGATCTAAAATCACACACCCAGCCGTCAACAGGAGCTCCACAAAGCTCTGGTAATGCTAGGGAGGGGTGCTGGAGGGAGGATACCTGCCTCTTGGTGGGAGAGGGACCGTGTCAGGAAAGGGACCCCACTTTGAGAAGAGCTGCTGAGGACTGTGTTCTTTCACTTGTTCCTAAAAAGTAAATGAACCCTCACTTGAGAAAGGAATTAACACAGGGCTTCCAAAATAATTATCCCCCAAACCATGGCTGTCGTTGGGAGAAATAAAAGCTCGCGGTCTTCTAGTTCCTTCATCCCTCAACTAAAGAGCAAATGGAATAGAACAAAAGTTATACACCAAAAATAGAAAATAGTCTGCTGATAATTTCTTTAGGGACCTGAAATTGACTATGATGTTATGTAGACTCACTATTTATCCTGTCTTCCTTTTATTTTCATCTGCTTAGTCTCATTGTGCAGGCAGTGTTTGATTTCATTTTGAAGTAAAATATTCAACGCATCGTCCTACTCATTCAATCATCTGAGAACTTGGGTTCACTCACAAAACTGAGTTGGGCTTAGTGAATGTTCCCTTTTTATCTCATGGATCCTGGTATGCGGAAGTAGATCAATATTTGCATATCATGATCTAGCTGGATCTGCAATATAGACAGGTAAAGGTAAACCTAGGCAGAGATAGATGTAGACCTGTCTAGCTATCTTGCTCTATCTCTAGCCACTCTGCTGTCCATCCATCATCTGTCTTCATCCATCTCTATCTTTATCTCTATCATCCATCACCTATCTATTCTTATCATTCTTCATATCTATCAAGCCTCTATCTTCTATAAAATTATATTTATCTATCTCTATATCCAACTGTCTTTCTCTCTATATATCTCTTCATCATCTGTCTCCAGCTGTCTCTATCTCTGGCTCTCTATTATTCTGAATATCTATAGACCTTCTAGCTAATATGTATCTTTATCTATCTCTATCTTTTATCCATCTATTTTTATCTATCCCTATGAGTCATTCAACCTCATCAATCGATATCCATCTCTACTTGTATGCATCCATCTATCTATCCGTCTATCCCCCATCTATCTGCCTATCTACCTACCTCTCTCTCTCTCTAGAGGGAGAGAAAACAATTGTGTTTCCCTTAGTACAAAATGTGGGGAGAAAGTCACCAGCAAGACTATATGCAAACCCTTGATAGAAGGTATTTGGGCGATGGGCCAATGCATGTGGTGAGAGAACATTTAATATTTGGATTTCACACACTTCCCTTCTGATGATCTCTCTTAAGGAGGCATGGCTTTGGCCATCCGAACGTAGCTGTAATGGCTATTTTGGTAGTCTGTAGAAGGCAGTCCCTTAAACTGTTTCACACCTGTAAAGATGTTGCCAGATGCCAATACTGAAGAATATTCAAATGGCTGTGCAAACTTTAAGCTTTTAAATATCTTGTAGAAATATACGTGTACAAACAGGACAAAAATTCTGGAGTGTGTGGACTCATATAATTGCAATAAGCATTTCTGGGTAATTGGATTGCTGATGCTTACTATATTTCCTATTTAGAAATTTTAGACATCCCTTTAGATGTTTCCCTGTCTAGGTTTAAAATAAGAAACTAAATGGAGAAGAAAACAGCATTTGTACTGGAAGCAGAAACATTTGCAGGAATGTGTAGAGGCAGTGAGCATGGATTCTATGCATCAATGCCAGGCTCCTTGAGTTTCCAACGTGTGTGTGTGTGTGTGTGTGTGTGTGTGTGTGTGTGTGTGTGTAGAGAGAGAGAGAGGAGAGAGGAAGAGAGGAGAAACTCCGCATTTGGGGATGTGGGTAGGCATTGACTTGGGCTTGAGAGTGCCCAATCACACCTGTTTTGTGACATGGGCTGGCAGGTCCAGTTAAGGGGAGATTGAAGTGCCAGGGTCATTGGTGATTCCTTCTCACTTTTGTTCTGGGTCCTCAGTTGACACTTGTGCTTGACAGCCCAGTACTCTGAGTTCTCTAAGGAAGAGGGCATTAAACCTGTACGTTCATATACCCTCATCTAAGAAAGGTTTTGTACAACTTTTCCCTAAAGTATGTATATCTCGTCATCATTATACATTTCATATTACATCTACCAGTGCCCGTGAACAAAGACACACATACATGCATTTATTAAGGAAATGATTATTGGTCTATGAAACCTGTAATTTGAAGTCCACAATGCATGAGCTAAAATATGTAAGTGAGCTATGATACCCGATATTGCACAGTACCAAATATTGTACAATGGCTATAGAAAACGACAGCAGGCTAGCAGAGTATTTCGGTGTGGAAGGTGGGAAGTGAAGGATTGACAAAAGAGTTGCATCTGCAGTGCACATTTCTATAATTTGGGACATTTCATTAAATGAAGTTTGGAACTATCAGGGAAACCTCACTGTACAGACGTTCACACAAATGAGGTAGGAACATGGACATTCACAAGACAATGTGTCCAGTTATGCTCTTAGGTTAGGAGCTCCAGTTGAAGACGATATGTGCATGTGTGTGTGCACATTGGCGCATTGGCAATGCCTTGGGAGCAGGCACGTTATCATGTAGACTGAGCTTCTGTGACGTGATGTCCTTTCATATGTCTGTCTACATACCTCATATTCTATGCTAACCCATTTCATGTTATTTGAGAATCAGAAAAACACAGTAACATGACAAGACTCACCTGTCATTTTTCCTGATTTTATCAATCTCGTTGAGCACATTTCATTACACACACACACACACACACACACACACACACACACAGAGAGAGAGAGAGAGAGAGAGAGACAGAGACTGCTAACATGGAATCCATCTGTCTTAGGGGGATGCTATCGGGAAAGCACTAGTTCCTAAGGTTCTGAAATGGAAAAAGACTAGCATACACTAAGGGGCATAACAGGGAAATTTTTTGAGATGCAAAAGAAGGAAGAAAACAAAGATGACAACTACGTGATGCCTGAGATGAAGATGTCAGTTCTGTTTCAAAAGGGCATGCATTCAAGAGTTGGGGAGGGGAACAGGATAAATCACTTGGTTGGCTTAATTTCCTATCTGTGTTTGTGTTTCCAGGTCCACATTAGGAGTGCATAGGTCCTGAGCATCTACACGTGGTGCCACTGGGTCGCCAGAAGAACAGCGCACTTCAGGGGCACAAGTGGGGTTGAAGGGTCTGCACACCGGCGCTTGCAGTGTGAGCAGCACGAGATCCAGCTCACAGAACCAAACCTGCTGCGATCCATGTGACACTGGGTAAGATTTCCCCATTTACTAAACATTCACTTGCATTCACTTCACGCTGACATTTCACGGTGGAATTCTCCTTGCCCGTCGTCGTACAGACACTTGTTTTCAGGATAAGAGTCACTGATTTGGTGTCGGCAGGCAAAAGTTTAAAGCCACGGTAGAGAGGTGCAGATGGCAGCCAGTGACCGCTGCCTGCAGCGATCCTCACGACCGATGGTAGCCAGTAACCACCAGGATGATCGCCACGCAGCTCTGGGTTCTATGTGCTCTTGCACATGACATGGTGCCGACATGGTGCACATGACATGGTGCCGACACCCAGCATCTGCATGTGGGAGACCTCCTCGGGCTTCCTGGGAAGCGCAGGTCCATACTAGCACCCTAGAAATAAAAACATGAAGCATTTCCCCAGGTTTCCGCCCAAGGAGCCCAAAGGCACAGAATACTCAGTAAGAAACGTGGGGTCCCTGCCGGGACACCCACCTCCCCATTCAGGTGCTCCTCAAGATGGAATTGTTAAAATTAGGAGAAGGCCTTGGGTTTGCTGTGTAATAAAGCCTCTGTGGACCTTCTGTATGATCCCGAATACTTGCCATCTCTCTATCCCTCTGTCTAAGACTCACTTGTCATGTTTCCTTATTTTATCAACCTCACTGAGCAGGGTGCTTCGTGTTTCACGAAAGGATGCTTTCCTGATACATTTCCGCTCTCCCTTTACCATGTTGCAGCATACTCCAGAATTGGCCATTGGAAACACGAGTTCAAGTGCCTCAGGGAGATTCAGGAGGAGGAACACAGCCCACCCACACTGCACACCCTCTGCAGTCCGAAGGCAAAGGATGCTCTGCAGAGCAGCTTGGTTTAGGAGAGACCTGCGGTAGCAGAGGGTCTGACAGGCAGACCCCTCGGCCTCCCTTAGCTACCTTTTCCCAGCTCATCATGGACTCTGAGTACGTCCTATGCTCTTGGAAAGGCCGACTATGGCCAGCAAAGGTTTTGTGCACACGTGGGACTTCACCAAAAACGAAGCCCGAAAAGGCGATTTCTCTAGAAGTTCAAATCCTCGCAGTAGATGAAAAAATCAAGGTGAAAAGCACAGACGTGAAGACCCCAACTAAGTTTGAAATGGAAGACATTGCCGCCTCTGCAGCGGCACAGACGAAGCTCGGTGCCCCACTCAGAGAGAAGATGGGGTACAGAGGAACCCTTCAGGTGGCCCTGGAGATTCTGAAAGAGAGAACAAATCTGGCTGGAGGAAGGAAACCACATGAACTAGAGAGCACCACGCCCTCTCAGCTTTCTCCAAAGGTGCCCCAAAAGCTAGCCAGTTCTGTCCCTCGTGAAGATGATTGGAGATGCAAAGGCGACTTAAGGAGGAGTCTTGGGAAGAGGGAAAACCCAAGATCACCGACGGTCCCTTCAGAGAGTAAGCGTGCCCTGCGGGATGACAGGTCACAGGAGCCCATAGCCATTGCCCCTACTCCAGGCGCCCTGCCCGGGGATAGGTCAGGGGTGCCCAGGGCCATTGCCCCTACCCCAGGCTGCCTGGACAGTGACAGGTCAGGGGCACGCAGGGCCATTGCCCCTGCTCGAGGCACCAAGCGCGGTGGCAGGTCACGGGCATGCAGGTCCATTGCCCCTAAACCAGGCTCCCTGTGCAAGGACAGGTCACAGGCGAGCAGGCCCATTGACCCTACATTAGGCGCCAGGCGCAGTGGCAGGTTACGGGCTTGCAGAGCCATTGCCCTTACTCCAGGTGTCCTGCGCGGTGTCAGGTCACGGGTGCCAAGGGACATTGCCCCTACTCCAGGCGCCCTGCGAGGTTACAAGTCATGGCTGTGCAGGGCCATTGCCCCTACACCAGGTGCCCTGCGTGGAGACAGGTCAGGGGCACGCCGGCCTTTGCTTTCCCAGGTGCTGCGAGGTGACGGTTCGCGGTATACGCGGGCGTTGTCCCTACTACATGCGCATTGTGTGAGATAGGGTCACGGGTGGGCATAGGCATTGCCCCTACTGCAGATGCCCTGCGCGGTGACAGGTCACTGGTGTGCGGGGCCGTTGCTCCTACTCCAGGTGCCTTGCACTGTGAGAGGTCACGAAAACGCACGGCCATTGGTTCTACTCCAGGAGCCCTGCCGGGTGACAGGTCAGGGGCCAGCAGGGCTACTGCCCCTGCTCCAGGCGCCTTGTGCAGTGAAAGGTCCTGCGCACGCAGGAGCATTGCCCCTACTCCATGTTTACTGTGCGGGGACAGGTCACGGGTGGGTATGGGCATTGCACCTACTCCAGGCGCGCTGCTTGGTGGCAAATCAAGGAAATGCAGGGCCATTGCTATTACTCCCGGCGCCCTGCATGGTGGCAGGTCACAGAAACGCAGGGCCATTGCTCCTACTCCAGAGGCCCTGCACGGTGACGGGTCACGGACTTATATGGCCATTGCTCCTACTCCAGGTGCCCTGCACGGTGACAGCTCACCAGCGCACACGTCCATTAGTCCTTCTCCAGGCGCCCTGCATGGTGACAGGTCACCAGCGCACATGGCCTTTCCTTCTACTCCAGGCACCCTGCATGGTGACAGCTCTCAGGCACACATGGCCATTGCTCCTACTCCAGGCACGATGCAGGGTGACAGCTCAACAGCTCGCATGGCCATTGCCCCATCTGCAGGGGCCCTGAGAAGTGACAGGTCATGGAAACGCAAGGCCATTGCTTCTACTCCAGGTGCCGTGACAGGTCATGGAAACGCAAGGCCATTGCTTCTACTCCAGGTGCCCTGCGTGGTAACAGGTCTGACAGGTCACGGAAACGCAAAGCCATTGCTTCTACTCCAGGTGCCCTGCTCAGTAACAGGTCTGACAGGTCACGGAAACGCCAGGCCATTGCTCCTACTCCAGGCGCCCTGGGTGATGACAGCTCAATGGCCATTGCCCCTACTCCAGGGACCCTGCAAGGTGACAGTTCGCCAGCAAACACGGCCATTGCTTCTACTCCAGGCACCCTGCGCGGTGACACCTCTCAGACACACAAGGCCATTGCTCCTACTCCAGGTGACCTGGGCGGTGACAGCTCATCAGTGCACAGGGCCATCGCTCCTTCTCCAGGTGCCCTGCATGGTGACAGGTCACCAGCACACACGGCCATTGCTTCTACTCCAGGAGCCCTGCATGGTGACGGCTCCCAGGTGCACACGACCATTGCTCCTACTGCAGGCGCCCTGCGCAATGACAAGTCATGGAAACGCAAGGCCATTGCTCCCACTCCAGGCACCCTGCACTGTGACAGCTCACGAACGTGCACCGCCTTTGCTCCTACTCCAGGCGCCCTGCATGCTGACAGGTCACCAGCGCACCAGGCCATTACTCCTACTTCAGGCATCCTGCACTGTGACAGCTCAAGAGAAAGCAGGGCCGTTGCTCCTATTCTAGGCGCCCTGCACCGTGTCGGCTCTCAGGCACCCAAGGCTGTTGCTTCTACCCCAGGCCCTCTGCGCGGTGACAGCTCACCATTTCACACAGCCATTGCACCTGTGCCAGGGGCCCTGCGGGGTACCAGGTCACGGAAACGCAAAGCCATTTCTCAGACTCCAGGCACCCTGCGTGGTGACAGCTCAGGAGAATGCACGGCCATTGCTCCTAGTCCAGGCGCCCTGCACGGTGACAGGTCACAGACACATATGGCCATCGATCCTACTCCAAGCGTCCTGCGCTGTGACGGCTCACCAGCGTGCATGGCCATTGATCCTACTCCAGGTGCCCTGGGCAGGGACAGGTCACGGGCGCTCATGGCCATTGCTCCTACTCCAGTTGGAATGCAAGCACATGTGTTGCAAAGCCCCCGAGCCTGCCAGGATTCCCTGACACTTTCGCGGCATGTTTGTGAGAAAAAGGGGAAGAAAAGGGCAAACGCCTCAACTCTTATGTCCCTGCCTCCCGCAGTAACGGAGGAGGGTGCATCTCAGCCCCCAGGTCTCACTAGCCCTGTGCCCCCCGCTCTGAAGGAAGAGACACTGGACGACCGCCCGAAGAAAACCGTGACTGCTTCCCCGGAATGTTCTCCCTTCTCGGGGAGCATTCAGGACCCTGGAGAGGGTGCCTGGAAGCCAGGCTGGGCAGGTATGGCCGCATCCTCTGTGTCCCGTCAGCACAGGCTGCCTTCTTCACTCCGGCTTGCCAATAGAAAAAGGAAGCGTCCGGGTCCAGATTTTCAGAGGAGACCTCAAGGACCTCAGACGCCTGGTGACGCTAAGCTGGCTAATCCTGTCAGCACCGTTCAAAGGGCTGGCGGTAAACAGGATGGGCAGCCCGCCAGCCTTGCTTTTCCACAGGAGCCACGTCCCATTGAAAGGGGAACGATGGTCTGGTTCAAATTTCAAGATCATCCGTTTTGGCCAGCAGTGGTCAAGAGTGTCAGCAACACAGACAAGACCGCGAGGGTGCTCCTGCTTGAGGCCAACCTGCACCACGGAAAGCGGGGCATTCGAGTGCCTCTTCGAAGGCTGAAGCACCTGGATTGTAAGGAGAAAGAGAAACTGCTGAAGAGAGCCCAGAAGGCCTACAAGCAAAGCGTCAACTGGTGCTTCTCACTGATTTCCCACTACAGAGAAGGACTGGTCCGGGGTTCTTTCCAGGGCTCTTTCCTGGACTATTATGCCGCAGACATCAGCTACCCAATCAGGAGAGCCATCCAAGAGGGAGACCTGCAGATTGACTTTCCAAAGGTGAATTATGGCGACCTGGAAGACTGGGAGGAGGAGACCTCCCTGGGCGGGAAGAGGCCTTGCAGGAAAATCCTCCCGGACCGGATGAGGGCCGCTCGGGACCGAGGCAACCAGAAGCTGGTGGACTTCATCGTGAAGAGAAAGGGGGCCGACCCCCACCTTCTGGACATCTTGCAAGGCAGGAAGCAGTCCAGGTGGCTGACCGAGTTTCTGAAGCCACGCAAGGACTTGCGCTGCATTGAAACATACCTGGAGGATGACGATCAGTTGGAAGTCGTGGCCAAGCATTTACAAGAAATCTACAAGCAAATTGACAAGACCATGCTGACTCTGATAAGGAATGACAAAGTCAATTTTGTGCTGGAAGTTCTTCTGCCGGAAGCCATGATTTGTGCCATCGCCGCACTTGATGGGCTGGATTACAAGGCAGCAGAGGAGAAGTACCTGCGAGGACCACCTGTGCATTACCGGGAGAAAGAGCTGTTTGACAGAGATATCTTAAAGAAGGCAAGAAGGGAACCAGCAACCACCCGTAAAGCTAATTAGCCCCCCCCCCCCCCCCCCCGCACCCATACCTTTGCAGGGAGCTGCCTCCTTTCTAGAATTAATGAGAAAGCCTCCTCCCTTCCCCAACGCGTGTAAGTATGTTCTGGATATTCGAGACTTTGGGAACGTGAGGAATTCATTTGGGGCCCATCTCTCGCATGTGGTGGTGGCACATTCATCACCATGTCTTCATCGCAAACTCGTGAAGAGCTATTTTGTTAAACGATTGCAAACCCTTGCGATTCCCTCAGCGTCTTTGGATGTGTAGTTGTCCCGATAGGTTTGAAAGACAAGAGCATTGATTTTCATAACATGTCTTTTGACTGGACTTGGTACTTTCATTTAGGACCTATATCCTTTTACACAAAAAGCCACTGGTATCAGCTTTTAAACAACAATAATTTTTAAAGCCTAATGTATATTTTTATGGAAACATCGGTGAGACTTTTCATTCTTTTGGTGATACGGGGATAGAAACTATCAGATCCCCTTTTCGGATAATTCCTGCCTTTTCCCTGCTATGCCTGTTTATTTTTTGAAAAGTAGCCCCAAGAGTTGAATCCCACGAGAGAGACATTTTCTCCTATGTTAACACGACCTTCCGATACTTTTTCAAAAAGCAAACTGCAGGCCAAACATGAAGTTACCGAATGGCTTGCACGTAGTCCATATGTGCATGAGTGAAATCTCAGTGTGCAGTGAGCGTCTTGTCAGCTTCATGCAAGATTGTCGCTCTGCATTTCCCTGAAATTCCACACCCTCCTTCAACAGCTGAACTGTTTCCTAGAACAGGCTTCACGCTGTCTTCACAACTGACAGTGATGGATCTTCTCCCTCTAACTGTCGGTCCCCTGTGGAGGGCAGCTAGAGCCATCTCCTTCTTGGCCTGGCTTCTCTCCACCTATGTGGCTGGCCCAGCTGCTTAGGAGCCCATCTACCTGCCCATAAATTGGAGGAAAGCCAGCTCCTTGTTCTGGATCCAGAGTCCCCCAAGACGTGGCCATTTGTCTCAATGCCGCTGAGCTTCATCTTCCGACTTATTCACAGGCTAGCTCCAACAGGTCCCAGCAATCTAGACACAGGCAGGTAAGCCATTCCGGGCTGCTAGAGAAGGAGAGGTGCCAGGGCTGGGAGTTGGAAAAATGGGTCACAGAGGCAGGCTTCATTCCGTTAAGTGGGGCCGGCCCTTGATGGAATAATATTAAACAGATGCAATTCAGACCTAAGTTGTGAAGCCCACCGATTGCTCGGCTAACTTGAAACAAGATGGTTTTTGAGGATAAATGCTATGGAAAAGCCAGTTTGTTTTTCATACTTGATGTTAAAATAAACGTGAAGGCCTTACCATGAACCTGAGTCCTTTTTTAGTTCTTAGAGGAAGTCACCTGTTCTCATGAGACCATGTTATGTGTTCACATGGCCATGTGTTTGGGTAACATTGGCACAGGAGCTGTTTGGAGTCACCTTAAAACCACTGTGTCTCTCACCTTGAACTTCAGCTGTGTCATGCTTGAGACTGTCCAGCTCCATAGGTGGAGTGTCTAGGAAATACATAGACACACTTCCAAAGCAATAATAGCTTGGAAATTCTGACGAAATTTCAGAAGAGAGACTTCCAAGTGGCGTATACATCAGGCCCGACGGAACCCTCTCTAGACTCTGCCTGAGTGTGACCAAGACTCCTGGACACACTGCCTGGACAGTCCGTGTGACATCCTCATAGCCCCGGTAATTATTTGGAAACAGACCGTCTCCGTGCTCTGTGTGGACCTCACACACCGAGACAACACACTTTAGTTACTCCACAACACTGTGTCTCCGAGTCCAACATATCACCTGCGTTCAGCTTTCTTGTGGAGCCACGTTTATCCCTAGGTTCCAATATTACTTTACTACCCCATTCATTCATTCCTGACCTCATGCTAGACCGGGAGAGCAAGTGAGGCGTGGTTGAAGGCTCTGCTCTGAAGACCGACTTCAGGTGACATAGAAACAGATGGGAATGTGGTGATTCAGGCGACAACCTAGTCTTTAAGGTAACAAGGATGCACTGCTTCCTCCTGTCGGTGAGAAATTCTCACCAGTGTCATGGGCCGACAGCCTGTTTTTGAGAGCACAGCCCCAGGTTCACCCAACTATGTGAGATCATAGGTGCCTGTTGGCTTGGGTCGAAGGGAGGAGACCTGGTCTCTCTTGGATGTCACTGACACCCGGGGCATCCACCGAAGAGAGCCACACGTGCCTTGGACATGCATCTATTCTCCTCCTCCTTGAATCAGGGTCACTGAAAGGCATCTGGGGCATGTGGGTGGGTTGAGGGATATACAGACTCTGAGATCCTTTCCAGCCTGAGCAGATGCTGCGGCCCCTCCATGATTGCCCTGAGCTGGATCTCCATCACATGTGCCTGTGTGTTTGATGACAGAGCCCAGCCTGTCACCCATCCTGACCCGCTAGGTTAAGGTGACCTCCTCTTCTCCATTCAGAAGGCAGACTGCTGCACATCAGGCCCTGATCTTAACTGTTGCTTGGCAGAGCTGCACACACAGAGACGGCTCACACCACATTCCTAGGTCTCTATGTCCAAGTAAGCAACTGACGGGGAAAGAGGGGAACCCTCAGATTTGTAAGGGTGACGACCATGAGAATTTTGAATACCTAGAATCTCCTGAACCCTCACCCTGGCCTTAACAACCACCTAACCCTTGCTAATTGGGGAGCGATCCCCTTATTCACGGAGGCTCTGTAAAGACCTCGTCCGAGGGAGCTGCTGTAAAAGAAGTTGCCTTCGAGCCTGTAATTCCAGCACATTGAGAGGCTGAAGCAGGAGCATCGCTTGGGTCTAGGAGTTGGAGACCAGTCTGGGCAACATAGTGAGACTCTGTCTGTACAATAATAAACATTTAAAAACTACACAGGCGAGGTGGTATGTGCCTATAGTCCCAGCTACTCGGAAGGCTGAGGTGGGAGGATTGCTTGAGCTCAGGAGGTTGAGGCTGCAGTGAGGTATGATGGCACCTTCGCACTCCAGCCTGGGAGACAGAGCAAGACCCAGTCTCTAAGAAAAAAAATTGCTTGTCTTACCTAACATCCATCCCGCTAACTTTCATCGCTCTGACAAGCACAAAGTCTGAATAGGAAAGATCACAGCACAGAAGAGAAATTCGGTTTCTGTTTGGGTGGGAAATACCTCATATTCAGATAAGCTGCAGAAGCTGACTAGTTCGCCCTGGCATGACCTGGGACAGCATAGGTGGGAATGGATTGTGAGCATGTGGAACCAGCAAGACAGCAGACAGTTCAATATAGGGGAGTGTGTATTTACATGGGAGCACAGAGCTATAAAGTGGGGTTCCCTGTCTTGGGGCCGGCCTCAGATCCTGCTGGGCTGGCAGCTTCACGTTTGGGCAACAACAGCCTGTGTGTATGGGTGTGTCTGCCTGTGTGTGTGTGTGCACATGCGTGTGTGTCTGTGTGTGTGTGTCTGTGTGCATGTGTGTGTCTCTGTGTTTGTGTGTGTGTGTGCATGTGTCTGTGTGTATGGGTGTGTCTGCCTGTGTGTGCACGTGTGTGTGTGTGTCTGTGTGCATGTGTGTGTCTCTGTGTTTCTGTGTGTGTGCATGTGTGTGTCTGTGTGCATGTGTCTGTGTGTATGGGTGTGTCTGCCTGTGTGTGTGTGCACATGCGTGTGTGTCTGTGTGTGTGCTGAAATCACCAGCAGCACAGAGATAGCAAGCAGGAGCTAAGATCATCAAGAAACGATGGTGAGTAACCGAGGCTTCATTACTCAGCATTAACAACCACTGGGAGTGGCCGATGCCGTGGGAAGCCTTTCAAAACTGGGCTTTGTGTTTTCGTTTCGGGGAGGAGGAAGGGGAACCGTCTGCCGCCTGCAATGAGGAGCATGGACAGGACGTACCCCACCTCCAGGGCCTGTCAGAATAAGTTACATGAAAAGTTTGCACTTGTTTGTAGGTGCAAAGTGATCCCAAGCTTGAAACTATTTTTTTCACAAAGCATCGGTCCGCAACCGTCTTTCCTTCCCGCGAGGCAGCGGCCTAACGGATCGCCTCAGCACTGCTCCGTCACCACACCCGTTTCTTGTCTTTGGCCTTAACGTTAGCCTGTGGAGTCGAGTTTGGTACGTGACCAGGGCAATCCTCCACTTCCTAACATGACTGACGTAAAGGTCGAATGCTGGGTTTCACTTCATGTCAACTGGAAAACCACCACCTTTGCCCAAAAGCCATCCTTGATGCTGCCGCCCAAAGGTGGACTTCTAGTCGACTGAAGTCGTGTGGTCTGTGAGAGTACGGTGGGTTTCCCATCTTTTCCTTCAAGAAACACAAAGATCATTCAGGGTCCAGAAAGTGTCGTAGGGGTGGTCAGTAGAATAATGTTCCCCACCCACGCTCAAAGGTGTCTATGTCCGATGCCTGTTACCTGACGTAGCAAAAGAGGTTTTGCAGGTGTGATTAAGTTAAAGATCTCCAGATGGGTGCTTCTCCTGGAGCATCCAGGTGGGCCCAGAATCATCACGGGGGTCCTCAAATGGTGAAGAGGGACGCAGAAAGCTCAGAGTCAGATATGTGACCACAAAAGGACAGGTTGGAATGATGAGGCCGTGGGTCAAGGACTACAGCAGGAATCTAGAAACTGGGAAAGGCAAGGAACAGAGTCTCCTCCAGGGCCTCCGGAAGGAACGCAGCCCTGCCCATAGCTTGATGGTGGCCCAGTGAGACCCATGCGGGACTCTGGCCTCAAGAACCGTAAGATTTTACATTGGTGTCATCTTAAGACACTCTATCTGTGGCAATTTGTGACAGCAGTGACAGAAAACTAATACAGGGTCTCTTCAGAGAAGTGATTATTGATCTTCTACTTATCTCAAGATGTATCAGGTGATCCTGAGGGCAGAAGCAAATCCATGGTCCCAGCCTTTCCCTGGCACCCGGCACAGGGCCTTACACATTACCAGCCTGAATCAAGTGCTGAGAGTATTCTAATGAAGGTGAGTGGAGATTGCATTAGAATAAAGCGATAGGTATCAATGGGAAACATTCCTCTATTTTCCCTAGATGCATTGTATTGTCATCATCATTATTATTATTGTATACTGCCTTGTGGGCTTCCCTCTCGTATCACGACTTACCTTGGATAATGTGATTTAGTTTCCTTTATGTCCATCTTACATCCCCAGTGAATTGCTCGCTACTCCCTGGGTGGGGCAAGAATTCTTACCTGCACTTCTCAGCACCTCGCAGTATGGAAGCATCGTGCTCCGTAAGCTCCTGTACGGGCTTCCCGGGGCTGCCATAACAAAGTATCAAAAACCGGGGGACCCCACAGAAACAGATGGCCTTGCCGTTGTGGATGCCGGAAGCCTGAGGTCCAGGTGACGGCAGGGTGGGTTCCTTCCGGGGGATGTGAGGGCAGCATGGGCCCCAGGCCTCTCTCCTTGGCTGGTAGGTGGCCATCTTCTCCCTGTGTCTCTTCGCATCATCGTCCCTCTTTCTGTGTCTGTGTCCAAGTGTCCCCTTTTTCTCAGGACGCCAGTCATATTAGATCGGGGCCCACCCTAACGGCCTCATCTTAATTAGTTACACTGGCAATGACCCTATTTCCAAATAAGGCCACTTTCTGAGATACTGGGGATTAGGACTCCAGCATATCTTTTGCAAGGGAGGATGTGTGGGGGTGGGGGTGGGGGGGGTTGCACAATTACACCCACAACAGCCACCAAACAGTTGCTGATTGTAGTCACTACATCAGCAGTGCGGGGATATAATTATTGCCTTCCATATTGGAAATCCAGTCTAATTCCCAACCAGTGCACTTCCTTTTCCTGGAACATGGGTCATGTTGAGGGAAAAGGGGAGTCCTCACCAGATCTCACCCCCTCACACACACACACATACACACACTGTGCAGGCGCTCAAGGAATGGCTGGCAAATACATGAATGAAGTCTGTCGTGTTCAAACAGTGGTGACTGCACACCCAGGGTCACTGACAGGCTGAGAGGCGAGAAGCTTATCAGGATGTCGGGCCCTGAGAGTTGAGCAGCCGTGGCTCGGACACAAGGCCAGGCCTTGGGGCAGATGGGAGGGACCCCAAGCCTGGGCCTGACGCAGGCGTCCCTTAGCCCAGCACGTCCTCAGCCTTGGGGATCATGAACCCCTTTGAGAACCAGAAGGGGGCAAGGGCCCTTCCCTGGAAACAGACATGTATGCACAAGACCCCTAGAAGGGTGCCTTCTCTGGCTGGGCAGTCACAGGCACCCTGGCCCCATCTGTGGTCCCAGCTGGAGCCTGACTTCTGAAGGTGAGCTCTATGTTATTTCCATGATGATACGTTGTCCTTGTAATAGGACCTGGGGAAGAATCAGAGCAAAACAATCAATCACTTTTTTAGTAAAATAATTTTATTTTCTATTTCAAAGTTGGGGAGGGATTTGGTTATTTTTTTTTTTTTAAAGCAAGCAAATATTATGATGACTCCTCAAAAACTGAAACATAAAATTACGCAGCAACCCCACTTTTAGGTAATACCCTCCAAAATTGAAAGCAGAGTCAAAGGGGTTTTTGAACATCCATTTTGACAGCATTTATTATTATTGTTATTATTATTATTATTATTATTATTATTATTATTTGAGACAAGCTCTCACTCGATTGCCCAGGCCCAAGTGCAGTGGTGTGGTCATGGCTAATTGCAGCCTCCACCTCCTGGGCTCAGGTGTTCCTCCTGCCTCAGCCTCTCAAGTAGCTGGGACTACAGGCACGCATCACCACACCTAGCTAGCCGTTTTATTTTTTGTAGAGAGGATGTCTCAGTATGTTGCCCAGGCTGGTCTTGAACTCCTGGACTCAAGGGATCCTCCCACCTCAGCCTCCCACAGTGCTGGGATGACAGGCGTGAGCCACCGCACCTGGCCGATAGCAGCACTATTCTCAGTAGCCAAAAGGTGAAAGCAGCCCAAGCTCCCATCCATGGATGGATATGCAAACGTGCTCCACGCACGCAACAGAATACGATTCAGCCTTCGAAAGGTAGGAAATTCTGAGCCAAGCTACGAGATGGATGACCCTTGAGGACATTATGCTAAGTGAAGTCGGCCAGATACAAAAAGACAAATACTGTAAGATTCCACTTCCATGAGGCCCTTAGAGTAGTCAAATTCATAGAGACAGGAAGTAGAATGGTGGTTGCCTTGGGCTGAGGGGTGCGGGGAGTTGCTGCTGAACGGGGACAGGGCTTTAGTTTGGGAGGACAAAGATCTCCGGTGACAGATGGTGGTGATGGCTGCACAACACCGTGAATGTGCTGTACGCCTCCTAACTGTCCATTTCAAAACGGTTAAAGTGGTATATTAAAGTGGTATGTTTTGTGTGATGTGTATGTTACCACAATTAAAATTGTAGAAAGGAAAAGAAAAGCTGGCCAAGCATCTTAGTTTCGGCACACTGACACTCCATGTCACAGCCAGAACGAGGGACTTCCACCACTGGGATTTGAGACCCTGAAGACGTTGGCCACCAGAGAGAGTCACCAGGCGCCAATGTCTGTGGCCCACAGCCCATCCCAGAGGC